>NC_089493.1:152453549-152776675 GCF_036850765.1 Saccopteryx bilineata | reverse complement strand
AGGATACTTGCTTCTTTTGAACTTTAGTAGCAGAAGAAGGTCTGTTCTCATTATGCTCCTGAAAATACTCATGCAACAAGAGGCTGTGTGCCTTGACCATGGGTGGGCCTTCAGCAGACCAAGTAACCCCTTGCTCAAGCCAGCAACCTTGGGTCCAAGCTGGTGAGCTTTTGCTCAAACCAGATGAGCCCACACTCAAGCTGGCAACCTCGACATCTCAAACCTGGGTCCTCCTCATCCCAGTCCAATGCTCTATCCACTGAGACACTGCCTGGTCAGGCCCTAACTTACTTTCTATAAACTTTTCACCACTACAGGCTGTAAAAGTTTTAATGTTCTTTTGGCCATTGTCATTTTTTCTAAATTGCTAAGAATTTATAAGTAAGGAAGGAATAAAAAGCCCCATATTTACTTATGAAGGGAAGCTGTAGGCAAAATGGAAGAGGATAGTCTCCACCTGGAAGTTCGCACTGAAGAACAGAGGCCTTGACCTTGTAGCAAAGTGCAGGCGTCTGATTAGGGCACGCACTGAGTAAAGATTATGGGTAGAGCGGACAAAGATTTTTAAATCAGATGTCCTTTTACATAGGTCATCCAAATTTTACTTTAATATTTTAGCTTTTCTAAAACCAGGGAACTGAAACTAGTAGCAATGTGATGGAAGAATGCATTGCCTTGACCAGAGTCCACTCAGTCCCCCACTCACGTGCGCATTGCTCTCCTAGCTGTGCAATGGTGAGTCTGAAACTAGTTCATTGACCCCAAAGCTCCCCATGGAGATTGGCTGGCTTTAAGTCCACTGAGACTAGAGAGCCAGAGAGGTGGGCAGTCCAGCTGCAAGCCATTGCAATAATTCAATGAGAAATAATGATGCCTGATGTGGGTTTGTGAAAATAGTTGCAGCATTCACTGTAGCTTTGTTGTATGCTTACTGGAGACCAGGCATAGACACCGAACCTTTAGCACTAAACCAAAGCTAGATACATTGGGAGAAGACATTTCTTAACGTATGAACAGCAGAGTTGGCAGATGATTTGTTAGAGACAAGAATGAGGTTGAGTTGAAGACAATTCTGCCCTGCCAAAAGGGAGATGAGGCCAACGGAAGAAACGATATGGGTTGTAGGAGCTCATGTGGGGAAGGAGCCATCGGATGCTTTCTTCAGGAGGTCAAACAGTGTCAAAGCTTCTGCACATTGAACATGCTGTAGGCCTCTACAGGAGGACCAGCAACCTGAGAAGCATGGAAGGGACTCTTGACTCTTAGTTTTATTCCTCCTTCCATGGAAGTTAGATTCTGGATTTACTAAAAATTTCCAAACATGTTTATCCCTTCCATGCAGACAAAAGTCAAACCTCTAAGACTTATCTAAAGCAAGGAAGGAATTTAATTTTATTTCAACTCACTAACCTGATTGACACACACTATGAGATGTAAGAGACACTAACGGGGCTAAAAGAAAACAGAAACACTCTGTGAGAGGGGTTTAGTCAGAAATTCATGCAGACCTCCTAATCAGTTCTCACACAGACCTACAGACTGGGGTGACAGGGACTCCTGGCCAGCCAGGGGGCTGTCCTTCATGTTTGTGCTATTCAAGGAAACGTGGCCTCTCTTATTTAAGCCATGACACTTAAGCCTCACACAGCAGTGTGAACATGGACCTTCAGTACCTCGGGCAGTGTCTTGTTCTGCAGTCTTGAATTGATCACTGATTGAGTCTATTCTCCATATAATTTTTTTTTAGGAAAATCCTAATGACCTACACTTTTGGTTGGGAGACATGTACACGCCGGGTTTTGATACCTTATTGAAAAAGGAAGAGGAACAAGAGAAGCATTCAAAATACTGTCGAATAGGTCTGATATTGCTCCTTGTTGCCTGTATCTTGGTTTCCATAGTAACTGTTAGCACTTTTTTCACCTAATGAAACTACCACACACAACCACTTGAGATTTCTTTAAAATATTTCCAAATAAACATTTGCAGAAAAACATGTTCATACAGTGTGAATGTACTGTGATTATACAGTTAAAATGTAATTGTTGTACAGAATGCAAATGTTGCTTGAGATCTGTTATCTTTCTCTACTCTGTTCTCTAAACTCTGTGCAAGAATTCCAGTCTGAACTTTGTCCTTTAGGAAGAAGGAATTCTGAGGAATGAAACCACAGGAAGTTACTATGTACAATCAAAATTAAACACTCTGACAGAGAACAAAGCAACACCAGCAATTGTCAACAGTTTTGTCTTAATGCTCAAACTATCTTCACTTTGTTTTTAAAACACTATTACCTTGCCACCCCACCTTCCTGTCATCACCAGGGAAGTTCATTGTTCGGCCAACTGCCAGGCTTATAGGATGGAAGCTTCTGGCTGTGCTGCCTGTGGGGTTGAGTTCTGTTGTTTTACTTTCCTTTATTCCTGTTTAAGCCAGAATACAAAGGGGGAAGAGGGGAGACTATCTTCAGATGTATTGTTATTTTCTCAGTAATCCTTTTTAAAGCCTCAGTTTCATGTAATTTCAGTAGACCTGAACTTAGGCCATGGTTATGTCATTAATTACATTTACAGCCAATTGTGCTTACTAATAGACCCACACTGGCTAGTAGTGTGACCCCTGGCGGCAGACAGTAAATATATCGCACCAGCCATGGCCAAGGGAGGAAGGCAGGGGGAATATTGTGAAGAGAACACGGTTTGAATCCTAACTGTGCTCTTTGCTATCTGTTGGACCCTGGCAAGTTATTCACTCCTAAGAAGGGATAATATTGTCTTCCCAACAGGGCTTGCCTAAGGACTAAATAATATAAAACTGAGACTCAGACATAGACAAAAGTGAAGTAACCAGAGGGAGTGGTGTCAGGGGAGGGGAGTAGAGAGGGCAAACATACAGAGACAAAAGCGGTTTGGCTTTGGGTGATGGGCACACAATGCAGTGAATACTTCACGTGCTATGGGAATGTACACCTAAAACCTATATGTTCCTATGGGCCAAAGTCACCCCATTAAATTTAATTTCTAAATTAAAATAGAGAAAGTCATAGATAAGAGCAACACCTGGCTCCTAATAAGTAGTTGCATAGCTCGTGGAAGTTTGTTATTACTGACACGTGCTAGCTTATTGGCACGCTTGGAGTTGCCTTGCATTGCCTGCCAATACCCAGAGACATGGTTCTGGCCACAGCTGAGTAAAATAAGCACCCTTCTCTTTCTCCCCGAACTCCCCTCCCTAGATCCCTCATCTCCACTCCTTTCGTTTCTTCAACATCCTCCACCCTCCACTCTCCTGTCCATGAAGCATAAAAGGGACTCTCTCCTCTTCTCATCAGTCAGCTTTTGCCCTTCGGGGTTGCCATGTCATTTTGTTGTACTTCTCTTAAAGATACTTGAAATAAAGTGTACCCTTACTGTACAATAAAATCCTGTGCATAAAAGTTGTCTTAAGACATGTTTGTAGTCTTTAAACTCTTCTTCCTCCTCCTCTCCTCTTTAAAGGTTCTGGTCCAATTTAGAACTGAAATGAGGAGAAATGAATGTCTCTCACTGTGGGCATCTAGACAACCACTTGCTATTAGAGTTGATCACTGAAGAACATGGGCTAGAGTTGATCACTGAAGAACATGACCACCTCCACACAGTCAAAAAAATCTATTCCTTTTGACTACAGTCGGCCTTTGGCTTCCACAGATTCAACTAACCACAGGTTAGGAAAATAGTTTTGTCTGCAGTAGGGAATCTGCTGTTGGGGATGCGGAAATATTATGTTCAACTGCTGCTGATTGAATCTGTGCACATGAAACCCATGAATGGGAAGGGCCATCTGTTTACTGAAAAAGATCTACCCACAATGGGACCTGCACAGTTCAAACCAGCGCTGATCAGTGGTCAACTGTACTCAGTTTTCAAAGCTTGACTGCCCAAGGTTTGCTTCTAAGCAATTCAGCGTGTTCAGGTGTCCTGCTACATGTGGGAAGCATTTGTGCTGTTCCAGGTTGCTCCTGGAGGCATGCAGATAAGGCTCTCTAAAGGCACTAAGCTGGGCAACCACAGGGAACAGCGCTGCTCACCTGATCTTGGCCCCTGTCACCCCATCCCCCAACCCCTCACCCCTGGCTCCAGCCAGGCACCTGGTATTCCTTGGTTCACTCCAGCCTTGCTCCACTCTCATCACTCAGGCATTTGTATTTGAGCATGAATCAGTTTATTACTTTGCTCTTGTTCCCAAACCAATCTTTGTTTTCAGCCTTTAATGTAACTATAGAATCAAAATATGTTATTATCAGTCCCTAGGTTAATGTTATGTAACTACATGAGAGGGAACGTCATAAATAGAGAATACCTCCTTATGTGCACTTGAAATCATACTGTGAAAGCAGTCCCTGCTTCCACAGTATGGGCTTTGAAAATGGCTCAAGCAGAAAAAGCTAGAAAATACAGAGGTGACAGGCCTAAAAAGTCTTAAGTTACAATCAGGGCTTTCTTAAAAGCATGGATCCAGATTCAATGAACTCATGTTCTTAAAGCATTTAAATACAATCTTTGTTAAATAGGTGGTCCATAGACAACAAGTATTCTCTTCAAGCCAGTGACTACTTTAGTAACTTCTATTTTAGTCATTTTTAAAAATTTTCTAAATTGGCTTGAGAAAGTCTAGGCTCCATAAATTCTTAAGTCATATGGTCTCAAATAGTGATCTTTTCCTGATTCTTTAGAATAGCGGTTCTCAACCTGTGGGTCATGACCCACAGGTTGAGAACCGCTGCTTTAGAAGGTGAACCCCCCAAGAAGCTTGTTTTGTATATTAGATTAATGTGAGGGAGGCCAGAAGCAAATGGTATGTTATTTCCTAGAGGGAAAAAAGACAATTGCGGACACGTGACTTTCAAGTGCTGCTCTTGGAAACACTTGAGATCTTGCTCCCCAGCATATGCTGTCAGTTTGGCTCAAATGAATTTATTAAAATTCCAAATCTTTTTTTTTCCAAAAATAAAAAATAAAGTGAAGATCTCATATTTAAAAGAAAAATTAAATTTATATAACTCATTAAAAGTTATTCTCATTATATTCATGCTGCTGTCACCTAGTGGAGAATGCAGTGAGTGGAAAAGGAAAGCACAAGGGTCTTGGCTGCTCCGCTTACTCGGAGTGCACGCCTGCCCTCTGGTGGTGACATGAAAAGGCATTTTACCAGCGGGACATTTTCCAAGTAGGTGAAGGCTTAAGTATGCCTCTGTAATTAGAATCAGTTTCCATCAGGTGAACAAGAAGTCTTTGCAACCTCCTCCTTGCAACAAATACATTTTGATACCCTCTCCTCTTGCAAGAAAAGAGATAGACTGTTCTAGAGTCAGACTGACACTTGAAGGCAGAGCTGGGACCCTCAACATAAACTCCTGATTCTACTACACATATAATATGCTAAAGGTATTAGAGATGGATGACCCCATTCCTAACCTCCTCAAATTGGTTAAGATTTTACAAATATTTAATAATTTGCTGCCTGTTTTAGATATGGTATAATTTGAATTTCTACATTTTTTCCTCTCAAGTCTTTAAATATTTTTAATTCCTCTTTTTCCTCCATACTCATTGTTTATTATCTGTTGCTAAATTCACCACTCATATAATTAAAGAGGTAATTTTATCATGTGAATTTTTCAAATTATATAATTACATAGAACTCTTACATTGTAACCTCTCTAGATTTGCACTTACATCCCCACGGAGTCTAACAGACTGTGCTTTTTAGAGGAAAGATAACTTTTCTGGTTACTTCCAAATAATCACTTAGTCCAGGCTCTTGCCCAACTTGAGGTGAGAATACTCAACCAAAGTGAGCAACTTCTGAGACAGAACATGGCTTTCAGCCAAAGCGAGCAGCTGCTGGGCTCGTGTTTTATGGACTCTGACTGGTGTACCTGCTCAAGTTTCTCTCTTTGTGCAGATTGCTGGAAAAATTCAGGACCAAATCAGGACCCTCTCTTCTTAAGAAGTGTGTGGGACTTTCTTATGTGCTTTTCCTGTCCTGTCCTCCTTCCTGGCTCCATCTCTCAATCTGTCCTTTGTCTTAACCTCCTTCCTGACCCAAATATATGATATCTCACAGCGTTCTAGTTTTTCTCAATGCCTTGGATCTATTGCACAGATCCAGAGTAAATAGAGATAGAGTATATTGAGAATTATATGTATGTGTTTGTTATATGTGTATCTATATGGATATAAGAATCAAATACATGGCCCTGGCCGGTTGGCTCAGTGATAGAGCATCAGCCTGGCGTGCTCGGCTGATTGAATCCTGGATTCGATTCCCGGCCAGGGCATACAGAAGAAGCGCCCATTTGCTTCTCCACCCCTCCCCCTCTCCTTCCTCTCTGTCTCTCTCTTCCCCTCCCGCAGCTGAGGCTCCATTGGAGCAGAGATGGCCCGGGCGCTGGGGATGGCTCCTTGGCCTCTGCCCCAGGCGCTAGAGTGGCTCTGGTCGCAACAGAGCGATGCCCCGGATGGGCAGAGCATAGCCCCCTGGTGGGCGTGCCAGGTAGATCCCGGTCGGGCGCATGCCGGAGTCTGTCTGACTGTCTCTCCCTGTTTCCAGCTTCAGAAAAATACAAAAAAAAAAAAAAAAAAAAAAAAAAAATCAAATACAAAAAGGCTCTCTTTCCAAAGAAAAATTTGAAATTAAAAAAAAATCTTAAAATAATGAGATTAGTTTTATAGTAAAAATTAATTTCTGTTATTTTGGCCAAAAAAGTTTTTTTTTAATTTTTAATTTTATTTATTCATTTTTAGAGAGGAGAGAGACAGAGGGAGAGAGAGGAGAGAGAGACAGAGAGAGAGAAGGGGAAAGGAGCTGGAAGCATCAACTCCCATATGTGCCTTGACCAGGCAAGCCCAGGGTTTCGAACCGGCGACCTCAGCATTTCCAGGTCGACGCTTTATCCACTGCGCCACCACAGGTCAGGCCAAAAAAGTTTTTTTAATGAAATTTGAGGTTTACACAGTTTTACTTACACTATACTTATTGATTTCAAGTTCCTGACAAAGAAAAGTTAAGAATTTTCCTTGTGCTAATTAAACTTGTTAGTTTGCCCACTTATGAAATAAGTATGAAAACTCCTCCCATTTGAATTAGCTTCAAGGTTGTTGGAATACTGTTTACATTAATTACCTGAATAATTAAACAATCGCTAGGCTAGATTTAAACCTTCATCGGTCACTATAACTGAAACAGCAGTTAACTAAGCTTCTTTCTAAAAATATATTGTTTAAGGGTTAACACATTTAGAGTCAATACTTAAGCGTAAATACAATGATTTCACTGTTTCTGCTACAATTATTTTCTTTTTTTAATAGATTTATTTAGACAATTAATTTTAATGGGGTGATATTGATCAGCTAGAGCACATAGATTTAAAGAAAACATCTCCGGATTATTTTGACATTCATTAAGGTTGCATACCCATCACCCAAAGTCAAATCATCCTCCCTCACTCTTTATTTGGTTGTCTTTATGCCCCTCCCCTCCCTCGCCCCCTCTCTCTGCTTCCTTCCCCTCCCCCTGGTAACCACTACACTCTTGTCCATGTCCATGTCCATGTCCATGAGTCTCAATTTTGTGTCCCACTTATGTATGGAATCATGCAGTTCTTAGTTTTTTCTGATTTACTTATTTCACTCAGTATAATGTTATCAATGTCCATCCATGTGGTCATAAATGATGCGATGTCATCATTTCTTATGGCTGAGTAGTATTCCATAGTATATATGTACCACCTCTTCTTTATCCATCTTCTATTGGAGGGATTTTTGGTTGTTTCCATGTCTTGGCCACTGTGAACAATGCTGCAATGAACATGGGGCTGCATGTGTCTTTACATACCAATGATTTTGAGTTTTGGGGGTATATATCCAGTAGAGGGATTGCTGGGTCATAAGGTAGTTTTGTTCTTAATCTTTTGAGGAACCACATACTTTCTTCCATAATGGTTGTACTACTTTACATTCCCACCAACAGTGGATGAGGGTTCCTTTTTTTCCACAGCCTCTCCAACACTTGTTATTTATTACCTGTCTTGTTGATAATAGCTAATCTAACAGGTATGAGGTGGTATCTCATTGTAGTTTTGATTTGCATTTCTCTAATAGTGAAAATGAGCATCTTTCATATATCTGTTGGCCATTTGTATTTTTTCCTGGGAGAAGTGTCTATTCATGTCCTCTTCCCATTTTTTTTATTAGATTGTTTGCTTGTTTGTTCTTAAGTTTTGTGAGTTCTTTATATATTTTGGATATTACCCCCTTACCTGAGCTGTTGTTCAAAAATATCATCTCCCATTTAGTTGGCTGTCTGTTTTGTTCTCAGTTTCTTTTGCTGTGCAAAAGCTTCTTAGTCTGATGTAGTTTCATTCATTTATCTTTGCCTTCACTTCCCTTGTCTTTGCAGTCAAATTTATAAAATGTTCTCTATGGCCAAGATCCATGAGTTTAGTACCTGTGTTTTCTTCTATGTATTTTATTGTTTCAGATTTTAGATTTAGGTCTTTGATCCATTTAAAATTAATTTTTGTATAAGGAGACAAACTGTAGTCAAGTTTCATTCTTTTGCATATGACTTTCCACTTTTCCCCTCACCATTTATTGAAGTGGCTTTTTTTTCTCCATTGTGTGTTTCTGGATCCTTTATCAAAGATGATTTGACCATTCATATGTGGTTTTATTTCTGGAATCTCTATTCTGTTCCATTGGTCTGAGTGTCTATTTTTCTGCCAATACCATGCTGTTTTATCATGGCTCTGTAGTATAATTTGAAGTCAGGTATTGGAATGCCCCCAGCTTCATTTTTTTCCCTTAGGATTATTTTGGCTATTCAGGGTTGTTTTTTTTTATTCTTTTTTTTGTTTTTTTTTTTGTTGTTGTTTGTTTTTTTTTGAGTATGTCCTATGAAACATGGAGCTCTATGTTGACATATAAGTCTTTGAAGAAGGAGGAACTGCTGAAATAGTTCATCAGCATTTGTCCCTAAAACAGCAGTCTTTATAGTGGAAACACCGTAAGTAAATATTTGCTGTCTGTCTATAGATTAAAGGGGGAATATGGCAAATGCTGAACAGCCATGCTCTTTGTGCCCCTCCCCTCCCCCAACCCCCTCCCTCTCCTCCCCCCACTCTGTACCCCCAACACTGTTGTCCATGTCTCTGAGTCTCATCTTTATGTCCCACCTATGTATGGAATCATATAGTTCTTAGTTTTTTCTGATTTACTTCTTTCACTCAGTATAATGTTATCAAGGCCCATCCATGTTGTTGTACAAGATCCTATGTCATCATTTCTTATGGCTGAGTAGTATTCCATAGTGTGTGTGTGTGTGTGTGTGTGTGTGTGTGTGTGTGTGTGTGTGTGTATATATATATATATATATATATATATATATATATATATATATATCTCAAAGCTTTTTAATCCACTCGTCCTCTGATGGACACTTGGGCTGTTTCCAGATCTTTGCTATTGTGAAAAATGCTGCCATAAACATGGGGGTGCATTTCTTCTTTTGAAACAGTGCTATGGTGTTCTTGGGGTATATTCCTAACAGTGGTATACCTGGGTAAAAAGGCAGTTCGATTTTTAATTTCTTGAGGAATCTCCATACTATTTTCCACAGTGCCTGCACCAGTCTGCATTCCCACCAGCAGTGCAGGAGGGTTCCCTTTTCTCCACATCCTCGCCAGCACTTATGCTGTGTTGCTTTATTGATAAGCGCTATTCTGACTGGTGTGAGGTGATATCTCATTGTGGTTTTAATTTGCATTTCTCTAATCATTAGTGATGTTGAACATTTTTTCATATGCCTATTGGCCATCTGTGTGTCCTCTTTTGAGAAGTGTCTATTCATTTCTTTTGCCCATTTTTGGATTGGATTGTTTGTCTTCCTGGTATTAAGTTTTACAAGTTCTTTATAAATTTTGGTTATTAACCCCTTATCAGACGCAATGTCAAACATATTCTCCCATTCTGTAGTTTGTCTTTTTATTCTGTTCTTATTGTCTTTAGCTGTGCAGAAGCTTTTTAGTTTGATAAAGTCCCATTTGTTTATTCTGTCTTTTATTTCACTTGCCTGTTGAGACAAATCAGCAAATATATTGCTGCGAGAGATGTCAGAGAGCTTACTGCCTATGTTTTCTTCTAAGATGCTTATGGTTTCACGGCTTACATTTAAGTCTTTTTTCCATTTTGAGTTTATTTTTGTGAGTGGTGTAAGTTGGTGATCTAGTTTCATTTTTTTGCAGGTAGCTGTCCAATTTTCCCAACACCATTTGTTGAAGAGGCTGTCTTTACTCCATTGTATTTCCTTACCACCTTTGTCAAATATCAGTTGTCCATAGAGCTGTGGGTTTATTTCTAGGTTCTCTGTTCTGTTCCATTGATCTATGTGCCTGTTCTTATGCCAGTACCAGGCTGTTTTGAGTACAATGGCCTTATAATATAACTTGATATCCGGAAGTGTGATACCTCCTGCTTTATTCTTCCTTTTCAAGATTGCTGAGGATATTCGTGTTCTCTTCTGGTTCCATATAAATTTTTGGAATATGTGTTCTAAATCTTTGAAGTAAGTCATTGGTATTTTAATCGGTATTGCATTGAATTTATAAATTGCTTTGGGTAATATAGACATTTTAATGATGTTTATTCTTCCTAACCATGAGCACGGTATATGCCTCCACTTGTTCATATCTTCCCTGATTTCTTTTATCAATGTTTTATAATTTTGTGAGTACAAGTCTTTAATCTCCTTGGTTAGATTTATTCCTAGGTACTTTATTTTTTTGGTTGCAATGGTAAAGGGGATTGATTCCTTGATTTCTCTTTCTGACAGTTCATTATTAATGTATAAAAATGGCTCTGATTTCTGAGTATTGATTTAATATCCTGCCACCTTGCCAAATTCATTTATCAGGTCTAGTAGTTTTTTGACTGAGAATTTAGGGTTTTCTATATACAATATCATATCATCTGCAAATAATGATAGTTTTACTTCTTCTTTTCCAATTCGGATGCCTTTTATTTCTTTTTCTTGTCTGATTGCTGTGGCTAGGACTTCCAGAACTATGTTGAATAAGACTGGTGAAAAGGGGCACCCCTGCCTTGTTCCTGATCTTAAGGGGATTGCTTTTAATTTTTGCCCATTAAGTATGATGTTGGCTGTGGGTTTGTCATAGATGGCCTTTATCATGTTGAGGTATGTTCCCTGTATTCCCACTTTGCTGAGAGTTTTGATCATGAATGGGTGCTGGATTTTATCAAATGCTTTTTCTGCATCTATTGAAATTATCATGTGGTTTTTCTCCTTCCTTTTGTTTATGTGATGAATCACATTGATTGATTTGCGAATATTGTACCAACCTTGACTCCCAAGAATAAATCCTACTTGATCATGGTGTATGATTTTTTCATATATTGCTGGTTCCGATTTGCTAATATTTTGTTGAGGATTTTTGCATCTAAGTTCATCAGGGATATTTGCCTATAATTTTCTTTCTTTGTGTTGTCTTTGCCTGGTTTTGGAATCAGAATTATGCTCGCCTCATAAAAGGAGTTTGGAAGTCTTCCTTACTCTTGAATTTTTTGAAATAGCTTGAGGAGGATAGGAGTTAGTTCTTCTTTGAATATTTGGTAGAATTCACTTATGAAGCCATCAGGCCCAGGACTTTTCTTTTTTGGGAGTTTTTTGATAGCTGTTTCAATCTCATTTGTTGTAATTGGTCTGTTTAGGTTTTCTGATTCTTCCAGATTGATTTTTGGAAGATTATATGATTCAAGGAATTTGTCCATTTCATCTAGGTTGTCTAGTTTTTTGGCGTACAGTTCTTCATAGTATTTTCTTACAATATTTTGTATTTCTGTTGTGTCAGTTGTTATTTCTCCACTTTTGTTTCTAATTTTATTTAATTGAGTCCTCTCTCTTTTTTTCTTAATGAGTCTCGTTAAAGGTTCATCGGTCTTGTTAACCTTTTCAAAGAACCAGCTCCTGGTTTCATTGATCTTCTGTAATGTTTCTTTAGCCTCTCTGTCATTTATTTCTGCTCTGATCTTTATTATTTCCTTCCTTCTACTACATTTGGGCTTTACTTGCTGTTCTTTTTCTAGTTATTTTAGATTCAGGGTTAAGTTGTTTATTTGAGCTTTTTCTAGCTTCTTGAGGTATGCCTGTAATGCTATAAACTTCCCTCTCAGGACTGCTTTTGCTGTGTCCCATAAATTTTGAGTTGATGTATGCTCATTATAGTTTGTTCCTAGGAATTTTTTAATTTCTTCTTTGATCTCAATGTTAACCCATTCATTATTTAATAACATGCTATTTAGTTTCCAAGTGTTTGAATATTTTTTAATTTTTCTATTGTGGTTGATTTCTAGTTTAATGCCACTGTGATCAGAGAAAGTGCTCGATATGATTTCAATCTTCTTAAATTTGTTGAGACCACTTTTGTGCCCTAACATGTGGTCTATTCTAGAGAATGTAACATGAACACTTGAAAAGAATGTATATTCTGCTGTTTTAGGGTGAAAGGTTCTGAAGATATCTATTAAATCGAGTTGATCTAATATGTCCTTTAAGTCTGCTGTTTCTTTGTTGATTTTCTTTCTTGAGGATCTATCTAATGATGTTAATGGGGTATTGAAATCCCCTACTATTGTAGTGTTGCTGTTGATCTCGCCCTTTAAGTCCATCAAAGTCTGCTTTATATATTTAGATGCTCCTATATTTGGTGCATAGATATTTATAATGGTTATATCTTCCTTTTGGATTGCTCCCTTTATCATTATATAGTGACCTTTTTTATCTCTAACTATGGTCTTTGTTTTAAAGTCCATTTTGTCTGACATAAGTATTGCTACTCCAGCTTTTTTTTCATTTCCATTTGCGTGAAATATTTTTTTTTCCATCCTTTTATCTTCAGTCTTTGTGCATCTTTTGATTTAAGGGGTGTTTCTTGTAGACAGCATATGTATGGGTCCTGTTTTCTTACCCACGCATCTACCCTATATCTCTTGATCGGATCATTTAATCCATTAACTTTTAAGGTTATTACTGATATGTAATTGTTTATTGCCATTTTTTTTCTTTGAAACTGTATTCCTCTTTTGCTATATTCTTTTTTTCCTTTGATCTGTTTACAACAGGTCCCTTAGCATTTCTTGCAGCCTTGGTTTGGTTGCAGTGAAATCCTTGAGTTTTTTTTTGTGTGTGTGTAAAGCTTTTTATTTCTCCTTCAATTTTAAATGATAGCCTTGCTGGATAAAGTAGTCTTGGTTGTAGGTTCTTGTTCTGCATTACTTTGAATATTTCTTGCCATTCCCTTCTGGCCTCAAGTGTTTCTGTTGAGAAGTCAGAAGTCATCCTTATGGGGGCTCCTTTGTAGGTGATAGTCTTTTTTTCTCTAGCAGCTTTTAATATTTTCTCTTTATTATTTACCTTTGGTATTTTAATTATGATGTGTCTTGGTGTTGGTTTCTTTGGGTTTCTCCTAAATGGAGTTCTCTGTGCTTCCTGAACATGTGTAATGTTTTCCTGCCTTAATTGGGGGAAGTTTTCTGCTATAATATGTTTGAACAAAGTCTCTATCCCTTGATCTTTCTCTTCTTCTTCAGGAACCCCTATGATGCGGATGTTATTTCTCTTCATGTTGGCACAGAGCTCTCTTAGAGTTTCCTCAGACTTTTTGAGTCTCTTTTCTTTTTTCTGCTCTGCTTTCATGCCTTTATTTATTGTGTCCTCTAAATCACTGATTTGATTGTCTGCTTCATCCATTCTGCTTTTAATTCCTTCCATTGTATTCTTTATTTCAGATATTGTATTTGTCATTTCTGACTGATTCTTTTTTATTATTTCAATGTCCTTTTTTATATTTGTTATCTCTTTATTTAGGTTTTTGTAATGGCCATCTATGGTTGTTCTGATATCTTTGAGCATCCTAACAATCGTTATTTTAAACTCTGCATCTAGTAATTTGGTTATATCTGATTCACTTAGGTCCTTTTCTGGGGATTTCTCTTGGTTTATTTGTGTTGTATTTCTCTGCCTCCACATTTTCTCTTCACGGGATTGGCTGTGATCACGTGCTTGGGTGCACAAGCGTTGGTGGCCTTGGCCTTTGCCCCGCCTCCATATGTGACATTATGTTCGGTCCTGAGGGCACTGGCAAGCACCTTTGCTCAGCTGCGGGTCTACCGCCTGTTTCCGGGCTTTCGCCCTGCCCTTGAAGGAGGAGCCTACTCGAGGAACGGCTGCTAGCCTTGGCTCTACCACCGGGCAGGACTGCATTCCCAAGCTCAGCTCAGTACTATTCAGGGTTTTTTATGGTTCCCTACAAACCTGATGATGTTTTGTTCCATTTCTGTAAAAAAATGACATTGGTATTTTGAGTGGAATTGCATTAAATTTATATATTGCTTTGGGTAATATGATCATTTTAACTATATTTATTCTTCCTATCCAAGAACAGGGAATATTTTTCCATTCTCTTGTGTTTTTTTCAATTTCCTTTAACAATGCTTTGTAGTTTTCAGTAAATATCCTTTACATTCTTTGTTATGTTTATTCCTAGGTATTTTATTATTTTTATTGCAACTGTAAAAGGGATTAGTTTTTTTAGTTCATTTTCTGAAGTTTCATTGTTGGCATATAAGAAAGCAATTGACTTCTGTATGTTAATTTTGTATCCTGCGACCTTAGTGTACTGGTTTATTGTTTCTAATAGTCTTTTTGTGGTGTCTTTGGGGGTTTTCAACATACAGGATCATATCATCTGCAAAAAGTGAAACTTTTACTTCTTCTTCCCCAATATGAATGCCTTTTATTTCTTTCTCTTGGCTGATTGCTCTGGCTAGAACTTTCAGCACTATATTGAATAGACTGGAGAGAGTGGCAGCCTTGTCTTGTTCCTGATTTTAGAGGAAAAGTTTTCAGTTTTTGCCATTTAATATGATATGAGCTGATAGTTTGTTATAAATGTCCTCTATTATGTTGAGATATTTTTCTTCTATACCCATTTTGTTGAGTGTTTTAAACATAAAATGATGTATTTTATTGAATGCCTTTTTTGTATCTATTGATAGGATCATATGGTTTTGTTGTTTTGTTGATATGGTGTATTACATTAACTGTTTTACATATGTTGAACCATCCTTTTGATTCTGGGATGAATCCCACTTAATCTTGGTGAATTATTTTTTTAATGTGTTGTTGTATTCAGTTTGCTAGTATTTTGTTTAAGATTTTTACATCTGTATTCATTAGAGATATTGGTCTGTAGTTTTCTTTTTTTGTGTTGTCCTTACCAGGTTTTAGTATAGGGTTATGTTGGCCTCATAAAATGTGTTTGGGAGTATTTCTTTTTTAATTTTTTGGAAGACTTTGAGTAGAATAGGAACCAAATCTTCTTTGAATGTTTGATAGAATTCACTAGTATAGCCATCTGGCCCTGGACTTTTATCTGGGGGGAAGTTTTTGATAGTTGTTTCTATTTCCTCCCTGCTTATGGATCTGTTTAAGCTTTCTACTTCTTCATGATTCTGTCTAGGAAGATTATATTGTTCTAGGATTTTTTTTTAATTTTTAATTTTGATGGGGTGACATCAATAAATCAGGGTACATATATTCAAAAAAAACATGTCCAGGTTATCTTGTTATTCAATTCTCTTGCATACCCATCACCCAAAGTCAGATTGTCCTCTGTCACCTTCTATCTAGTTTTCTTTGTGCCCCTCCCCCTCTTCCTTCTCCCTCCCCCTGCCCCCATAACCACCACACTCTTGTCCATGTCTCTTAGTCTCGTTTTCATGTCCCACCAATGTATGGAATCCTGCAGTTCTTGTTTTTTTCTGATTTACTTATTTCACTCCATATAATGTTATCAAGATCCCACCATTTTGTTGTAAGTGATCCGATGTCATCATTTCTTATGGCTGAATAGTATACCATGGTGTATATGTGCCACATCTTCTTTATCCAGTCTTCTATTCTTTTTTTACAGTGATTAAAGCCTTTAAGCAAACTCTTGGCCAATACTGCAAGAATCCATAAAAGAGTAGTGTCCTTAACATGTTCACCAAGTCCACGTTGGCCCCAATACCATGCCAAATCCCTGAAAAATGCAACCCAACCTCAGTTCAGTCTGTTAGGAGCTGTCACAAGGAACAGGACTCCAGGAAAAGTGCACATCCAGAAAAGGTCCACATGGCACTGGAATTGTATTGTTCTAGGATTTTATCCATTTCTTCTAGATTGTTGAATTTGGTGGCATATAATTTTTCATAGTGTTCTACAATAATCTTTTGTATATCTGATATATGTAGTAATTTCTCCTCTTTCATTTTGAATTTTATTTATATAAATATGATATGAGTTCTTTCTCATTTTTCCTTAGTGAGTCTTACAGTTAAATCTATGTTTTTATTTATACTTTGGTTGCTCCGCTACTGCCCACCATGAAAGCTGGAATGCCCACTAGTGGGCGGTACGGACCAGGTTGACTCCCACTGCTCTATTCCATTCCTCAGTTCACATTGTGCATTAAATTCCTCATATGAGTGAGGTTATATGATATTTACCTGGCTTATTTCACTTAGCATAATAATCTCCAGTTCATCCATGTTTTTGCAAAGGTAAGATTTCTTTTTTTCATGAGCACATAGTATTCCATTGTGTATATATACCACAGCTTCTTAATCCATTCATCCACTGATGGATATTTGGGCTGTTTCCAGATCTTGGCTATTGTAAACAATGCTGCAATAAACATGGGAGTGCATTTCTTCTTTTGAATCAGTGATTTGGTATTCATAGGATATATTCTTCAAAGTGGGATAGCTGGGTCAAAATGCATTTCTATTTTTAATTTTTTGTGGAATCTCCATACTGTTTTCCACAGAGGCTGCATCAGTCTGCCTTCCCACCAGCAGTGCAGGAGGGTTCCCTTTTCTCCACATCCTCGCCAGCACTTATTCTGTGTTGTTTTGTTGATGAGCGCCATTCTGATTGGTGTGAGGTGATATCTCATTGTGGTTTTAATTTGCATTTCTCTAATGATTAGTGATGTTGAGCATGATTTCATATGCCTATTGGCCATTTGTATGACCTCTTTATAGAAGTGTCTATTCAGTTCTTTTGCCCATTTTTTGATTGGGTTGTTTACTTTCTCGGTGTTGAGTTTTACAAATTTTGGTTATTAACCCCTTATCAGACTTATTGTTGAATATGTTCTCCCTTTGTGTGGTTTGCTATATTATTCTTGTGTGGAACTTCCTCTCTTTCAGTACTTTAAATATTGTGGTCCATTCTTTTCTGGCTTGTAGAGTTTCTGCTGAGAAATCTGATGATAACCTAATGGGTCTTCCTTTATATGTTGTAGTCTTCTCTTCCCTGGCTGCCTTGAGGATTTTTTTTCTTTGTCATTGATTTGTGATTATTTCATTACGATGTGCCTTGGAGTAGGTCTGTTTGGAGTAAAGTAACTTGGTATTCTGTTTGCTTCTTGGATTCGAGGCCCTAATTCATTCCACAGGCTTGGGAAATTCTCATTGATTATTTGTTTGAATATATTCTCCATTCCTTTTGCTCTCTCTTCTTCTGATATACCCATTATTCTTATATTGCTCTTTTTAATGGAGTCAGACAATTCTTGAAGGGCTTTCTCATTTTTTTATATTCATAAGTCTTTCTCTCCTTCTCTCTGTAGTATCTCTAGTTGCCTGTCTTCTATGTCACCAATTCTATCTTTTATCTGGCCTGTTCTATTAGCTAAGCTTGTTACCACATTTTTCAGTTCATGTATTAAGTTTTTCATCTCTGTTTGGTTTCTTTTTATGGTTCCAATTTCCTTGATGAAGTATTCTTTTTGTTCATAAATTATTTTATGAGCACACTATATTGCCTTTTAGAGCCTTCCTGTATTTCACTGAGTATTTTTAGGACTTCAATTTTGAATTCCTTGTCATTTAACTGCAAGGTTTCCACATAATTGAAATTTTTTTTTAATTTTTTCATCAGCTATCTGAGCTACATCTCTGTCTTTTGTATCCATAATAGTTTATTTATTTTTCCTTAATGGCATTTGAGAGTGGTATTGTTAATAACACTGATACAAGATAATTAAGAAAGTATAATAAAGTTGAAAAATACAGTGAAAAAATAAAAATTCTATAATGATAAATGGAACAAAAACTCAGAGAACAAAGAGCCGGAACTGAGGAGAGATAAAAAAAATAGAAAAAAATGAAATAACAAACAAGCAAAATGCCACAAAGAAAGATATGAGTTCAAAATATAATAATTTAATAACAAATGATGATTGCATGAGAACAAAAAAAGAAAAAAGAAGAAAAGATAAAGTAGAAGAAATGAATACATAGAATAAAGAGAAAGAAAAGACAGTAAACAAAATACAAAACAAAGAAAGAAAAAGAAAAAAGAACAATAAAACAGAAGTAAAGGTTTCTGAAATGAAACATGAAACCCTCACAAAAAACAAGAATGAAAAATGTAACAACTATGGATAATGTAGTTCAAATGGAAAATAATTTAAAAAAATAAAAAAAGAAGTAAAAATGACAAAAAGCGTTAAAAATGTAATTTTTTCTGGTTTTGAGAGGTAGCTTCTTCCTTTTTCTTGGTAGGTGTCGCTGTACTACAGGTTTTGCCTCTGTGGGGCTTTTGGGCAGAGGTCTGCTGGTGTGCCCCTGTGACAGTGATGTAGGCTGGGCCTCAGTTCCGTTGGCAGGCGGGGCTTGTTAGGGGCCCGCAACCATATAGCTCTAGTAATGGCAGTGTCAGTCCTCCAGGCACCTCTCCAAACGTCCTTCCCACTGAAGCTAGCAGCTTGGAGATTTAGCCGAGTGTTCCGCCTCAGCTACGTCCTGGCAGCAAGGGAATCTATGCACAGTCAGGTCCCCCCTCCAGCACCACTGGCTCAAAGCACAGTTCTGGGGAAGACAGTGAGAACCAGAGCTGCCTGCGTGAGCCGTCAGGGCAGGGCACAGACCAATGGCCTGGTTCCTTTCTGTTATACACAGGCAAAATTCTATGGGCCGGGCGGGCATATCTGGCATGCCTCAGCTGGCCGCAGTTTTAACCTCCATGGGCTTTTCCCACTTGTGCTGCTTGGTAGCCGGTGACAGGCCACATGTGTGTCTAGATTCCACAACTCCAGCAACACACACAGACGGTTGCCGCCGCCATTCAGACACCCAGCGCGGGCACTCTCAAGCCAAGGGTCTTGGCCCATGTGCATGCCCAGCACTGGAGATCATGGAGCCAAGAGTTCCCAAAGACGCTGGTGCTCACATAGGTGCGCAACTTTGTTAGTCTCAGGCTAAGCACCTTGGCCTGCGCACGCCCCGTGTTGGTGATGCTAGGTGGAGCCGCTAGCTCAGCGCCGGTGATCCTGGAGCTGGAAATGCACAAAGATGCTGGCGGCGGCCCACGCGGGCACCCTGTGCTGGTAATTTTAGGTGGATCCCACGGCCCGTGTGCACGCCCAGTGTCCGTGATCTCAGGTAGAGCCGGTGTGTTCTTTCCTTTGTTTGAGCGCCTACCCTCACTCAGCTCCATCCCCACTAATTCAATCTCTCTTCTTCACCCAGCTCCAAACAAAAGTGCCCCATACCTTAGTTCAGTGCGGAAAGTGAAATGCCCCGTCCTCCATCTTATATATTCAGTCACTTTTCACCCAATCATACCCTTGGCTGGTGTGTGTAAATTTTGGGTGCTCCTCAGGTTTTTTTTTTCTCTCTGTGTTTGTTGTTGAATTTGTTGAAATTTCAAGGGGAGAGATTGGGAGTATACCTCACGGCACCATTCCTCTGATGTCATTGTTTTCTTTTTTAAAAAAAATAATGGTCACAAACCTTTTCCATTAATTTTAAACACTTTTTAAAATTTTTATTTTATTATAAGACAAACACACAACTTTGGGGGCTATTTTTCAGTTATTCAGAAAGAGTCCCAGTGGGTGCCCCTGGACAGTAGTTATCCCATCCTTCTGCCCACGGGCCTGAGCCTTTCTGTCTGGCCTTCATTTAAGCTGTCTCAGGCTGATATAGACACAGCAGATATAATTATACTTTCTATATATCTAATTTCCAAACCCTTCCACTTCCACAATTTCATTTCATCTCAACTACAATCCCGTGAGATTCAGTGTAGCCTGAATTTTACAAGAGAAGAGATGGATGCTCATTCAGAATACTTGTCCAGATGAAAACTGGAGTGAGAGCCTCTACCTTCTAAACCTCTTCTGGGTGCTCTTCTACCCCAGGGTTCATTTTCTCAGGGCTGTAAGGAGAGGTTGGTGTATTCCAGATGCTGACCAAACAGGAGAGCATAGCTCTTCTCTCCCAGACCCCACAGCCAGGTTCCTTTCCATCCCCAGTCTCCGAGAGGGAATGCAGAAAAAGCATGACTGAATTAAGGGTGAAGGCTGTGTGCCCAGAATGCTGGGAACACCGAATGCCATTAGGTTGCGCAATTTTGTCAATGTAGGTAAACCCTAGACCCCATGATTCAGAATACTCCTGGATTGATTACCCTTTCTTTGTAAATAACGTTGGTAGAATGTCTTTCCCCATCAGTGTTGCAGAGTAGAGGACCTGACTTCTCCAACCTTGGGTCATCTCTAACTTAGATGGCTTCCTTGGGAGCTCCTGCCCTTTGAGTCAGGACAGGAGCTGGGTTTCAGAGGAGCGGTCACCAAACCCACTCGGAGCAAAGCCTGAAGAATTACTGCATTGAATCCCTCAAACGCCCACTCTTCAATCCTGCCAGATAAGGCACACTTTGGCATCATGAAAAAATAAAACAAACAAATAAAAAACACAGAAAGGAAAGGATCGCTTGATTTTCCCTGTCTCGGAGTTAACCTCTCACCGCCAGGGGGCAGGTATGTACCAGCATAGCCCCCTTGCCCCCCCCCCCCCCCCCCCCACTACACACGTGTACTCAACTTGATGACTGCAGTTCTTTGGTGTCAAAACATGGAAATCCTGACAGATGAGTGGAGAACTTCCAAGGAATAGGAGTGATTAACTGCTGATTAAGCCCTGGAGCGGGGAGCAGTGGGCCTGCTGAGGCTGTTGAGTGTGCATCAGCGCAGGAAAGTGACAGTAATTGGGGTCCCATACTGAGAAGGCTTCAGAGCACGGCAGCTCAAGCTGTGCACACAGGACTCATTAACCAAGTCCTCTGTTCTGTGTTTACTCACGTTGTGGTTCACGTCTGTTAAAAAAAAAAAAAAAAGCAGAATTCCAGGACGGGGCTATATCAGTCTCGTCTCGTCATGTTTAACAAGCTCTCTGAAGCTCTCTGGGTGATTCTTTCTCTCTTAAGTTTGAAAAAGATCTTGAAAATTGTGGGCTCCTTAGCAAACTTAAGACGATTGTTCAGGAGTCAGGGAGACCCGCAATGCCCCTGGGTTGTGCTGTGAAATTGAACACTCTAGGCTCACGGGAAGGTACGGCCGGCTTGGTAGCTTATCCCTCTGGAACCGAAAGGCAGGCGTGGGCTGTAAGTCATCTCTCCGTCCTGGCTCTCCCCTCTGGCTTTTCACTCTCCTCAGGAATACAAAATTCTTGAGCAACTTAACCCTTCGGATATTTAAAATTTGATCTTTATTCATTAGGTGCTTTATGTTTAAAGGTTTGAGCTGAAATTGGAACTGCATTTTAAATGAAACCTTAGAAATGTGTCTTGGAATTAAAGACGTCCTGAGAAAGCCCAAGCGTCGTCGTGGTCCCCCCCCCCCCCCCCCCCCCCCCCCCCCCCCCCCCCCCCCCCGTCCTGTAACGCAGGAGCTACTTCTTGCACATCAGCAGGATTTTCGTGTGAGTCAGAGGCGTACTCTCCAGCCACGCACTGCCTCTGAACCTGGCTTCTGGGCAACAAAGTCAATCCTGCTGACCCCAAAGTTGTGTAACAGGTTTAAATGCTACACTCACCAATGTGAGTGAGAAGAAAGGGAACTACAGATCTGCCTCCAGAGAAACAGTATTGGTGTAAATTCAGTTCCATCAGCCATTTCTCAGGGGTACTAATTCAGTCTCAATCCAGTTCAGGTTGTAACTGAGTTTTCTACTTCTTCTTCTCAAGAGGATTCAAGTCTAGGCAGAAGAAATTTATTCAGGTCATCTTGCACACACCCAGGGAAGGGAGGGTGAAGTTCCTTTTTCTGTCATTGTTCTGTGGCATCAGTGCTATGTGATACTGGCTCCCGCAGGTGACAACGTGACCCCCTGCACAGAGTGCTGGAGTTGCCAACCATCAGCTCCTCCATAGGTCCTCATGTGTCACTGTAACATGATACTCCTCTGCCTGTGACTTTCGTCTGGTCTGGTGACCTCAGGGATGAGCCTTAGCTCTCTCTCCAAGCCAGTTTCCACAGTGTGCCCTGGAGCCCTGGGAAGGGTGTGGGCCCCTTCAGTGCCATTCCCAAGCCACAGGGATGGTCTGGTAAGACTGGGCTCTTGAACAAATATAACATTTAATCATCTCTACTATTTTCCCTAGAACTCACTGTATGGGGTGCATCTCTGGAATTTCTGCTCTCAAACTGCATCTAAGAAATGGCAAATCTGTCTCCCCAGTACTCAGAAGCCCCACAGTTTTCAAGGAGCCCATTTACATTTTCTTTCTTTCCCTTCTTCACCTGTCCCAGTATGAAGTGAGTCTCCATGCTTCATCTATCTAAAAAACATTTTCTAGTCAGCTGTGTCTTTGAGCTTGATCATCATTCCAAGACGGAGAGAAAACCAGTTTGATCCTGTATACACTTTTGAGTGTGTCCTGTTTTATGATGAGAGCAGCACCTCTGAATGACAGAATTTAGACTATGGCCTTCCTCTTCCGTCTCCCATGCACGCTTGTACCCATAGAGGGTGAGGCATGATATCATCTTAAACTCTCAACACATTTTCTTTCAGAGCCTGTCCACAAAGGAGTGATTAATGTTACCACCTTTGCCCAGACAGTGAGAGGTGTCTGGAATTTCCCTGGAGTGGTAGGAATCATTGTGGGAAACTCTAAGTAAAATGTATTTTACATGAGGCAAAAGTATAGCCAAGGAGAGATCAGTTGTAGCCACAACTTGAAGTGGTCTAAGTGTAACTGCAGAGGGGCAGTCCGAAGAGGTGTCTGGACTGATAGACCTGCTCTGTGTCCTGATTCTTGTGGCAAATATCATACACAGATATGATATTTATCATACTTATAAAACTATGCACCAAAATGTCAATTTTATTATGTTATCTATTATCTCTTTCTTTCTCTATCATCTTTTTATCATCTGTCTTTGAATGACAAATGAAAACATCTCAGAAAGTTCTGAATCCAATAGCGTTTAGAAGTAGGCTTGAGGCCTAACCTGTGGTGGCGCAGTGGATAAAGCATTGACCTGGAACACTGAGGTCGCTGGTTTGAAACCCTGAGCTTGCCTGGTCTAAGCACATATGGGAGTTAATGCTTCCTATTCCTCCTCCTTCTCTCTCTCCCTCTTCTCACTAAAATGAATAAACAAATAAATATCTTTAAAAAAAAGTAGTAGGCTTAAATGAGCTGTCAGTTAAAAAGCAGATGAAAGTTGAGATTATATGTTAGAGGTTATGTTGGGTATGTTTTCTGAAATACCCTGGCTTTACCATTTACAAATAAATTAATAAAGCAAATAACCTTCCGTTTTCTTAATTCTATAAAAAAATAACAAAAACAATTTCACAATGTCTAATTTATACACTAATCTTTCATTTTTATATACATTAAATATTTTGGGGACCGTTTCAATTTCACTCAATATTTTAATATAATTATGTTGTTTTTACTCTCCTATCTAAAAATATGCTCTAAAATTGCATCCTATGTATTCATGATATGTGTTTGTTGAATCATTAGAGCTTTCTTATATATGACATTGGGAAACAGAATTCTATGTCTTTATATCCTCTCCTTTAAAAAAGTGTAATATAACCTGACCTATGGTGATGCAGTGGATAAGGCATCGACCTGGAATGCTGAGGTCTCTGGTTCAAAACTCCAGGCTTGCCCGGTCAAGGCACATACAGGAAGCAACTATTATGAGTTGATGCTTTCTGCTCCCCCACTTTCTCTCTCTTCTCTCTAAAATCAATAAATAAAATATTTTTTAAATGAAATAAAATTAACAATTATTAAAAAGATAAAATACAATATATAAAAGTAGTTGCATTTTTGCTAAACTGCTACTATAAATACTTCTGGAATTGAAAGTTTTTAATGGTTGAAATAAAAAACCAGAAATTCCAGTGGAAATAAATACAATATGATCTCTGACTTGAGTTTTAAGTTTTCTTCTTAAGGAACTGAATGGGGATCAATAGGATTTTTCCTTGAACTATATACAGCATGAAAATAAAGAAGATTTAAAAAATAAAAAAGCATGGCGAACAGCCAAAACCAAGTCAAGTATAACAGTTTTTAGCACCAAGGCATCTCTTGGTGAGGGTAAAAACAAATTCTATATATACATTCTTTTCCTTTTAGTCCAATCTTCCCTCCCCTTTGGCTACCATTAGCTAGTTCTCTGTATCTGTGGGTCTACTTCTATCTTGTTTTATTTATTTATTTGTTTTGTTTTAGAATTCACATATAAGTGAAATCACATGGTATTTGTTTTTCTCTGTCTGACTTATTTCACCTGGCACATACCCTCTAGGTCTATCCATGTTCTCACATGAAGCAAGATTTCATTCTTTTTATGGCTGGTTAATATTCCATTCTGTGAGTGCCACATCGTTTTTGTCCATTCATCTTTTGAGGGACACCTACGTTGCTTCTATATCTTAGCTATTACTGGTAATGTTGCAGTGAACATAGGGGTATATATATCTTTTTAAATTGTTGTTGTGGGCCCTGGTAGGTAGCTTAGTTGGTTAGAACATTGTCCTGATATGCCAGAGTTGCCTGTTCGATCCCCAGTCAGGGCACATACAAGAATCAATTAATGAATACATAAATAAGTGAAACAACAAATTGATGTTTCTCTTTTCCTCTCAAATAAATAAAAATAAAGTATTTTTCAAAATGACAAATATTGTTATTGTTATTGTCTACTTTTGGATAAATACCCAGAAATGGAATTGCTGGATCTTGTGGCAGCTCTATATTTAATTTTATGAGGACCCTCCTAAGGTTTTCCACAGTGACTGCACGAGGAGTCTGCATTTCTGCCAACAGTGCACAAGGGCTCTCTTTTCTCCACAACCTTGCCAGCACTTTTTGTCTACTAATTTATTGATGATGTCTATTCTGTCAGGTGTGAGGTGATATCTCATTGTGTGTTTGACTTGCATTTCTCTGATGATTAGCAACATTGTACATCTTTTCATACATTTGTTGGCCATCTGTATGTCCTCTTTGGTGAAATGTCTATTCAGGTCCCCTGTCCATTTTGAAATTGAATTGTTTGCTTTTGGGTGTTAAGTTGTATAAGTTCCTTATATATTTTAGATATTGATCCCTTATCAGATGTGTCATTGGCAAAATCTTTTTCTATTTAGTAAGTTGTATTTTTGTTATGTTGATGGTTACTTTTACTATGCAAAAACTTTTTGTTTTGATGTAGTCCTATTTCTTTGTTGTTGTTGTTGCCCTTGCCTGAAGAGACATAGCCAAAAAGATATTGCTAAGAGCAATGTCAAAGAGTTTACTGGCTATGTTTTCTTCTAGAAGATTTATAGTTTCAGATCTTGTACTGAAGTCATCCATTTTTAGTTTATTTTTGTAAGGAAGAGGTCCAATTTAATTTTTTTGCATGTGTCTGTCCAGTTTTTACAATACTACTTACTAAAGGGATTGTCTTTACCCCATTGTATATCCTTGCTTTCTTGTTGTACATTAAGTGACCATATAAATATGGGTTTATTTCTAGGTTCTCTATTCTATTCCATTGATCTATATGTCTGTTTTTATAATAGTTCCACGCTGCTTTGTTTTGTGTATTTTTTTTCTTCTTTCCTAAGTGAGAAAAGGGAAGATAGAGAGAGAGAGACTCTGGTAGGCAACCCAACTGGGATTCATCCAGCAATCCCCATCTGGGGCCAATGTTCACAACTGAGCTATATTTAGCACCTGAGGAAGAGGCTCCATGAAGTCATCCTCAGTGCCCGGGGCCAATGCACTTAAACCAATCAAACCATGGCTATGGGAGGAGGAGAGAGAGAGATAAGGATGCAAGGGAGAGTGGAAAAGCAGATAGTCGCTTCTCCTGTGTGCCCTGCCTGGGAATCAAACCTGGGACATCCACATGCCAGGCTGATGCTCTACTATTGAGCCAACTGGCCAGGACACTTTTGTGTATTTTTTAATCAATAGAAACAATACGAACAAAAGTCAAAATATAAATAGTTATGTAACAGCATCTATGCTTTGTTTCTCCAATAAATAAAATTCAAGATCACGCATATTTTTAAAGTACTAGCTACTGTCTTCCTAGCTTACTACCAACTACTTAGTAATTAATGCTACTATCCCAAACTAATTCTCTATTATCTAACTACTACTACCTACTACCACAACTACCTAACATTATTTGTAACACTGTTAGCACCACCACCACCTAACTTCCTGCTATCTTCCTAGCTATGAGAGAGAATAAAAATGTGTTTTCACTCCATAGTATCCCAGATACATGCAGTCTAATGGAAACGGTAAAACAGGTTCCTAGTAGCTAAATGGCAATACATTATTGATTTGGTGTAGTTGGTACCACTTGTATGTACTTTAGCAGACTGACAGTGAAAGGAGGCTTTCCTGATTAGGGAATCAGAAAACTTAGAGGGGGTGTGTGATTTAAGCTGGACATAGAAGGCCAACATGTATTTCAACAAGAGAATTAGGGGAATGAATTTCCTGTGAGGGGAATTATATAATTAATGGCACAGAGGTAGGAAAACCACATGTTCAGGATATAATGTGCAAGAAGCTATTGCCCCATTTTTCTGTTTTCCTTACAATAAATTTAAAGGAACTGTCAAAAATATGGTTATAATCTCTCCTCTCATTCTCTCTTGAACTCTGTTTATGCTTTAGTCCCCATCCATCTACTAAAATTGCCCTTGTTAAGATTACCAATAATCTTAATGTTGCCAAACCCAATAGTCAGTTTCAGTTCTCACCTGTTAAGTTTGTCAAGAAATTTGCATGAATAATCTTTCTAGAAAAATATTTATTACATGGCCTCCAGATCATCCATTCTCTCATGACACAGTGCAGCTGATCCTCTTCATGTCTTTGCTGCATACTCCTCTGTCACGCATGGTCTGTGTGGCAGCCCCAAGTCTTTGTCCACAGCTTCTCACCCACCTTCTTTTCTGTGCTAATCTTGTATAACACCATTATTTTAAATTCTTTCACTGAAAATTCCAAATATTCCAATGTTTGAGCTATCCTCTCAACTTGACTTGGATAGCCAACTATCTATTCAATCTTGCCAATCAGATGTCTGATTGTCATTTCTAATTTACTATGAACTCTCTGGGATTATTGAAAGAGCTGCATACTTCTTATTTATTCATTGATTTTTGAGAGATAGGTGATAGATAGATAGATAGATAGATAGATGATAGATAGAAACAGCCATCTGTTATTCCACCTATTTTTGCATTCATTGGCTGATTCTTGTTTGTGCCCTGACTGGGAATAGAACCTACAATCTTAGTGTATGAGAATGACACTCTAACCAAACTGAGCTATCTGGCCAGGGCCAATGCAATAGCCTCTTAATGGATCTTCTTGATTTTCTATTTGCCATTACAGTCTAATCTCAACATAACAGCTAAAAATATTACTTGATCATGTCACTCTACTGCTCAAAACCTTTCAGTGGTTTTTCTATTTTTATGGACTGAATGTTTATGTCTCCTCAAAATCCATATGTTGAAATCCTAACCCTCAACATGATGAAATTAGAAGATAGTACCTTTGGGAGGTTATTAGGTCATTAGGATGGTGTCCTTATGAATGACATTTGTGTTCTTTTTTTTTTATTTTTATTTTTTTATTTATTTCTTCTTCTTCTGAAGCTGGAAATGGGGAGAGACAGTCAGACAGACTCCCGCATGCGTCCGACCGGGATCCACCCGGCACGCCCACCAGGGGCTACGCTCTTCCCACCAGGGGGCAATGCTCTGCCCCTCCAGGGCGTCACTCTGCCACGACCAGAGCCACTCTAGCACCTGGGGCAGAGGCCAAGGAGCCATCCCCAGCGCCCGGGCCATCTTTGCTCCAATGGAGCCTTGGCTGCGGGAGGGGAAGAGAGAGGCAGAGAGGAAGGAGGGGGTGGGGGTAGAGAAGCAAATGGGTGCTTCTCCTATGTGCCCTGGCCAGGAATCAAACCCGGGTCCCCCACACGCCAGGCCGACGCTCTACCGCTGAGCCAACCGACCAGGGCCGACATTTGTGTTCTTAGAAAGCAGACTCCAGAGAACTCTCTTACTCTCTGTACCATGTAAAGATACTATGAGACCATAGCCTTCCTGAGGCTAGATGAGAGCTCTCATCAGAATCCAACAGTGCTGACCTGAGTGAAGATTTATTTCAATAGCTCTGTAACAGTCTCAGATAGCAGCATTTGGCTTTTGCAATTTGATGAAGACATGGGCTTTCGTTGCATGTAGAATAGCCAACCAAACATTCAGATTGATAGCATCTATGAATAAATCATGGCTTTCTGTAGTTCACCATCATTTGGGATAGTGGTTTTCAACCACCAGTCCACAGACCAATGCTGGTCTGCCAGAAATTTCCTGCTGGTCCACTAGAGAGTTATCCACCACCCTGATGTTGTGTGGAAATTATAGACTCAATAATTATAGACTCTATAACACTGATTTAGGACATCAGTTACAGCCACTCTTTTATCATCTGCCTGATCCATCATCTCCACAAATAACCCTACATTATCATCTCCCATTTCTTGAGGAGCACCAATGTCTGCTTCAGTCACAGCTGCCTTGTTAATTTTTAGATCATGGGTGGGGAAGGGTATAAAAAGGGACAAATATACAGTAACAAAATTCTTTGACTCTGGGTGAGGGGGACACTTTGTAATCAACAGTTCAAATGCTATAGAGGGCGCAGCAAAATAGTGATGGAGTAGGCAGACATACCAACTTCCAACTCCCAGAACCAAGGTGGATTACAACTTAATTTTAAGAACCACCATCTGGAAAAACCAACTTTGGACTAAACTAAGAGGACTCTTTAACCAAGGAACAACGAAGAAGCCACACTGAGATTG
Organism: Saccopteryx bilineata; assembly: GCF_036850765.1. NCBI lineage: Eukaryota > Metazoa > Chordata > Mammalia > Chiroptera > Emballonuridae > Saccopteryx > Saccopteryx bilineata. Next base: position 152,747,361 of record NC_089493.1, on the reverse strand, counting down.
GTAGAAAAAGTGGAAACACAGAGAGGGCTGTGGATCAACCACAACAGAAAAACTGAAAAATACTCAAACACTTGGAAACTAAATAGCATGTTATTAAATAACGAATGGGTTAACAATGAGATCAAAGAAGAAATTAAAAAATTTTTTCTAGACATGAATGATAATGAGCATACATCAACTCAAATTTATGGGACACAACAAAAGCAGTTCTGACAGGGAAGTTCATAGCATTACAGGCATACCTTAAAAAGCTAGAAAAAGCTCAAATTAACAACTTGACCCTGCATCTAAAAGAACTAGAAAAAAAACAGCAAGTAAAGCTCAGAGGTAGTAGAAGGAAGGAAATAATAAAGATCAGAGCAGAAATAAATGACATGGGTCTAAAGAAACAATACAGAGGATCAATGAAACCAGGAGCTGGTTCTTTGAAAAAGTAAACAAGATCAATGAACCTTTAACCAGACTCACCAAGAAAAAAGAGAGAGGACTCAAATAAATAAAATTAGAAATGAGAGTGGAGAAATAACAACTGACACAACAGAAATACAAAATATTGTAAGAAAATACTATGAAGAACTGTATGCCAAAAAATTAGACAGCCTGGATGAAATGGACAAATTTCTTGAAATATATAATCTTCCAAAAATTAATCTGAAAGAATCAGAAAACCTAAACAAACTGATAACAACAAATGAGATAGAAACAGCTATCAAAAAACTCCCAACAAAGAAGAGTCCTGGACCTGATGGCTTCACAAATAAATTCTACCAAATATTCAAAGAAAAACTAACTCCTATCCTTCTCAAGCTATTTCAAAAAATTCAAGAGGAAAGAAGACTTTCAAACTCCTTTTATGAGGTGAGCATAATTCTGATTCCAAAACCAGGCAAAGACAACACAAAGAAAGAAAATTATAGGCCAATATCCCTGATGAATATAGATGCTAAAATCCTCAACAAAATATTAGCAAACCGAATCCAGCAATATATGAAAAAATTCATACACCATGATCAAGTGGGATTTATTCTGGGGAGGCAAGGCTGGTACAATACTCACAAATCAATCAATGTGATTCATCACATAAACAAAAGGAAGGAGAAAAACCACATGATAATTTCAATAGATGCAGAAAAAGCATTTGATAAAATCCAGCACCCATTCATGATCAAAACTCTCAGCAAAGTGGGAATACAGGGAACATACCTCAACATGATAAAGGCTATCTATGACAAACCCACAGCCAACATCATACTCAATGGGCAAAAATTAAAAGCAATCCCCTAAGATCAGGAACAAGGCAGGGGTACCCCCTTTCACCACTCTTATTTAACATAGTCCTGGAAGTCCTAGCCACAGCAATCAGACAAGAAGAAGAAATAAAAGGCATCCAAATTGGAAAAGAAAAAGTAAAACTATCATTATTTGCAGATGATATGATATTGCATATAGAAAATCCTAAAATCTCAGTCAAAAACTACTGGACTTGATAAATTAATTCAACAAGGTGGTAGGATATAAAATTAATACTCAGAAATCAGAGGCATTTTTATACACCAACAATGAACTGTCTGAAAAAGAAATTAATGAAACAATCTCCTTCACTATTACAACCAAAAAAATAAAGTATATAGGAGTAAATTTAACCAAGGAAATAAAGACTTATACTTGGAAAATTATAAAACATTGATAAAAGAAATCAAGGAAGATACAAACAAGTGGAAGTATATACCGTGCTCATGGTTAGAAAGAATAAACAGGGGAGGAGGGAGGACGTGGGAGGGAACAAGGGAGAGGGTTAGGGGGAGGGGGAGGGGCACAAAGAAAACTAGATAGAGGGTGACGGAGGACAATCTGACTCTGGCCGAGGGGTAAGCAACATAATTTAATGACAAGATAACCTAGACTTGTTTTCTTTGAATATATGTACCCTGATTTATTAATGTCATCCCATTAACATTAATAAAAATTTATTTAAAAAAAGAAAGAATAAACATTATTAAAATGTTTATATTACCCAAAGCAATTTATAAATTCAATGCAATACCAATTAAAATACCCATGGCATACTTCAAAGATATAGAACACATATTCCAAAAATTTATATGGAACCAAAAAGGAGCATGAATAGCCTCAGCAATCCTGAAAAGAAAGAATAAAGTGTGAGGTATCACACTTCCCGATACTACAGAGCCATTGTACTCAAAAGAGCTTGGTACTGTCATGAGAACAGGCATATGGATCAATGGAACAGAACAGAGAACCCAGAAATAAACCCACACCTTTATGGATAACTGATATTGCACAAAGGAAGTAAGAAAATACAATGGAGTAAAGACAGCCTCTTTAACAAATGGTGTTGGGAAAATTGGCCATCTACCTGCAAAAAAATAAAATTAGACCACCAACTTACACCATTCACAGAAATAAACTCAAAATGAATAAAAGACTTAAATGTAAGCCGTGAAACCATAAGCATCTTAGAAGAAAACATAGGCAAAAAGCTCTACGACATTTCTTGCAGCAATGTATTTGCCAATATATCTCCACAGGCAAGTGAAATAAAAGACAGGATAAACAAATGGGGCTATATCGAACTAAAAAGCTTTTGCACAGCCAAAGACAATAAGAACAGAATAAAAAGATAAACTATACAATGGGAGAACATATTTGACAATACATCTGATAAGGACTTAATAACCAAAATTTATAAAGAACTTGTAAAACTCAACACCAAGAAGACAAACAATCCAATAAAAAAATAGGCAAAAGAACAGAATAGACACTTTTTTAAAGAGGACATACAGATGGCCAATAGACATATGAAAAAATGCTCAACATCACTAATCATTAGAGAAATGCAAATTAAAACCACAATGAGATATCACCTCACACCAGTCAGAATGGCGTTCATCAACAAAACAACACAGAATAAGTGCTGGCGAGGATGTGGAGAAAAGGGAACCCTCCTGCACTGCTGGTTGGAATGCAGACTGGTGCAGCCTCTGTGGAAAACAGTATGGAGATTCCTCAAAAAATTAATAATCGAAGTGCCTTTAGACCCAGCTATCCCACTTTTAGGAATATACCCCAAGAACACCATAGCACTATTTCAAAAGAAGAAATGCACCCCCATGTTTATGGCAGCAATGTTCACAATTGCGAAGATCTGGAAACAGCCCAAGTGTCTGTCAGTGGACGAGTGGATTAAAAAGCTTTGGTACATATATACTATGGAATACTACTCAGCCATAAGAAATGATGACATTGGATCATTTACAACAATGTGGATGGACCTTGATAACATTATAGTGAGTGAAATAAGTAAATCAGAAAAAAATAAGAACTATATGATTCCATACATAGGTGGGACATAAAAAATGAGACTCAGAGACATGGACAAGAGGGTGGTGTTTATGCGGGGGGAGGGAGAGGGAGGAGGAGAGAGGGGCACAAGGAAAACCAAGTAGAAAGTGACAAAGGCAATTTGACTTTGGGTGATGGGTGTGCAACATAATCAAATGTCAAAATAATCTGGAGATGTTTTCTCTGAACATATGTACCCTGATTTATCAATGTCACCCCATTAAAATTAATAATAATTAAGAAGAAACAAATGCTATAGAAATGTTCACCTGAAACCTATGTACTGTTATTTATCAATATCAACCCATTAAAAGGTTATTTTTTATTGAAAAAGAAAATAAAAGAAATTTTTAGATCACTTTCCTCACTTGATGGTTCCTCTGTAATTATGTCTTCCTCCACCTTCTTCCTATCTGTTTTTTTTTTTTTTGCCTTGATCCTACTTTATAATGCTCTTCTGATTTAGTTTTATGAGCAGCAGGTGGTGTTTTACCTTTCATGACTCCCCCCCCCCCCCCCCCCCCGCCCCAGGAAGCCCATTTCCTTGGCATGTAGAATGCTGGGATTGCTCATGCATTTTCAGGAAGGCCCAGTTCACTCACTTCGCGGGGTCCACAGTGGGGAAGTGAGAGGCTTCCCAGCATGGCCAAAGTTGTGGACAGACTCCAGGCCCAGGCACTATGCATGTTTGTGTGGAAGGGCTAAGGACTTTTATTAACACTTGTAGGAAAGACGTTTTTGACTTTTCTTTCACCTAATTTTCAAATAGCTTCTTTTTTTCCCCTTCTGATAAGAATTACCTCCCTAAAGTTTGCATTTCAAGAGATGCCTCTGGGTTCCTGGACAAAGTAGAATATTTACAGTAAAATGCACAGAGAAAGACTGTAAGTTTCTCCAAGAAGGGCTTTTGTTTATAAAATCCAGATCTTTTATAACATCTAGAAGCTTTTTGAGATAAATGGGGGAGGATCTGGAATTAGTGAAAATAATAAGTGGCTTTACATTGTTTCTGTAGATGCATTTCTGTTTTTCTGTGGAGGTAGGAAGTGTTCCAACCTGTAGAGAATTTTTATAAAAATTTATTGGAGCCAAAGAGAGGACACACCTGGAAGCAGAATCTCAACAGGTAGAGAACATGCTTCCCAAAATGGCCGTTTGCAGCATCTTTTATGCATCTGGAATTAAGAAGGGAACAAAGGGAAAGTACATGGTATGGGGGAAGCAAGGGGGGAGTGGAGACGAGATTAAGTGGGGAAAGGAGGCATTGCAAAGGTGTGCCAACCCAAATGCACAGAAACAATGGACAGGGCTTGTGTAAGGCAGAGATAAACCTTTACCAAAGAAGTTATACGCTTGGGGTGTGACTACCCACTATGCCCTGCCCAGTTAGGAATTTATAATCAGATCACCCTGTGAGGTTGCTTTCCATAGAATCCCTTTTCTTGACCACATGGTCAATTCAATTTGAAAGACAAGTATAGTCTTGCAAAGACTATAAGAATTGGGTTGTAGCCTGAATGATATCAAGAGGTTGAACACACCACCACCATCCAACTACATTATATTCTGTTTGCTTCTTTGTATTATGGAGATCATCAACTAAGATGGAATTCAAAGAGTCTTATGTTCTAGACCCAGAGCTAAGTGTCTTAAGAATTTTTGAGTAAATCCTTCCACAAATGGCCTCAAAATGTTTTTCTTTTCTTCTTGGTACATGGTTTCATTTTATGTTAGGAAGCAAGGCCTAAAAATGTTCCTATCAGACTCTGAACATCAGCTTCCAATTTGGCCAGTGCCTGACCATGGAGCTACTTTAAGAACTCTTTTGCATATCTTGTCAGGTTTCATCTGTGGTGACAGTGAATATCCCTGGCAGTGCTGAATAATACCGTGAATTCAAGAAATATCCCTAAAGATGGTGTAAAAGACACTACCCTCCCAAGATCCATAGCCACTCCCAAAAATAACCAAAAAAAAGGAATGAGACAATTCCCCTGAGAGCTGGCATGGCTGGTGACCCACATTTCTGTCTGGCCATACTTTGCAGGCCCCAACCTGCTGCCCAGTTGCTGACACACAGGAGGACCTGTGTGCCCCAGGTTGCCACACTCCGGGGACACAGAATGAGATGGACAGGAAAGCCATCGTTGACCTGGGAGGAAAAGTGTCCATGACCAGTGGGTACTCAGAAAAAACTTATGGGTCACAATTCAAAGGAAAGGTCTAATTCTCACAAATATATACTACTCACAAAAATTAGGGGATATTTCAAAATGAATATGAAGCTATAAAATATTCCCTAATTTTTGTGAGCAGTATATATTCCTGTGTGTCTGAATTTGGAAAGGACGGGACAACATGAACTCTTCTGGGACAGCTGACTCTGGGGAGGAAGCTTTCTCGCCCTTGCTGGTGTCTGCCAGTTTTCCCCGGATGCTGTCTGCAGGCTTCGGAGTAACGGGTGTAGCTCAGCAGTCTTGCTTCACTCCCCATAAAAATGATTTTTCCTCTGCTCATGGTGAGTGCTTGGCTGAGATTCCTCTTCTGCTAGGGCACTTTATAAATTGGGTAATCTTAACTAGGTTAACGTTCTTCATCATGGCCACTAGAATTCAAGATTATCTTTGGTAAGATAAAGCGACTTGCTCAGCCTTAAAACAAGGTTTTATATACCTGGAGCCTCGCACTGGATGCAGTCTAGGTTAAGGCAGACTCAATCCAACCCTGGCCCCAATCCAGTTTCCAAGTGGGATCCAGTCCAACTCTGGCCAGTTTCTGGAAAGAGAAATGTTCAAAGTCTGAAAGCTTGTAACATGAGAGAAAGTTGCAGAGCGAGGACCTGAGGGGGCTGACCTGCAATGCCCAGGAGCAGCGAAAAAGCAGGCAGTGATCTGACTGCTTGTGTTCCTGGGAGTGCCTTGGGTCTCCTATGGTTCCCTCTGCCTACACCAAAACTGTTAAATGTAAACGGAGGCATGCTTTAAGATTTTATTTGAACAAAAAATCAGTTTGAATAGGGCACTGCCAAACTGGAAGTTGTAGGAGTGATCCACAGACAGTAGCCTAGGAAAGACATAAAGTATAGAAATAGATAAAAATGATTGATTGCAGCTTAAAGCCTACTTGACTGACTGTGACTGGTTGTTCTTAACATTTTTATTTCATTTTTCTTTAACCTATCTAATATACTAAAAAAAATTTAATTTAAGGAAATAAAGATCAGAGTGGAAATAAATGACATAGAGGTTAAAAAAAAACAATACAAAAGATCAATGAAACCAAGAGCTGGTTCTTTGAAAGGGTAAATAAGATTAACAAACTTTTAACCAGATTCATCAAGAAAAAAAAAGAGAGAGGACCCAAATAAATGAAATTAGGAATGAAAGTGTGGGAGCAACAACTGACACCACAGAAATGCAAAGGATTATAAGAGAATATAATGAAAATCTATATATCAAAGTATTGGACAACCTATGCAAAATGGGTAAATTCCTAGAAACATACAATCTGAAAGAATCAGAAAACCTAAACAGAGCAATTACAAAAAAAAATTGAAACACTTATCAAAAAAACTCCCAGCAAACAATAGTTCTGGAACATATAGCTTCACAAACAATTTTACCAAACATTCAAAGAAGAACTAACACCTGTCCTTCTCAAGCTATTCCAATAAATTCAAGAATAGTGAGGACTTTCAAACTCATTATATGAGGCAAGCGTTATCCTCATCCTAAAAGCAGGCAAAGACACTACAAAAAGGAAACTATAGGCCAACATCCCTGATGAACATAGATGCTAAAATTCTCAACCAAATATTAGCAAACCGATCCAGCAATACATTTAAAAGATCATACATCATTATCAAGTGGGATTTATTCCAGGGAGGCAAGGCTAGTCACAAATCAATAAATGTGATTTATCACATAAACAAAAGGATTAAAATGACATAATTATATCAATAGATAAAGAAAAAAGCATTAGATAAAATCTAACACCCATTTTTTTATAAATAAATTTTTATTAATGTTAATGGGGTGACATCAATAAATCAGGGTACATATATTCAAAGAAAACATGTCCAGGTTATCTTGTCTTCAATTATGTTGCATACCCATCACCCAAAGTCAGATTGTTCTCCATCACCTATCTAGTTTTCTTTGTGCCCCTCCTCCTCCCCCTTCCCCTCTCCCTCCTTCCGCCCCCCCCCTAACCACCACACTCTTGTCCAAGTCTCTTAGTCTTGTTTTTATGTCCTACCAATGTATGAAATCATGTAGATCTTGTTTTTTTCTAATTTACTTATTTCACTCAGTATAATGTTATCAGTGTCCATCCATGTGGTCATAAATGATACGATGTCATCATTTCTTATGGCTGAGTAGTACTCCATAGTATATATGTGCCACATCTTCTTTTTCCAGTCTTCTATTGAAGGGCTTTTTGGTTGTTTCCATGTCTTGGCCACTGTGAACAATGCTGCAATGAACATGGGGCTACATGTGTCTTTACGTACCAATGTTTCTGAGTTTTGGGGGTATATACCCAGTAGCGGGATTGCTGGGTCATAAGGTAGTTCTATTTTCAGTTTTTTGAGGAACCACCATACTTTCTTCCATAATGGTTGTACTACTTTACATTCCCACCAACAGTGAATGAGGGTTCCTTTCTCTCCACAGCCTCTCCAACACTTGTTATTTATTACCTGTCTTATTGATAATAGCTAATCTAACAGATGTGAGGTGATATCTCATTGTAGTTTTGATTTGCATATCTCTAATAAAAAAATACTAATGAAGATGCGCATCTTTTCATATATCTGTTGGCCATTTGTATCTCCCAGGCCACTTCCTGGGAGAAGTGTCTGTTCATGTCCTCTTCCCATTTTTTTATTGGATTGTTTGTTTGTTGTTGAGTTTTATGAGTTCTTTGTATATTTTGGATATTAGGCCCTTATCTGAGCTTTTGTTTGAAAATATCATTTCCCATTTAGTTGGCTATCTGTTTATTTTGTTGTCAGTTTCTCTTGCTGAGCAAAAACTTCTTAGTCTGATGTAGTCCCATTCATTTATCTTTGCCTTCACTTCTCTTACCTTTGGAGTCAAATTCATAAAATGCTCTTTAAAAACCAGGTCCATGAATTTAGTACCTATGTCTTCTTCTATGTACTTAATTGTTTCAGGTCTTATATTTAGGTCTTTGATCCATTTTGAATTAGTTTTAGTACAAGCTGTAGTCAAGTTTTATTCTTTTGCATGTGGCTTTCCAGTTTTCCCAGCACCATTCCAACACCCATTTTTAATCAAAACTCTGAGTAAAGTGGGAATACAGGGAACATATCTCAATATAATAAAGACCATATAGGACAAATTGACAGCCTACATCATACTCAATGGGTAAAATTAAAAGCAATACCATTAAGATCAGGAACAAGACAGGGGTGCCCCCTTCCTCCACTTTTATTCAGCATAGTTCTAGAAGTCTTAGCCACAGCTAAGACAAAAAGAAGAAATAAAAGGCATCCAAATTGGAAAAGAAGAAGTAAAACTATCAGTATTTGCTGATGACATGATAATCCTGAAGTCTTAGTCAAAAAACTACTAGGCCTGATAAATGAATTCAGAATGGTGGCAGGGTATAAAATTAATATTTGTAAATCAGTTGTATTTATATACACCAACAATAAACTGTCAGAAGGAGAAATTAAGGCAACAATTCCCTTCACTATTGCAACAATAAAAAAATAATAAAGCACCTTGGAATAAATTTAACCAAGAATGGAAAATACTTGTACTTGGAATATTAAAGACATTGAACAAAGAAATCAAGAAAGATATAAACAAGTGGAAACATATACCATATTTATGTATAGGAAGAATTAACTTTATTAAAATGTCTATACAACCAAAAGCAATCTATAGATTCAATGCAATTCCTATTAAAATACCAATGGCATACTTCACAGATCTAGAACAAATATTCCAAAATTTATACAGACCCCAAAAAGAACACGATTAGCTTCAGGTTGAAAATGAAGAACAAAGTGGGAGATATCACATTTCTTTTTTTTTTTTATAAAATTTATGTATAGGGACACTTTTATTTTTTTAATTTATTTATTTATTTTAGAGAGGAGAGGGAGATACAGAGAGAGAGAGAGATGAGAAACAGAGAGAGAGAAGGGGGGGAGGAGCTGGAAGCATCAACTCCCATATGTGCCTTGACCAGGCAAGCCCAGGGTTTCAAACCGGCGACCTCAGCACTTCCAGGTCGACGCTTTATCCACTGCGCCACCACAGGTCAGGCCTCACACTTCTTGATATCAAGTTATACTACCAGGCCATAGTAATCAAAACAACATGGTACTGGCATAAGAACAGGCATACAGATCAACGGAACAGAACAGTGAACCAAGAGATAAACCGATGCCTTTATGGTCAATTGACATTTGACAAAGGAGACAGGAACATACAATGGAGTAAAGACAGTCTTTTTGATAAATGGTGTTGGGAAAATTGGACAGGTACATGCAAAAAAAATGAAACTAGACCACCAACCTACACCATTTCGAAAAATAAACTTAAAATTTATAAAAGTCTTAAATGTAAGTCACAAAACCATAAAAATCTTGAAAGAACACATAGATGGTAAACTCTATGATATCACTCACAGCAATATTTTTGCCAATATATCTCCATGTTCAAGTGAAAAATACAGGACAAAATTAACACATGTAGCTGTATCAAACTAAAAAGCTTTTGCACAACAAAAGACTCCATTAACAAAATAAAAAGACAACCCACCAAATGGAGAACATATTTGCTGAAATGCCTGAAAATAGTTTAATAACCCAAATTTATAAACTTTTAAAACTCAACACCAGGAAGTTAAACAATCCAAATAAAAAAATGGGCAAAGGAGCTAAATAGACACTTCTCTAAAGAGGATGTAGAGATGGCCAATAAACATTTGAAAAACTGTTCAACATCTCTAATCATTAGAGAAATGCAAATTACTTTTTATTATTTTTTTAGAGAGTGAAAGAGTGGTAGAGGGAGACAGGGACAGACAGGCTGGAAGGGAGAGAGATGAGAATCATCAATTCTTTGTGGCAGCATCTTAGTTGTTCATTGATTGCTTTCTCATATATGTCTTGACTGGGGGCTCCAGCAAAGTGAGTGACCCCTTGCTCAAACAAGAAACTTTGGGGTCATGTCTATGATCACATACTCAAGCTGGCAACCCCGAGATTTCTAATCTGGCTCCTCAGCATCACAGTCTGATGCTCTATCCACTGTGCTACTACCTGGTCAGACTGAGAAATACAAATTAAAACCACAATGAGCTACCACCTCACACCTCTCTGAATGGTTCTCATTAACAAATCAACACACAATAAGTGCTGGTGAGGGTGTGGAGAAAAAGAAACCATCCTGCACTGCTGGTGGGAATGCAGTCTTCTGCAGCCACTATGGAAAATAGTATGATGTTTCCTCAAAAAATTAAAAATAGAAATGTCTTTTGACCCAGCTATTCCACTTTTAGGCATATATACTAAGGATTCCAAAACACTAATTCAAAAGAAGATATGCACCCCCATGTTTATTGCAGCATTGTTTACAACAGCCAAAGTGTCCATCAGTGGACGAGTGGATTAAAAAAACAGTGGTACATATACACAATGGAATACTATGCAGCCATGAAAAAGAAGGAACTCTTACCTTTTGCGATGGCATGGCTGGACCTGGAGATTATTCTAAGTGAAATAAGCCAGGCAGAGAAAGACAAATATCATATGATCTCACTTATATGTGGAATCTAATGAACACGGTGGACTGAGGATGGAATAGAGGCAGAGGTGGGGTCACAGGGAGCAGAGGGACAGCTGTCAGAGTGAAGTGGAATGAGGGGATGGAATAAGAGTAGATGAAGGGATTAGCCCAATTATATATACATAACACATAGATACAGATAACAGGACAGCAAATTCCAGAGGGAATGGGAACCAGGAGTCAGGGGAAAGGGGGCATAGGAGATGTAATGGGAATCACATTGTTGGTGCTGTGAGGGTGTTATGCTGAATGGAACACTTGAATTTATATTAACATAATACATTAAAATTTTAATAAAAAATAAAGTAAAATACAAAGGAAATAAAGGAGATATAGGAAGTAGGATTTTCTCACTAGTCTTCACCAGTTTTGAGCAAGCTATCACCAAGCTGTCTGCAACATAAAGGTGAGATGTACAGAAGGGGCAGCCTCAGCAAACCTTATGACACTAGAAGGCAATGGTCTTACCCAGGCTTGATGTCTTTGTCTGTACTGATTGTAAGGAAGAAACCACAATGAGGAAAAGAAATCACTACACAGATACCCCAGTGAGCCAGTAACATCAACAAAACAAAACAAAACAAAACGAAACAGTGATACCAGATGATCTAAACCTGTCTCAGAAAACTCTCTAGAAAATATCTGAGAATCCCTCTGAATTCTGCTACCCTGTGTCCACAATGCTCCTACATTGGCATCTCTGGCAGCAGCAGTTATGTGAAAATTATATGATGCAATGTGTTTAAATTATAAAGCTTTGCACAGCATCAGGAATATTGTTTAAGCCATTGTGGGGAAAAGGTGCTACATGGACCACTTAGGTTAGAATCTATAGGGAAGCTTTTATATTTATTTTTAATATATCTTTCTGGGCCTGCACAAAATATGGAGACATAGATTCTGATAATGGGTTCTTGAAATTTGCATTTTAAACAAACTTTTTAAACAATACTAACAAAAAATCTGAAATGTCTTGAATTAACATCAAAGAATTTAGGAAACTAAACCATATCTTTTGGAAATAAGGCATTAATGTTGGTTTTTTAGCTAGATGTTCCATTTACCATGCAGTAAACAGCATGTGTTCACTCTGAAGTGGTCATCTCTTACCACTTGTCCACCTACACACAGAGTCAACCAGGCCCTCCCTAGCATTGTGTAAAAAGGAATATTTTCAATTCATTGTATGAAGTTTCATAATTGTTATATAGGGAAGTCATAGACTTCTCTATATTGATTTTGTTTCCCGTGACTTTACTATATTGCTTTACTGTTTCAAATAATTTGGGGGGGGGACTCTTTGGGGTTTTCTATATACATGATCATGTCATTTACAAAAAGTGACATCTCTACTTCTTTCCCAATATAGATGCCTTTTATTTCTTTCTCTTGTCTGATTGCTATGGCTAAGACTTCCAGTACTATGCTGAATGATAACGGAGAAAGTGGTCAACCTTGTCTTGTTCTTGATTTTAAAGGAAAAGCTTTCATTTTTTCACCATTTAGTATTATATTGGCTGATGGTTTGTCATATATGGCCTTTGCTATGTTGAGATATTTTCCTTTCATACCCATTTTACTGAATGGTTTAAGCATAAATATGTGTTGATCTTATTGGAGGCCTTTTCTGCATCTATTGATAGGATCACATATTTTTTGTCCTTTGTTTTGTTGATGTGGTGTATTACACTGATTGATTTGCATATGTTGAATAATCCCTGTGCTCCTGAAATGAATCCCACTTGATCATGATGTATTACTTTTTTGGATATGTTGTATTTAATTTGCTAGTAATTTGTTTAGGATTTTTGCATCTGTATTCATTTGAGATATTGGTTTGTACAACAGTTTTATTTTTGTGTGTTGTCCTTGCCAGGTTTTGGTATGAGGGTTATGTTGGCCTCATAAAATGTGTTGGGGAATATTGCTCTTCTTCAGTTTTTTTAGAAGACTTTGAGAAGAATAGATTCTACTAATCTTCAAATGTTTGTAGAATTCACTAGTGTAACCATCTGGCACTGGACTATTATTTGGGGGGAGGTTTTTGATAGTTGTTTTTACTTCCTTACTGTTTATTGGTTTATTTAGGTTTTTCACTTCTTTCTGACTCAGTCTAGGAAAACTGTAGAATTTTAGGAACTTATCTATTTCTTCTAAATTGTTAAATAATCCTGGAATAATACTAGAATCTTTCATGGTATTCTAGTTTTATCCTTTGTATATCTATGATATCTGTGGTGATTTCTCCTCTTTCATTTTGGATTTTGTTTATATGAGACCTTTCTCTTTTTTCCTTAGTTAGTTTAGCCATGGGTGTGTCAATTTTATTGATCTTTTCAAAAAACCAGCTCTTAATTTTTCCTGTAGTTTTTTTTTTTTTTTTTTGCTCTTGTTGTTCTCTATTTCATTAGTTCTGCTCTAATTTTTGCTCTTTCCTTTCTTCTGCTGACTTTGGGTTGCCTTTGTTGTTCTTTTTCTAGTTCTTTAAGATATAATGTTAGGTTGTTTACTTGGGAAGTAGAAGCAAAAATAAATAAATGGGACTATATTAAACTAAGAAGCTTCTGCACATCAAAAGAAACCAACAACAAAACAAAAAGACAGCCAACAAAATGGGAATTGATATTCCAAAACAACAGCTCTGACAAGGGGTTAATATCTTGAATATATAAAGAACTCACAAAGCTCAAAAACAAATAAGCGAACAAGCCAATTAAATAATGGAGAAAGGTCCTAAACAGACACTTCTCTCATGAAGACATAAAAACAGATATACGGAAAGATGCTCATCTTTGCTATCTATTAGAGAAATGCAAATAAAAACTACAATGAGATACAACCTCACACCTGTTAGATTGTCTGTTATCAATAAGGTAATAACAAGTATTGGGGAGGTTATGAAGAAAAAAGAACCTTCAGTCACTGCTGGTGGGAATGTAAACTAGTATAGCCACTATGAAAGACAGTATGGTGGTTCCTCAAATAACTAAGAATAGAGCTACCATATGACCCATCAATCCCTCTACTGGGTATCTACCCCAAAATCTTGAAAACATTGGTATGCAAAGACACATGCACCCCATGTTTATTGCAGCATTATTCACAGGGACTAAGACATGAAACAACCAAAGTGTTCTTTGATAGAGGATTAGAAAGGAAGATGTGGTACATATATACAATGGAATACTCTTCAGCCAAAAGAAATGATGACATATTGCCATTGACGACAACATGGATGATACTTGAGAGAATTATACTAAGTGAAATAAATAAATCACAAAATGTTAAGAACTGTATGATTTCACACATAGGTGGGATATAAAACTGAGACTCATAGACATGGATAAAAGTAAAGAGAGACAAAGATGTGGTCACAGAAAATGATTTGACTTTGGGTAATGGGCACTTAACACAATCAACTGTTCAAATGCTATAGAGATGCATACTGAAAATATATGTATTCTTTTAAAATTTGATTTTATTGTTATTATTTTATTATTTGTGTATTTATTTATTTTAGAGAGGCAGGGAAAAAGAAACAGAGAGACAGGGACATGGAGCAGTTTCTGTATGTGCCCTGACTGTGATTGAACCAGCAACAATTGTGTTCCATACAACGCTCAACCAACCAAACTATTCAGCCAGGGCTTCCTATGTATTCTTATTGAACAATGTCAAACCATTAAATTTAATTTCTAAATTAAAAATAAATAAAAATAGAAAAGAAGAAATATTTTAAAAGAAAAGAAACTCTCCATTGGTTTTTGTCTACATTAGAAGATCAAGTTAGCTTTTGAGAGTCGCAGTTCATCTGAAATTGAGAAGTTACATATAGCAAAGCACTTTATAGACAGAAATTACATTAGTGCTTTTAAATTAACAAACTAAGAATCTGGAAATTTCTAAATTTTTTTGCTTAACCTTCTTAAATTATTTTTGCATCAGTTGTTCCTGAGTGTTTTCAAGTGATTGTAGTATATTTCTTCTCTCTCACTCTTTTGTTGAGTATATATTGGCAATAATTGTTGGTTTTCAAAATAATTGTCTAAGCATTTCCAAAATCTTTACTATTTAAGAAAAGTGGATTGTTTTTCCTCAAAACCATGTCTCCTAATAAACATGTTAAAAATAATTTAATGTTGACCTCTGTGGTCTTTTGAAGTGGTTTCAAAAATTATCTTTTGAGGACAATCTCCTGGGATGGAAAGCTAGCACCATGTTGTTATAAACTCTGGGAAATACAGGGATGGAACATTTTTATTTCTATGATCCAGGCCCAGTCATCTACTGGAAAGATGATAAGAATATAAGAAAAATATTGTTGGGCATAGAAAAAGGAGAGTTCTTAGGTGACTAAATTGACTAAATCAGCCCATTTCAAAATACTATTTTGTATTTTCTTTATACAAACTCAAGTGTATAAAGCATAGAATTAGTATATCAGTTAATATGTTAAAATTTCTGTCATCAATATAATCTTAACAAGAAGTCTCATATTTAAAAATAAAAGAAATACGGTAGGCATTTAATCTTAAACCTTTAGTGCTGACTTACTGCCTGGCTAATAACATCTCTGTCCTTTTTCTTTTTAACTGTAGTAGGATGTTACCTTCTAGTGCCTGCCCTTCTGCATGTTACCATGGAAAAGTAATGCACAGCAACAAGTCTCTCTCACTGTTTGTAGCCTGCTATAGCAATAGATATAATTGGCCAGAAATTTACTTTCTATGGAATCTGATGGCAGATTTTGCTTTTTCAATGTAAGAATGTAAGATGAACATGACAAAGTAGGGAACTCAAAGATTTTCTTTTAGATGAATGAAATGTATTCTGTGTTCTTAGCTGCAAGCATGCCTGGCATGTTGCTTGGTGCCCCGGTAAGCCCAGAAGAGAACACTGGCCTCTGTGCTCTGGAACTTACAGCCTAAATTGGAAAAATGAGAGGAAAACACACACATGCTAGCAAGCCATAGCTCCAATCATGTGCAATGTATTGTATATTGTGGGGGTTGATTGAGATAAAGGGAAGAGCACCATCTCATTTTACATTTAGAAAAAGACAACAGTAAAATAAGACAAGTGAGTTTAATTTCCTTTCCTTAGATCAGGGTCCCCAAACTTTTTACACAGGGAGCCAGTTCACTGTCCCTCAGACCATTGGAGGGACAGATTATAAAAAAACTATGAACAAATCTCTATTCACACTGCACATATCTTATTTTAAAGTAAGAAAACAAAATGGGAACAAATACAATATTTAAAATAAAGAACAAGTAAATTTAAATCAACAAACAATATTTCAATGGGAACTATGGGCCTGCTTTTGGCTAATGAGATGGTCAATGTCGGGTTCCATATTTGTCACTGCTAGCCGTAACAAGTGATATAACGTGCTTCCAGAGCCGTGATGCGTACATCCCGCATCACTGAAAGTAGTACTGTACGTGAGCGAAGCTGCGCTTTGCGGCACCACCACATACCGTACTCCAAGAACACAGGATGCAGATGCTGTGCTCCTCTCACTGACCACCAATGAAAGAGGTACCCCTTCCGGAAGTGCGGCGGGGGCCGGATAAATGGCCTCAGGGGCCACATACGGCCACGGGCTGTAGTTTGGGGACCCCTGCCTTAGATTATCAGTCAAAGAGTAAATATGATTCCTTTCCCACCATTTCAGTATATTTATGTAATTTCCCACTCTTTCCTGCATTAAGATTCATAGAATACCTTGACATCTGCATTTTCAATAAATTTCATAAGTTAAATATTGTGACAAGAATAAAATATAAAACAGTGAAATATATTTTTCATTGATCTTCTTTTGTTGCTTTTAAAATTATTGAGGCCCTGGCCGGTTGGCTCAGTGGTAGAGCGTCGGCCTGGCGTGTAGAAGTCCCGGGTTCGATTCCCAGCCAGGGCACACAGGAGAAGCGCCCATCTGCTTCTCCACCCCTCCCCCTCTCCTTCCTCTCTGTCTCTCTCTTCCCCTCCCGCAGCCAAGGCTCCATTGGAGCAAAGATGGCCCGGGCACTGGAGATGGCTCCTTGGCCTCTGCCCCAGGCGCTAGAGTGGCTCTGGTCGCGGCAGAGCGATGCCCCGGAGGGGCAGAGCATTGCCCCCTGGTGGGAAGAGCGTCGCCCCCTGGTGGGTGTGCCGGGTGGATCCCGGTCCAGCGCATGCGGAAGTCTGTCTGACTGTCTCTCCCGGTTTCTAGCTTCAGAAAAATACAAAAAATAAAATAAAATAAAATAAAATAATAAAATAAAATAAAATAAAATTATTGAGATAAATATGCCTTTCAGGCAAAAAGATACCTTTTTACGAAGTATTTCTTTTACTAGTTAATATATATAATGTCCAGACTATGGATTCCAAAATATAGTTGATAATATAAATGTTTAATGAACCAAATAATACTTTATTAGGCTCAATACACAAGACTGTAATAAAGAAAACACTTTGCTCTAATTGTCTTTACCATTTGTGGCCATAAGGACAATATTTTTGAGATCTTCATATTGCTAGTTTTTTAATGTGATATTATTGGTATATAACAAAAGATAGAATTCAAAACAAAAAAAAGACAAATAGGGAACAGAAATCAATGAGTCAGAGGATAGAAAAACCAAAATCCTAACTAAAAAGTGTATGGTTTGAAAAAAGATCACGCTGTCAGGACCCGTCGTCGTCGTCGTTGCACTCACGTCGCCCGGCAGCCTTCAGCGTAGGGACCGCGGCGACAGCAGCCATGAACGGCGGCGTGTACGGGGGAGATGAAGTCGGAGCCCTTGTTTTTGACATTGGATCCTATACTGTGAGAGCTGGTTATGCTGGTGAGGACTGTCCCAAGGTGGATTTCCCCACAGCTATTTGTATGGTGTTAGAAAGAGATGATGGAAGCACATTGATGGAAATCGATGGTGATAAAGGCAAGCAAGGCGGTCCAACCTAATGCCCTGCGTGTTCCCAGGGAGAATATGGAGGCCATTTCACCAATGAAACATGGGACAATTGAAGACTGGGATAGTTTCCAGGCTATTTTGGACCATACCTATAAAATGCATGTCAAATCAGAACCTAGCCTGCATCCTGTCCTCATGTCAGAAGCACCGTGGAACATTAGAGCCAAGAGAGAGAAACTGACAGAGTTGATGTTTGAACACTACAACATCCCCACAGTTTTGACAGCATTTGCTAATGGGCGTTCTACAGGGCTTATTTTGGACAGTGGAGCCACTCATACCACAGCAATTCCAGTTCATGATGGCTATGTCCTTCAGCAAGGTATTGTGAAATCACCTCTTGCTGGAGACTTCATTACCATGCAGTGCAGAGACCTCTTCCAGGAAATGAATATAGAACTGATTCCTCCATATATGATTGCATCAAAAGAACTTGTGCGAGAAGGATCTCCCGCAAACTGGAAAAGGAAAAAGAAGTTGCCGCAGGTGACAAAGTCTTGGCACAATTACATGTGTAATTGTGTTATCCAGGACTTTTCAAGCTTCAGTACTTCAAGTGTCAGATTCAACTTATGATGAACAAGTAGCCGCACAGATGCCAACGGTTCATTATGAATTCCCCAATGGCTACAACTGTGATTTTGGTGCAGAATGATTGAAGATTCCTGAAGGATTATTTGACCCTTTCAATATAAAGGGATTATCAGGAAATACAATGCTGGGAGTCAGTCATGTTGTCACTACCAGTGTTGGAATGTGTGATATTGATAACAGACCAGGTCTCTATGGCAGTGTCATAGTGGCCGGAGGAAACACGTTAATACAGAGCTTTACTGACAGGCTGAACAGAGAACTCTCTCAGAAAACTCCCCCTAGTATGCGCTTGAAATTGATTGCAAATAATACAACAGTGGAATGTAGGTTTAGTTCATGGATTGGTGGCTCTATTCTCGCTTCTCTGGGAACCTTTCAACAGATGTGGATTTCCAAACAAGAATATGAAGAAGGAGGCAAGCAGTGTGTTGAAAGGAAATGCCCTTGAAAAGTGTTCCCATAAATCCACCTTTCTGATACGTTACGTTTCATAGCTTTAGTGCACTCAGGAAAAGAATGACCATCTTTTGTAGAATGTTTATACATTTTTGCATTTTTCAATTTCCCTTAAATTTTTCAAGGCTTTAACTAGCTTTATAAATTAACATTAGTTTGTACTTTCCTTGGAATGCACTTGTTCTTATTATAAGTGTTTTATAATTTTATACAAATGTCTATTTTCTCTAAATATTTTGCTTTCAGTCAAATGCTTTTCAACTATGCTTAGTATATTAATTACCAATGGATTAGTAGAATTGCTTTTTATTTACAAGTAAAACTTATTGCCTTTGCTTTTTACCTTAGGCTTTCAAATTTAAATAAAAATTGCTAGCCATCCAAAAAAGAAAAAGAAAAAAGATCACAAAATAGCTCAAAATAACAAAATCACACTAATTTCTTAAAGAAAAAAGGAAAAAGCACAACTATACAAAATGAAGTAAAAAGGGAGAGACAGAAGAAATTTTTTTAAAAAAATACTGTTTTGCAGACTTTTTTGCAAATAAATATAAAAACCTAGGCCAAATGGATAATTTGTTAAGAAAATACAGATAATAAACATAAATCTTATATATACCATTTTCTATAGAGGAATAGAGAAAGTTATTAAGCATCTACCCCATGTGAAGCACCAGACCCAGATGGTTTCACTGGTGAACTTCTACAAATTTTTACTGTCATAATAAAGGCAGCTCAGTACACAGGTGCCTCCAGTCTTTTATCAACACTGTTAATATTATATAAGCCGGTGTTATCTGGAATATGTATTTCTTAGAGGAACCAGGAAATGGTAAATGCACCATTTGCTACAACACAGGACATTAATTTTTCCTAGTGTGCAAGGAAAGAAGAGAGCAAAGGACTTATCGTGGATAAGGGATTCATCCAGTTGCTCAAGATATGTATTCTAATCACATAATAACAGGTCTTGGGGAATAACCACAAAAAATATTGAAGGTTCCTTTGAGTTTAGCATAAAGCAAACTTAGCTTAGACATACTTTTTATACCAATTAATGCTTGTTATATAATACTATGGGCTGACTTGGAATCCTGAGCCTCCGAAAATTAATTTACTCTCAGCCATTATCCAACAGTCCTTTCTTACTCAAGGGTTCCTTTTAAAAAGAGTAGACCCTGGCTGGATAGCTCAGCTGGTTAGAGTTTTGTCTTGATACACTAAAGTTGCAGGTACAATCTCCAATGAAGGCACATACAACAACAAAACCTATATTTGATAAATTGACTGGTGAAGCAAGCTGGTATGGGACTTTGATTGGTTGGGAGTATTTTGATTACTGCTTCAATTTTACTAGTTGTAATCTGTCAAGATTCTCTCATTCTTTCTGATTCAGTTTTGGAAGATTGTATGTTTCTAGGAATTTATCCATTTTGACTGATTGTCCAATTTTTTGGCATATAGTTCATAATATTTTCTTACAAATATTTGTATTTATTTGGTGTCTGTTGTTATTTCTCCTCTTCCACCACTAATTTTATTTATTTTGTCCTCTTCCTTTTTTTCTTGATTCTAATTACAGATTTGTCAATCTTATCTTTTCAAAGAACCACCTCTTGCTTTCATTGATCTTTTGTATTGTGTTCTTACACTCTATTTCATTTATTTCTGCTGTTTTTTATTATTTCTTTTTTTCTACTTACTTTGGGCTTTCTTTATAGTTTTTTTTCAAGTTTCTTTAAGTGTAAAGTTAGATTGCTCATTTTAGATTTTTCTTGATTCTTGAGGTAGGCCTGTTATGATATGAACTTCCCTGTAGGAGCTTTCACTGTGTCTTAGACTTTGGATTGTTGTGTTCTCATTTTCATTTGTTTTGAGGAATCTTTTGATTTGTTCCTTGATCTCTTTGTCAACCCACTCATTGTTTAGTAATGTTATTAAGTCTCAATGTCTTTGTGTGTTTTTTGTTTTTTTCTTTTCTTTTTTAAAAATATTTAATTTTTGATTTTGAGAGAGAAAGAGAGAGAGAGAAAAGCATGGGGGAAGAAGGGAGTGGGAAGCATAAACTAGTTGCTTCTTACATGTGTCTTGACCAGGCAAACCAGGGGCCTTGGACCAGTGACCTCAGTTTTCCAAGTTGATACTTAATCCGGTGTGTCATGACATGTCAGGCTTGGTTTTACCCCTTGTAATTGCTTTCTAGTTTCACACCATTATGGTCAGAGAAGATGCTTGATATAATTTGAATCTACTTAAATTTATTAAGACTTATTTTGTGTCCTAACATGTGGTCTATCCTTGAAAATGTTCCATGTGCACTTGAAAAAAGGAATATTCTGCTGCTTTGAGGTAAAATGTTCTGAAGATAGTAATTAAATCTAATTGTTCTAATGTGTCATTTAAGGGCACCATTTCCTTCTTGAATTTCTGATTGGAAGATCTATATGTTGATATCAATGGTGTGTTAAAATCCCCAAAGAAAAATTAACATCTATACTTCTCAAACTATTCCAAAAAATTCAAGAGACAGAAGGCTTCCAAGATCAATTTACAAAGCCAGCTTTATCTGCCATAGACCAGCACGGCTCCTAATAATGGTGCGGAATTAAGGAAACATACTCATCAAGAAAAAATGGGGCCAGGAGGACTCTTCAAATGCTGATGGCAATATCTGAGTGCTCCATAGCCCCCATTTGCTTTATTATATAGCCACATGCAAATCAAGGAAGTCCTTATACAAACTTACACATCCAAGGCTAAAACAGGAACTCTCCCAAGGCATAAACAGGATGCATTAGTGAAATCTACCAACAAAGAGTCAGAGAAAGGGCATGTAAAGTGCTTCCAGCAACTTAAGGAAGTAAATGCAGTGGGTGCAAACACTCAGCATCATAGTCAATATGGAGGTGCAAAAAGGGCCCCAAGAAAATTGGTGATTTGGCTCCTCTGATTTTGCCAATTGGATTTAAAAAATAGGTCAGGAACACCCTGAAATGGAACTAACAATATAATGGTGTAAATTTAAAGGACTTTTAGATACTGGAGCTGATGTATCTGTTATTGCTAAACTACATTGGCCTCCTCCTGGCCCACTCATGCAACATCCAGAGAATTACAAGGTATAGGGCAGAGTAAATCCCCTCAACAAAGTTCTAGTTTTTTACAATGGGAAGATAAAGAAGGTCATTCTGGACTTTTTCAGCCTTATGTGCTCCCTGGATTGCCAGTTAATTTGTGGGGTAGAGATGTTTTGAAAAATATGGGAGCGTTGCTTGTCAGTCCTAATAGTTTATCAAATGCTCAATCAGGGATTTTTTCCCACTAAGGGTCTAGGGAAAAGAACAGCTGTGAATTCTCAACCTCATAGAAGTGGCACCCAATACCAGAAGGCATGGATTAGGATATCAAAATTTAGCATAGGGGCCTTGGTAGCTCCTACTACCCCAATAATGCATTGTGCAGACCCAATTACTTAGAAATCAGATAATCCTGTATGGGTAGACCAATGGCCCCTTTCTCAGGAGAAACTTAGTGCAGCTGCTCAATTGGTACAAGAGCAGCTACAGCTTGGGCACATTGAACCATCTAATAGCCCATAGAATACACCTATTATTTGTAATTAAAAAGAAATTGGGAAACTGGAGGCTATTACAAGACTTGAGAGCAACACATTAGACTATGGAAATTATGGGTCCTCTTCTGCTAGGACTTCCTTCTTCTACTGCCATTCCATGAAATTATCACCTTGTAATCATTGATTTAAAGGATTGCTTTTTTACCATTCCTTTAAGCCCTCATGATTGCAAGCATTTTGCATTCAGTGTTCCTTCACTTAATTTCCAGGCTCCCATGGAGCAATACCAGTGGAGAGTTTTGCCTCAAGGTATGGCTAACAGACCTACCTTGTGAAGGCAGCACCCTAAGGCATACATAATTCATTATATGGGTAATATTCTTATCGCTTATCCAGATAAAGACACTGAGCTGACTATTTTGCAACAACTAGAATATTCTTTGAAAGAATCAGGACTTATATAGCTCCTGAAAAGGTACAGCAATCTTTACCTTTTTCTTATTTAGGACAAATTATTGAGGGACAACAAATTCACCCACAGAAAATAGAAATCAGGACAGATCATTTACAAACTTTAAATGATTTCCAGAAACTGTTAGGAGACATTAATTGGCTTAGACCTTCCTTGAAATTAACTGCTAGAGAACTGAAGCCACTTTTTGATATTCTTAGAGGATCGGCTGAACCAGTTTCTCCTCGGCTACTTACAGCTGTGGGACAACAAGCTTTAAAGCTTGTAGAAAAAGCCTTGCAACAAGCATAACTAAAATGCATAAATCCTGAAGAATCAATTGCCTTACTAATGTGTCCCTCAAGTTACACTCCAATGGCACTATTGTGGCAAGCTTCAGGTCCTATTGAATGGATTCATTTAGCTGTTACTCCTAAGAAAGTTTTATCTCCATATTTTAATCTTGTTGCCTCCTTGATTATCAAGGGGTGTAGGTGACTCTTATAGTTTATGCATGGTGGTTGCTGGTGGAGAGGAGGTGGAGGAGGGTATAGGGGTGATAAATGGTGATGGGAAAAAAATAGAGTAATTAAAAATGACAATTAAGAAAAAGAATAAACCAATAAATGCATAATTTAGTTGAACAACAATTTAGTAGTGGAACAGATCAGTGTTTCTCTCTAAAAGTAAATCAATAAATATACTGTATGTATCTTTAAAAAATATATCATGAAGGGGCACCTGCATGTTAGCACGATGTTTTTCTGTCAAGAGGGTAGTTCAGCTACTCCATGATATTGCTGCCTTGGCTTCCATTTTATTTGGCCAAGCAGCCCATGGTGAGTCTAAACCAGTGGTTCTCAAAGTGTGTGCCAGGGCACACTGGTGTGCCCTAGAAGATTTCCAGGTGTGCCCTCTGGTATTCTAGAGAGATATGTGCCTGTTGAGGACCAAAAAACCAACAAGGTTTTTGGAATTTAGATTTTGGGGGGACAGAGGTGTGAGGAATTGACTGTAAGCTGACAGTCTGTCCAACCCCCCACTTCACTTGCCTGATTAGGTTGCAAAAAACTGTTAAGCTGTGGTGCTGGATTGTTTACACCACCCCCCATGTTCCCCAGAAAGAGTGGAGTCAAGTTTCTTCTATCCTTTGTTTGGTGTAAAGTTAAGATGATATGTATGGTGGGGGTTTTCTGTACTCAACACAATTAAGAGTAAAAAGAGAGAAATTCTTCAAGGAAATGAGAATTTGCCTTTCAAATATATGCCCAAACATTGAAGAAATCACTAAGACACATCAGGCTCATGTTTCTCATAAACACAAGAATGAAAAAACTTAACACATTCGCACCAGGACCTGCCAAATTTACTAAATTTTACTAAGAATGTATCTCTATATATAAAAAGATAACGTTTTTGTTGGGTTTTTTTAACCCCCTTTTTTATGAATTCTAAAAAGCATAACTCAAAAAATGTAACATAAAAATGTTTTTTAATGTCAGAATAAATTTAATTTTGTTGTATTTATTTCATTTAATTACCATAAAAGCACGCTTAGACTTTATACTTTTTTCTTTAATATTTGACTTAATTTCTCAGAATTTGTATATAGTGCGCCTACAATTATTTGTAGGATTTTAAATGCACCCTGACTTCAAAGAGTTTGAGAGCCACTGGTGTAAACTGACACTAGCTCCTCAAGCAAGGGCATGCCTGGGGAGCAGCTACAGAGTGACAAGGAAATGCAAGTTCCTGATACGATTTCTCCAGAAGTCTTTGTGATCAAGTCTCCCCTGCCTCCTAGTGCCTTCCTTTTTGCGCCCCTTCAATAAGACCCTCCTTGGAGCTTCCCAAAGCCTTCCTCTTTTGATCTGAATTGACCAATCTGGCCTCAGCCTAAGAACCCCAAAGCATCCACCCGCAGATTCTAATAAAGGCATGTGCCTTTGGTTGTGACTCTTTCTGCAGGTGACTGTCCGGTCTTTCACGGTCTGTTTGAACAGCATCAACTCACCATCTGCACCCTGTGCACCTAACAGTGTCCATTTGACAGATTGGTAACAACATTCTTCTCAATGGGACCTGACCGCTTCATCCAGAGTGCTCAGCATCTTGATCTGACTCAGGCATGAGGCCTAATTAGAGGCTGGGACTTTCTACTATTGTGACTCAAATCAGGCCTCTGTTCAGCAGACTTGGAATTTGGGTTTTTACAATTCAAGTAAGACCCAATTGACTTTCTGATTACTTTATTGGTGGACCACTATGATTATTAAACCATTCTAGAAAATTCTTCATGTGCAGTCATTCCCTAAGATGTTGACTCTTCCTTCCCTCTGCTCCATTTGCCAGTACCTGCACTCTGCCCAACCAGGCTCCCCAGTTATTGCTCAAATCACTGATTCCACTTTTGTTTAATTTCTGCCCTTTTCATTAGAACTCCTAACCTAGAATAAACAGCCATCAAAGTTGGTTTTAAAGATTCTAAGTCTTCTCTCATCAATCTGTTCTTCATCATAAATGTAAAGAAGTTTGAGAGCCCTGGAATGAGGTAGGTGGGGTTTTTTTTTTGAAGCATGGGACATTCAATTCAGCATTTTTGTCTCCAAACTTTTTCAAGTATATCTTCCAAATTATTCCAAGATTTTTCTGGTCTTTCCTGCAATTCAAAGTCTGTGTTGAGTTTAATTTGTATTAAAGAGCCTAGAAAATATTTAGACCTAAATGGAGCTACTATGTTGGATACAGAAACTCTACCAAGTTCACCCCTATAAAGATATGTAGCCTAATCCAAAATTGTTCTACCATCCTTGGTTAAGCACACAAGATATCCATTTCCCCGGGCACTTTAAATTCATGAGTTTCTGAAATAATTTGTAGTCTGATTTTTTATTTTATCACCTAGGCAGAGTTGAGGTTTTCAAAACCCTGCTTCCTTAGAAGCAATAAAGCACCCGTGGAAGTTCCAGCTTCACGTGTCAGAGGCGGCACATCTCACTCCACCCAGAGGAGAGCAATGATGGTTATTCCAGGTGGATTCATTAGCCCAAGGTTCTCAAAGCCTCCAAACCCTCTCAGATGTCAGTTTCAGTTATCAAAACTCACTCTTATTCGATCAGGCTCTAACTCTCATCTAAAAGAGAGATGTAATTCAGCAACTAAAAAAAAAAATCAACCTTTCAGCTTGATTTTTAGTGATTTCTGACCAACTACTACAGTCACTACATTTTTTTGTTTTGTTTTATTTTATTTTGTTTTGTTAGCTTCGTCACAGTACGGCTAATAGATTCATTCTGTCTTGAATGAGCAGTTCACATTGTGAGTTTGTTTTCTCTAGCTTTACGTCATCCAGTACCATCAGGATCAAATGCTCCACCCCACTGTCTGGCATGCCTATCCCCTTTAACTGAGCCATTAGGACTGGTGCCCCATCCCAGAGAGTGTCACACTCAGTGGGCATATGGTTCCAGCTGAGTAGACTTGGCCAATTGATCAGTCCTGGGGTCTTAACTCTACCTCATCCAAAAACCAAATTCACATTTCCCTGAGAGTCTATTGCCTAGAACCCATTTTTTTAAAATTAATTTTATTAGATTTCTTTGGTTGCAATCAATAGAAAACAATTGTGCCTAGCAAGGTGTGTGTGCAGAGATTTGTTAAAAAAAAAAAAAATGTGTAGCTTACAAAATCAAAGAGGAAGTTAAAAAACAATCTTAGAGCAGACTAAAATCAGAATAGATTCAGGCAATGGTGGGATTCAAATAATTTAACAATCAGTTCTCTTCCCTAATGAAGGTTTTAAGTATAAAAAAACCATATAGTGAAAGGTAGTTTATTATTTCCCTCATTTAATACTTAAATAAGAACAATAAAAGAGGTACACAAAACTAGATTGTGTTATAAAAAGTGTTTTAAAATATTAATAAAAAAATATTAAATAATACCTGACAAAAAACAATAAAACTATTCTTTAAGATATTTCCATATTGCTTCTTGATTGGTGTTCTCACTTGTAATTTTTTTTCACCTATGAAACGAATGAATATTATTACGGGCACTTAGATTATACTGCTGCACAGATGAACATTAAAAAAGAGTAAGGAATGTAAATTTGTGATTTCCACACTGGGTGGCTGCCCAGGTGCCCACCTTAAAGAGAACCTTGATGACAAGTGCTATTTTAACAACCGGTTTGCCGAACTCACCAAAAAATTAGGTATCAGTTCTGCCAAACCAGCGCAAACCAGCTGAATCCTACTGCTGGATTCAGGTATTTTAATAGTAGGGCATCTGTGAATTTACATAGGGCCTTGTAATCAGATAACCCTCTCCATTTGTTTTTCTACCTGTGGGTGTTTCTATGTAATAATTGAATTCCAAGGATAGAGAGTCTGATTGGCTAGCATGAGTCAAGGCTCTACCTCTGTGTTAGTGAATAGCAGACTGGGCCCCACAATTCCTCCAAAATTAAGGAAGAGGAAATAAGTAATCTGCATTGCATCTCCCAAAGGAGAGATGCTGAGAAGTCTGTACACATAAATACATATATGCATATGTACAGACATGAAAGACTGTCTACTATACATGAAAAGTGATCGAGCCTGACCAAGTGGTGGTGTAGTGGATAGAGCATCAGACTGGGGCATGGAGGACCCAGGTTCGAAACCCCAAGGTCGCCAGCTTGAGCATGGGCTCATCTGGTTTGAGCAAGGCTTGAGCAAGGGGTCACTTGGTCTGTTGTAGCCTCCCTCCCCCCGTCAAGGCACATATGAGAAAGCAATCAATGAACAACTAAGGTGCCGCAACAAAAAATTGATGCTTCTCATTTCTCTCCCTTCCTGTCTGTCTGTCCCTATTTACCCCTCTCTCTGACTCTCTGTCACAAAAAAAAAGAAAGGAAAAAAGTGATCAAGAATTCTTACTGATTTCCATGATATTTCTGGGGAAGACATTAGATCACTCAAATGATGGTAAGTGCTCTTAGTTCAGACTCACACCTCAGCTGCACAGTCACAGCTTTGTGTAAATTATTTCCAGTGCACTGATTCTACACAGATTTGTTTCTGAAACTGGGCCCTCACCATGGCTGAGCTCAAGGGATTTGATGATAGAACTGTTAAGGCACACAACGGAGGAGGCTGTGATCCAGACTGTGTAGTTATCTTACCGCTCAGCACACCACTTCAAACCCCACTGAAGGTGCCTGTTCTCTTGAATTTCTAATTAGGTGATCTCTTAACTGTGCATATCCAGATGAAAACAAGCCACAACACAACGGTTGTAGATACTGGCTAATATTCTGCTTCCACCACCAACTCCTCATGTGTTGTTTTCTTTTTTGTTCACATGAAAATTAGATTTTTCTGCCACGGTAATGTTGGGGGCCTTTTTTTTCTATGGGGAAAAAAAAATGGCATTGGCCACTGAAACAACAACATGCTGCTCAGTGTTGAAATAATTTCTCACATGGGGCCACAGCTTGCCCCTGTGGCACATTGCTACAAGTTAGAAAAATGCTCCACTTCTGGAATGTAATTAGAAAAGCCACTCTAAGCAACAGTAACTACTCAAGTGTACCCTTGCCAAGGGGAGGAAGAGCAGGACTGAATAGCCCCTGCCTCATGACCTGGATCCTGTGTGATTCAGAATTTGATGTGTGATTGGGTGACTCGGCTCTTGGGATAATGCTGACAAGCTAGAATGACTGGAAATCTTTCCTTTGGAAAAGGAAAGATTTCCTTTCATTTACCTGGAAGTATCAAAGAAAATAAATGCAGAAAATCGCAAATTGGAGTTATCCAGTATTTCTACATCCAATTGATTACTGAAGAAAATGGCACCATCTTACTGGTTAAAAGATTTTGCCATTGTGGTACCCAACTCTTCCAATGATTCTAATTCTTAGCATTTAGTGTGATATACCGTTTTTAAGATGCTGGGCCCTTGCTGAATGCAGTCATGCTTATCCCTTTTTCGGAAAGGTAGCTTCCTGGACTGCTCCCATCCTCCCAGACCTTATCCTCATCCTTTGCTTTTTTGACTCTGTTTGCTGCTGTCCACACGTGACTTAGCCCACTATCTCTAATAAGTGCAGCCTCTGTGTCATGGTAATTCTCCTGGCTGTGACATCATCCTTCCATCTCAGTAATGCCTTCAGAGAAGGTGCCCAATCTGATTCGGCCTCTGGCTGATTTTCGATCCGCCATTACAACTCCCATCTGAGACTCTTAACGTGAGTCACCCTGGTCATTCCCACATTGGGTTCTAGTAATAAATAATACCAGTGTTTCTCAAATATGATCTGTGGAGTCCTGAAGTTCCTTGAAACCATTTTAAGGGCTCAGAAAGATAAAAATCAGTTTTATAATGATAATTATATGTTATTTGCCTTTTAATTGTCACTTACTCTTAGTAATGTACAGCAGAGTTTTTTAATTGAATACAGAAGCCATTAAGAGAATATATCTGTTTTGTGTCATATGTATTATAGATATGCAAAATTTTAAAACAATGCTCTTCTTTTCACTAAACTTTTGCTTTCCACATATAATTATTTATGTTATTTTTATATTAACTTATATAAAAATTTTATAAAAGTTAATGTGTAAGGGGTTTATTTTTTTAGAAATAAATAATTTTTAAAGTTTATATGGCAAAATTTTATTGATCTAATGCATAAAAACAAGCTCTGTGAGGGTTCAGTAGTTACTAAGTGTTAGAAAAACCACTGTGTTAGGCTTGCTCGCTGGTGTATCCGATGCAAGCACTTTGCTTGATTAGTGCATGAGCACATGGCAGAGGCACGTGTGCATAGCCTATGTAAGGTGATGGACGTTAGCGCTCAGGGGAGATTGCATATAGCAGATTGTGGATTGCCTGCCCACCACTGTGAGGGAACATTTTTGCTGTTTGTTTGCCTGAGAAGTGGTTTTCCCTGCCTGTTTGCTCATCTGCCATTAGGAGACTATTGATCAGAAATGGCCCAATGCTTTCTGACTCCACAGTTCCTCTACCATCTGCCCAAATCCAATATGAACCTGCCCCACCTCGGCCACCAGCATTACACTGAGACTGATACCAAAATGTTTGAAAATCACTGTTCTAAAGTATGAGGTCACTCATGAACTTGTTGGGAGGGCGATATGCCAGAGTCCTTCTAAGCGCGGAGCTGGAGACACAGGTATGTGATGAAGTTGTGTTGGAGTTTGTAGTATGTAAATGATCATTTCAGTAGTAGCTATGGTCGAAATAGCTCAAGAATATACACAGGAAAATTAGGACCAACTCTCAACAAACAGCAACCTAAAAAGACAGACATAAGAAGAAGAGTTTGCAAAGAAGGCCAACATGAAATGTCCAAAGAGAGGGAAGCGAGGACAGTGAAGTGTCAGGAAAATCATGAGGCAAGTGTTTCAATAAGAATGGAGTGGCCAACACTATGAAGTTCTGGTAAGGGTCAAGTGAAAGGGGTTTTGGTGACCTTGGTGAGAGATGTTTCAGTAACCTTGAAGGTAAGGAGTTCCCAGAATTCACATGTAAACAGTTTAGATAAAGTTGAAGATGAAAAATCTGAGAAAGCAACTCTTACAAGACATTCAATTAGGCCTGACCTGTGGTGGCACAGTGGATAAAGCGTTGACCTGGAATGCTGAGGTCACCGGTTCAAAACCCTGGGCTTGCCTGGTCAAGGCACATATGGGAGTTGATGCTTCCTGCTCCTCCCCCCTTTCTCTCTCTCTCTCTCTCTTTCTCTCTCTCTCTCTCTCTCTCGCTCTCTCCTCTCTAAAAATGAATAAATAAATAAAATTAAAAAAAATAAAATAAACTAAAAAGCTTAAAAAAAAAAAAAGACATTCAATTAAAAGGGGAGAATAGAACTGATGTGAAAACTGGGGCATGGGGGGTACCCACAATGGCTGAAGTTTTTGTAGTAGGGAATGTTAATAATTAGCTCACAAAGCGGCTTACTAGTCTATTTATGTATTATCTCTACCTGTCTCTCTGCTTCATTGAATTACAAGTACCTTGAGTTAAGTGGTCTAGTTAATATCTTGCTCTATATTCTCAGCATCTGCAACTTATCTGATACGTCACAAGAAGGTCACACATACTTGTTTAAATTAATTACCTCCTTTACTGCTTCCTGATGTAAAGGAGGCTTATAGTTCCTAATAAACAGTGTAAACAAAGAATTAGCTATTATCTCACTTGAAAGAAACTTTAAAATACTATGTTAATAAGGCCATGGCAGCTAATTGATACAATAGAGACAAGAGAGTAACATATTTTTAAAAATCCAAAAATAATACAAATCAATTTTAACCCTCAGAAAAATGTGTACTCTTCACCCTCCCTGGAAAAAGGACATGTAGTGACCAGGTCTATGTCAAAGCAGTGTCCACAAAAGTCACCAGCTTGGGGAGAGGGTGCTGGGAAAGAAGAATTGATTTTTGATTGATGCAAAGATGTACTTAACTCATCTGTGTGTATATATAGTAACTGGAACTTTAAAATCCTAAATAGGCCCTGGCCGGTTGGCTCAGCGGTAGAGCATCGGCCTGGCGTGCAGAAGTCCCGGATTCGATTCCCGGCCAGGGCACATAGGAGAAGCGCCCATTTGCTTCTCCACCCCGCCCCCCTCCTTCCTCTCTGTCTCTCTCTTCCCCTCCCACAGCCAGGGCTCCATTGGAGCAAAGATGGCCCAGGCGCTGGGGATGGCTCCTTGGCCTCTGCCCCAGGTGCTGGAGTGGCTCTGGTCGTGGTGAAGCGACACCCCAGAGGGGCAGAGAATCGCCCCCGGGTGGGCAGAGCGTCGCCCCTGGTGGGTGTGCCGGGTGGATCCCGGTCGGGCGCATGCGGGAATCTGTCTGACTGTCTCTCCCTGTTTCCAGCTTCAGAAAAATACAAAAAAAAAAAAAAAATTCTAAATATACATCATGGTTATTAATAGTGCTCTTTTAAAGGCCTACAAAGCATTGGTGAAGTGAAATCATTACAGAAAACCATATGTTTAGGAGAAAAATAAAATGAGCCTAATTAAAGGCCTGGTGATTAAAATTTATATGTCCAATTCATAATTCTTCAATTATTTTTACGAGATTATTTTAACATCTGTGTATTATAAATGCCATTACAAACACAAGACACATAGGAATCTGAATAGCCTCAAAAATAAAATGAGATTATCTCCAACTGAGAACTCAGCAGCACACTAACTTCCATTTGTCCCAGACATTTGTGAGATGGGCAAATTGTGAAGTAAATATTCTCTCTCTCTCTCTCTCTTTTTTTTATTCAGTGCAAGGAGGGGAGGCAGAGACAGACTCCTGCATGTGCCCTGATCAGGATTGATCTGGCAAGCCCCCTAGGGGGCAATGCTCTTTCCTTCTGGGGCATTGCTCCATTGCTCAGCAATTGAGCTCTTCTTAGTGCCTGAGGCAGAGGATTAAAATGGAGTGTTTTTCAACTGCTAGTCCTCAGACTGGTCTGCCAGAAATTTCATGCAGGTACACAAAAGAATTAACCACCCTGAGGTTGAATGAAGATGACAGACTCAACAATCTTAGTCAAATTCACTTATTCTCAGGTGAGTTTTGCCTTCACGGTCCCCAAAGTAATTCTTCTATTTTCACCCATCCCCAAGTATGAGAGGGTTCAAAACTACCAGACTGGTATCCATCCCTGATCAAGGATAGAAAACACTCAGGACTGGTAAACTCCTAACTCTTCCCATATGTAGTTAGAAAAGAGAGTAGGGACTAAACTCCAACCCTGTTTGTGATGAACATTGATCATGTTCTTCATTCCCCATCATCTGTGGCCTTTCTGTTTTGGGAAAAAGTCTACATTCATGGCCATTATCTCTCCAGCGTGGAAATCAGAAGTCAGTGGCCTCCTGTGCAGACAAGACGAAGGTGTGTGCCCAGAACACCACAGGCAGACACACTTGCTGGGCCTTTTGTTCAGAAATGAGCAATAGAAGCAACTAGATGTGGGTGGGGTAGCAGGGACTGCAGTCATGTCCCAGTGGCTATGAGGCTGTGTCCCTGATGCCGAAGTGCCATGGTGCCAGTCACACAGAATTTCTGGTGTCAGGCACCCAACAGAGGTAGTGGGCATGGGTTCCCAGTAGTCCAGTTCTGTGTTGTGTTTTGGAATATTATTGCTAGAAGTGTAGTTTTGAGTCTGTGCTTTTTT
This sequence comes from Saccopteryx bilineata, assembly GCF_036850765.1. Lineage (NCBI taxonomy): Eukaryota > Metazoa > Chordata > Mammalia > Chiroptera > Emballonuridae > Saccopteryx > Saccopteryx bilineata. The sequence continues at coordinate 152,713,935 of NC_089493.1, read as the reverse complement.
ATTTTCAAAATATCCCAGTGAATCTATTAGCCATCTGGCATTATTATATACCATACATTGCATTTCTGATTAAAGTAGCCAGAACAGATTTTACTGTTCACAACAAAGTATTATGACTAATATATCTTTGCAGCTTATAAATTGAAGGGGTGGGGAACCGAGCTCTAAATGCTTCTTTGAGCTACTCAAATCTTTACTGGAAGAACAATGTGAAGTCACTGTACTGGGTGCTAATACTCAACAAAGGTAATGAGACTGAGCAGCTAAGTACACAGAGAAGCACCTGGCCCACAGAGCTCTGGGTTGACACCACCATTACCAGCTGTGGATAAGCAACTTAATCTCTTTGATTCTCAATTGCATCACTTATGATAGATGACAGCAATACCTAATGATCATTAGAATTAAATGGGATAACATTTATAAAGTATTAGTATAATGCTTCATACATTTGACTGACTGACAAAGAGCTATTGCTAATGCCTCATGATGGCAAATTTTCAATTAGAGATTCTAATACACTCAAGCTACTTTAAGCAGAAAAAGATTTTTTTAGAGGATGAAATTGCTTCCAGAATGTTTGGGAAGGCTGAAGCAATGGAATCTAGGGGAGCTTCTAGAAAAGCCACCAAAGCCACCCCAGAATACACTAGCAGGGAAGCTGCTAGCCCAGTCCTGACCAACAGTGTGTAGCATCAGGAAGCTCTCTGGTAACCAGGAAGCCTTTAGAATTGCTGGCTCTACCACTGAATCAGGAAATCATTATTCAATTTCCATCGAACTAAAAATAGACCTATTTCTTTAACTTAATATAAACAGCCATGAATTCTATACTCTTTTGTGTTACCCATTCACCATCATGTCTGTGAAGTCCAGGAACACTATCCTGTCTTTCTTGTATTGTAGCTGGGTAAGGTGGGCAGAATAATGGCGCCAAAGCTGTCAACATCTTAATCCCTAGAACCTGTGTATCCGTTACAATACCTGCAAAGGTGAAGTGATTGACAGATGAAATTAAGGTTGTTAGTCAGCTCACCTTAATATAGGGAGATTAGCCTGGACTCTCCAGGTGAGCTTAAGGTAATTATAAGGGTCTTTGAACTACTGGTCAGAAAGAACCAGATGAGGGACCTGGGCTGGCTTTGCTAGCTTTGAAGATGTCAGAGTGGTCCAGGAACCAAGAAATAAAGTATGAAATGCAATAATGCAAAGTGGAATTATTTCCAGAATAATTCTGTTATTCTGTTCCCAGAAGCTGGAAAGGACAAGTGAAAAGACCCTTAGACCCTCTAGAAAGGAATACAGCCCTGCTGACACCTCAGTTTCATCCCAGTGTGTCCTGTGTTAAACACCTTATCTACAAAACAATAAGATAAAAATCTATGTTCTTTGAAGCCATTAAACTCATGGTAGTTTGTCATAGTTTGTGGTAATTTGAAGTTTTCTAGAAAACTAATACACAGGGTTCTCCACCTCAGCATTGTTGACGTTTTGAACCAGCTAATTCTTTGCCATTGGGACCTGTCCTGTGTAACGTTAGCAGCATCCCTGCCTTCTACCCACTGAATGCCATTAGGAACATGTGGGCAGCTGTGTTAGGCTTGCTCACTGGTACCGGCTGCAAGCACTTCACCCGATTGGTGCATGGTGCATGGCAGCGCCTGTGTGCATGGCCTAAGTAAGGCTATGGGTGCTTGTACTCACTGGAGAGATATGGCAGATTGTGGATGGTGGGTTGCCTGCATGCCGCACTGTGAGAGACCATTCTTGCTGTTTGTGTGTCGGAGAAGAGGTTTTCCCCTACCTGTTTGCTTGTCTGCCTTTGTGAGACTTTATTAAACGGAATGGCCCTAATGCTTTCTGGCTCTGTAGTTTCTTCACTGTCTGCCCGAATCCAAGGTGGACCTGCCTGACCTCAGCCACCAGCATTACAGAAGCCCACCAGTGTGACAACCAAAATGTCTTCCAGACAGTGCCAAATGTCCATGGGGGCCCAAATCACTCCTGGTTGAGGAGAAATACTGCATTATATTTTATAAGTATGCCCCAATTTACTTAGCCAATATATTATTTGAAGATATTTGGAATGTTTCCAAAATCATTATTACTAATAATGTTTCTGTGAGCATCTGTGTATGCGTTTTAGTTACTATATGTGCAGCATACTGTTAGATACATACTGAAAAGTGGAATAATTTGGTAGGTATGCCTTTTGTATCAACTTATTCTGTAGGCAGTGTATGAAATTCCCTGTTGCATCCATGTTTGCTAATAGTTAGTGTGCCTCCTTTTTTCATTGTAGACATTCTAGTAAGTGTGTACAGCGCCCTTTTGGGGTTTACACATAAATTTCCATGAAATCTAATATAGTTACACATCTTCTAAACATGTGTATTCCCACTGCAATAGCCCTTGTAGCCCCAAGTAAGAAATTCTTTCAGGAAAGCTATAAAGCTCTCTCAGCCTCTGACTGTGCCCTGGATGAGACTATAACTTTAGGAGGCCGTGACTTTCTTTCTTCTTTAGTACCATGTGGGGCAGCTGTATTAGGCTTGCTTGCGGGTTTACCAGCTGCAAGCACTTTGCTTGATTAGTGCATGAGCACATGGCAGAGGCATGTAGGCATAGACTGTATGAGGCTATGCGTGCTTCTCCTGGGCAGCAATTTTCCCAGAAGGCTCTCCCGCCACTATGAGGTGCGGTTTTCCTTTCTCTCTTGCCCTTACTGTGAATAGGAGACTTTCCTTTGTTTATTAGCTCTTTCCCTTGTGTTGTTTATGTGCTCGCCTGTCTTTGTGAGCCTGCAATAAATGGCCCGACACTTTCTGGCTTTGCAGTTTCTCTATGTCTGCCCAAATCCAGTGTGAACCTGCCTGGCCTCGGTCACCAGCATTACTTACAGTTAGAAGCAGTGAGCCCCCCACCACACCCAGTATTTGTGCTCTTCCCTCTCTCCATTGGGCCATTGCAATGGTCGCTAAGTCTAACAATGCCTCCTTTCACATTGAATGACCACAGATGACGATTAATTGTCTGCTATGCACCAGTTTCCTGTTATTTCATGTCCATGCACTTATTTTCAAGCAAGATCACCTGTCCCAGATTCCTATTTCCTGTAGACTTCTGTCACCTACAAATATTCCTGTTACTGAGAAGTATATTGTTTCAGAAACACACAGTATCTGGTTTAATCTAAAGGAAAAAAATTATTGTTCTTCCAGAATGAATAGGAAAATACACACACACAAAAATGGACTGTAAGCTAAATTTCTAGAGAAAATATATAAAAGCAATATATAAAACTTGGACCATTAAAGGGCTACCACCTCTGCTGTGACCAACAAGCTTTTGCATCTCTAGAACAGGCCGCCTCTGCCACATCCTAGGTCATTGGAACAAGTGTCAGGTCCGGCCTTTCTGTCTTACACAATTTTGAATCCAAATCTCAGAGTATAGCTGATTGTAAAATCATATTCATTTCTGACGCCCTCCCTGCAAGAGATGAGGGAGCGCAGCACAAGCACAGAGCTGAAACTAACGACCAGCTGTCTGCAGTATCCACCAGGCCCTCGTCACTCTGTCCCAATTCTTGCGCCCTTCTTGTTTTTGACATTATGGAACCAGAATGTCTTGCTTATAGGCCTCGACACTATGTGATTCTTTTTTTTTTTTTTTTTTTTTGTCTTATCTGAAGTTGAAAACAGGGAGGCAGTCAGACAGACTCCTGCATGCGCCCGACTGGGATCCACCAGGCATGCCCACCAGGGGGCGATGCTCTGCCCATCTGGGGCATCACAACCAGAGCCATTCTAATGCCTGAGGCAGAGGCCATGGAGCCATCCTCAGTGCCCGTGCCAACTTTTGCTCCAATGGAGCCTTGGCTGCGGGAGGGGAAGAGAGAGAGAGGAAGGAGAGGGAGAAAGGTGGAGAAGCAGATGGGTGCTTCTCCTGTGTGCCCTGGCCAGAAATCAAACCCGGGACTCCTGCACGTCAGGCTGAAGTTCTACCACTGAGCCAACTGGCCAGGGCCTAATTCTTGAGCTACTTTATCCTCCAGACCTGTTATTCGTCCTGTTCTCCATCTCAGTGAAAAACGAGACCTGCTCACACTAGAGGCTGTGAGGTCCCTAAGTGTTTTCCAATCTCGCTTCCCAGCACCCTTCCAGTCCTAGCTAAACAAGCACCCAGCGCTGGGGATTCTTTCTCCTTCGTTTCAGGTATTTTATCTTCCCCATTCTCTCTGCTACTTAATCCATTTGCACTTTTTCATTTCCTTCTTAGATTATTTCAACAGCCTTTTCTTTTCTTTTTTTTTAATTAATAATTTTATTTTTTAATGGGGTGACACCAATAAATCAGGATACATATATTCAAAGATAACAAGTCCAGGTTATCTTGTCGTTCAATTATGTTGCATACCCACCACCCAAAGTCAGATTGTCCTCTGTCACCTTCTATCTTGTTTTCTTTGTGCCCCTCCCCACCCCCTATCCCTCTCCCATTCCCCCCTCCCCCCCGTAACCACCACACTCTTATCAATGTCTCTTAGTTTCACTATTATGTCCCACCTACATATGGAATAATACAGTTCCTGTTTTTTTCTGATTTACTTATTTCGCTTCGTATCATGTTATCAAGATCCCACCATTTTGCTGTAAATGTTCCGATGTCATCATTTCTTATGGCTGAGTAGTATTCCATAGTGTATACGTGCCACATCTTCTTTATCCAGTCATCTATTGATGGGCTTTTTGGTTGTTTCCATGTTCAACAGCCTTTTCATTGTTCTTCTTCCCTCTAGTCTCTCTCTCCCTGTACTCAGCTCCAAACAGAACACACCTTCCCCACTGTTGATTCAGGTCTCCCACTTTGCCCCGCCCATCCCAGATATGTCCCCTGCCCCTAATCAAATAGGACAGCTGCTAGTAATTGACCAAGTTCATCTCATATTTTTCTACTTCTTTCACTCTCATTCATATCATTTTCTTCACCTGAAAGTTCTTTTGCCTGTTCATTCTTTTCTTAAGTCCTATTCATCCTTTAACACTCTGTTCAAGTGTGACTTACCCTAGGGAAACTTTCTCTATCCCATCTGCTTTAGCTGTACAGAATGCTGTTAGAGCATCAAGCATACTATTCCATCATCAAAGCTTCACTCATCCATGTCTTCCACTGACTATCAGATCCCTGAGGGCAGGTATCACATGTTGTTAAACTTTGCATGCCTAAAGTATGTTAATAACTAAAGTTGAGTGGCCAGACATAGTTGTGAAAACAATTAACAAAGAGAGTACAAATATTAGCAGTATTTTGCAAAGCTTACAAGGTAGATTACATTTTTGAGCTAACTGCAAGCTGAAACTTCATAGTATGTTTTCCACACCTACTACATTCTCAATAAATGTTGACAGCGATGGACAGACATTACTAACTGGAACTGAGAAGCTTGTCCTTAAAAATTCTCTGTTCAAGTTAAGTTCCAAATATTTTATAGGAAATTAATAAACACTGTCTCTTATAAAATTAGAATTTCAGTGTCACTAATAGGGCATAACTATGAGTAAACAAAGCTCCCAAAATGTACATATTGTGAAGGAAAATACCGCCTAAATTTAACAAGCTATATTAGGGTTAAATTTGACACAGATCAGCCCTGTGTAGAAGATCGGCCTGGCATGTGAATAGTGAATAGTCCTGGGTTCAATTCCCAGCCAGGGCACACAGGAGAAGCGCCTATCTGCTTCTCCACCCTTCCCCCTCTCCTTCCTCTCTATCTCTCTCTTCCCCTCCCACAGCCGAGGCTCCAGCTCCATAGCACAGTTGGCCCCGGGCGCTGAGGATGGCTCCATGGCTTCCGCCTCAGGTGCTAGAATGGCTCGAGCAGCACCAGAGCATCACCCCGATGGGGCAATGCCCAGTAGATCCCAGTTGGGTGCATGCAGAAGTCTGTCTGCCGTGCCCAACCCCCTCGCTTCTCACTTTGGAAAAATAAAAAATAAATAAAATGGACACAGATCACTTTTTCTAAAATATTGGGGTTTATTTTATTAATATTATTATTTTTCTATGAAATATTTAAATTTACTGTGTTAACATGGATTAAAGTGTCACTCTCAGTATAACACCTTCACACCCAACCATGTGCTCCACATTACACCCCCTTTGTCCCCCTCCCTATTGGAGTTTTGTTTCTTTTTTTAAAAGATCAATTCTAATATTTAAGGAGAACTTTAAAAGTTTACCTTTTCTGAATATATATATATATATATATATATATATATATGGGGTTTTTTGTTTGTTTGTTTGTTTGTTTTTTATTTTTTAAGAAAGGCAGCAAGAGAGAGACAGGAACATTGAGCTGCTTCTATATGTGCCCTGACCAGGGATCAAACCCATATCTTATTGTTTTGGGACTATGCTCTTAACTAACTGAGGCAACTAGCCAGGGCTACTGAATATATTCTTAAATAAAAGCACATTCCCTTAAAGTTATTTTCAGGGATAGCATACCTCACTGACATGGCACACATACGCTAAAGACAGTACTGTTCCTTATTTACAGAAACGGCAGCACTGCTCAGAGAGAGAGAAGTAGACCAGGGTTTTTTTTCCTAAAGAGAAAATAAACAGCCAATTATAAATCTAAGTTGCACCAAACATAGTCCTGAAGTTTTAAAAAACTGTGTGCATTTTCAAATGTCCAATCAAAATTAGAAGTTAACCTCTGACTTAGAGGTAGAGCAAAGCTAGTCTCTAACCAAGTTGTCTATTAAACTATATTCAAAGGAACGTCAATAAGATCTTAGCTGTATCCCTTGAAAATGGCAAAATTGTATATAAACTTGGGAAGCTGGGTTAAGCAAGTCTGATCAGGCTTGTTTTTTTCTGCATTGTTTGTTTTTTACAACAGGACTTTTCAAGATCTTAAAATGATAGTAAGAATTATGTTGATACTCCAAGAGTCAGACTGTGCAGTTTGCCCAAAAGTAACTGATCACAGACTTGCCAGCGCTCTCCAAATATACACACGTTTTCCTTCTTTTCCGATGACTGGTTCACATTTTCCAGAGAAGCAATTCTGAGAGCTCTGTGAGGGAAATGCTATCTAACAAAAAAGAACTGAGTTGTCAGGGAATCTTGACAACAGCTTTTAAGAGAAAATTCAAAGCACTAAACTGGACCATATGAATGAGAAAAAAAATTCTACAAGAATTTATATATTTTTTAAAATCTGGGATAAGAAAAATCTATTGCACTGAAAATAATGGCTGGTAAGAAAGTTTTTTGGTCGTTGTTTGTTTGTCTGTCTTTGGCAGAATTGTAACTAAGTTCTCAACTAATATTGTTAGAAATGAACTCTTCCCCATAGAACTCATTTCTACATCTAGTGGTTGGCTCTGATGGTACCCAGGAATCTCTTCTTGAATATGAACTGATCAGGCTCTGGCTGGATAGCTCAGTTGGTTAGAGCATAGTTTCAACTCACAGCTGTTGCTGGTTCGATTCCCAGTCAGGGCACATACAGGTACAGATCGATGTTCTTGTCTCTCTCTCCCTCACTAAAGTCATTTTTTTTATTATTATGTGAGAGACTGGGAAGCAGACAGACAGGCTCCTGCATGCACCCCGACTGGGATCAACCTGGCAATCCCCTACAGGGCAATGCTCTGCCCATCTGAGGCCACTGCTCCATTGCTTGGCAACCTATTTTAGTTCCTGAGGTGAGGCCATGGAGATATCCTCTACCTCCAGGGTCAACTTGCTTAAACCATTCAAGCCATGGCTGCAGGAGGGGAAAAGAGAGAGAGAGAAGGGGGGGGGAGTGGAGAAGCATATGGTCACTTCTCCTGTGTGCCCTGACCGGGAATTGAACCTGGGACTTCCACATGCTGGGTTGATGCTCTACCACTAAGCCAACTGTTCAGGACTGTTGAAATCAACTTTTAAAGAAACAGATAAACTGATTGGGAGCTGTGCTCCTTGGTGCAGCAACCTCAGAGATGTGCTATGTTCACTTTCAGCCTCAAATTGTATCACTGTATTAACAAATGGACCAATATCCAATATGATACCAATTAGGTACCTATCTCTGCTTATTGTAATCTAGTTTATTTTTTAGTTGAGATACATTTTGTTTAAATTGAAATACACCATTTTAAAGTACACAGTTCTGTGGTTTTTAGTATTTTACAATATGATACAATCATTACCATAGCTAATTCCAGCACATTTCTATCTCAATCCTCAAAAATACCTTGTACTGGCCCTGGCCGGTTGGTTCAGTGGTAGAGCGTCGGCCTGGCGTGCAGAAGTCCCAGGTTCAATTCCCGGCCAGGGCACACAGGAGAAGCACCCATCTGCTTCTCTACCCCTCCCCCTCTCCTTCCTCTCTGTCTCTCTCTTCCCCTCCCGCAGCTGAGGCTCCACTGGAGCAAAGATGGCCCGGGCGCTGGGGATGGCTCCGTGGCCTTTGCCCCAGGCGCTAGAGTGGCTCTGGTTGCAACAGAGCGACGCCCCAGAGGGGCAGAGCATCACCCCCAGGTGGGCAGAGCGTTGCCCCCTGGTGGGCGTGCCGGGTGGATCCCGGTCGGGCGCATGCGGGAGTCTGTCTGACTGTCTCTCCCAGTTTCTAGCTTCAGAAAAATACAACCCCCCCCAAAAAAAAAATACCTTGTACCTGTTAGCAGTTACTCCAAATTCCCTCCTTTTGCTCACAATTGCTAGTCTACTTTCTCTATGTATTTTGTATGAATGAAATAATTTAATATGTGATCATTTTTGTCTGCCTTCTTTCACTTAGTATGACGTTTTCAAGGTGCATCCATGTTGTAACATGAAGCAGTACTTGATTCTTTTTTATTGTTGAATAATATTTCTTTGTATGAATATATCATATTTTGTTTATCCATTGATCCATTAATGGTTACTTCTACTTTTTTTGGCTATTGTGAATAATGTTGTTCTGAATAACTTTTGTGTGAATATATGTTTAGTGTACAAGTTTTTGTGTGAACATATGTTTTCAATCTTCTTGTATATCAACCTAACAGTAGAATTGTTGAATCATATAACTCTAAGTTTAACTTTTTGAGGAGCTGCCAAAGCATTTTCCACAGAGGCAGCACCATTTTTCATTCCTATCATCAATGTATAAAGGTTCCCATTTCTCCACATCCTTGCCAACATTTGTTATTTTCCCAGACATATAAAGAACTCTTATAACTCAACAACAAAAAGGCAAGTAATCTAATTAAAAATGGGTGCATGATATAAATAAATAGTTCCCAAATAAGATAACCCACATCACATTTTTTAGGCTAATGAGTACATAAAAAGATGCTCAACATCATTATTCATTAAGAAAAAGCAAATCAGAATCAAAGGCTATCCCATCTAGTTCTTTTGTAGAAGCTGGTACTCGAGCAGAATAATATCCTGTGATTGTTCTTTTAATTTTTCTAAGGAGATCGTACTTAGCTATGGTCAATCAACTTCAGGCATTGAAACCCTGGTGACCTTTGTCCTAATATAAAGCTTTTATGTGTCAGTTCCAGTCAAAGGCATTGACGCTCAGTCTGTCCATTTCACTATAACCCTGTTCCTTTCTATCTTGATTCAAGTTTCTGCTCCATGCACATGATCAGAGACAGGGTCTGTGTCATTCGCTACTTGTTTCCTGAATCTGTGATAATCCTTTTGTCACCCAGAAGGGGTTAATTTCCCATTTTCAAGAGAAGACATCACCTCTCGAATAGAATTTGATGATTACCAGCACCTCTTTACTACCATTTTCTTGTCTCTTATCATCTTATGGTATAAGCTTTTAATTTTTTAAGGTAGTAAAAGAATGCTTTATTTCTTTACACTTTAAAAGGAAACATATTCATAAAAAAAAGAACACAGAAAAACGTGGCAGAGAGGCAAGGGCAATATTATACAGAGACTTATTTTTTTTTTTGCTTTTAGAATAATTTTATTTGTTTGTTTGCTTTTCATTTAAATTTATTGGGGTGATAGTCGTTCACCATACAGATTTCAAGTGTACGATCTAATAAACCATCATCTGCACACTGCACTGTGAGCCCATCACCCCAAGCAAAGGCTCTTCCCATGCCTGTTTTCCTCCCCTTTGCTCACCTCCACTTATTCCTCAACCTGTCTCTCATGCTATCCCCACACTGTTGTCTGTTCCTATGTCTTATGTATGCATATTATTTGGCTAATCCCTTCACCTTCTTTCATTCAGTCTCCCAACCACTCCCCTCTGATAGCTGTCAGTCTGCTCCATGTGTCCATGCCTATTTCTATTTTGTTCATCAGTTTATTTTGTTCATAAGATGCCATATATGAGTGATATCATATGGTATTTATCTTTCTCTGCCTGGCTTATTTCACTTAGCATAACAATCTACAGTTCTATCCATGCTATCATAAAAGGAAAAGATTTCGCCTGACCTGTGGTGGCGCAGTGGATAAAGCGGCGACCTGGAATGCTGAGGTCACCGGTTCGAAACCCTGGGCTTGCCTAGTCAAGGCACATATGGGAGTTGATGCTTCCAGCTCCTCCCCCCTTCTCTCTGTCTCTCTTTCTCTCTCTCTCTCCCTCTCTCTCTCCTCTCTAAAAAAAAAAAAATGAATAAAAATAAAAAAAATTTAAAAAAAAAAAAAAAAAGGAAAAGATTTCCCTTTTTCTTTTCTTTCTTTTTTTTTTTTTTACAGCCAAGTACTATTCCATTGTGTATATGTACCACAACTTTTTTATACATTCGTCCACCCATGGACACTTGTGCTGTTACCAGATCTTGGCTATTATAAATAATGCTGCAATAAACACAGGAGTGCATTTATATTTTCAGATTAGTGTTTTGGGGTTTTTTTTGTTTTGTTTTTTTGTATTTTTCTGAAGCTGGAAACGGGGAGAGACAGTCAGACAGACTCTCGCATGCGCCCGACCGGGATCCACCCGGCACGCCCACCAGGGGCGACGCTCTGCCCACCAGGGGGCGATGCTCTGCCCCTCCGGGGCATCGCTCTGCTGCGACCAGCGCCACTCTAGCGCCTGGGGCAGAGGCCAAGGAGCCATCCCCAGCACCCGGGCCATCTTTGCTCCAATGGAGCCTTGGCTGTGGGAGGGGAAGAGAGAGACAGAGAGGAAGGAGGGGGGGTGGAGAAGCAAATGAGCGCTTCTCCTATGTGCCCTGACCGGGAATCGACCTCGGGTCCCCCGCACACCAGGCCGATGCTCTACCGCTGAGCCAACTGGCCAGGGCCTAGTGTTTTGGGGTTTTTACAATATATTTCCAGAAGTGGGATTTCTGGGTCATAAAGTAATTCCTGTTTTAATATTTTGAGGTAACTACATACTGCTTTCCACAGTGGCTGCACCAGTCTGCATTCCCACCATCAGTGCAGGAGGGTTCCCTTTTCTCCACATCCTCCCCAACACTTGTTGATTGTTGATTTACTGATGAAAACCATTCTGGCAGGTGTGAGGTGATGTCTCATTGTTGTTTTAATTGCACCTCTTTCATAATTAGTGACATTGATCATTTTTTATTTTTATTATTTTTTATTTTTTATTTTTATTTTTGTATTTTTCTGAAGTTGGAAATGGGGAGGCAGTCAGACAGACTCCCACATGCACCCGATCCACCTGGCACGCCCACCAGGGGGCGATGCTCTGCCCATCTGGGGCATTGCTCTGTTGCAACCAGAGCCATTCTAGCGCCTGAGGCAGAGGCCATAGAGCCATCCTCAGAGCCCGGGCCAACTTTGCTCCAATGGAGCCTCGGCTGGAGAAGAGGAAGAGAGAGAAAGAGAGGAAGGAAAGGGGGACGGGTGGAGAAGCAGATGGGGGCTTCTCCTGTGTGCCCTGGCCAGGAATCGAACCTGGAACTCCTGCACGCTGGGCCAACGCTCTACCACTGAGCCAACCAGCCAGGGCCTCATTTTTAAAAATATGTCTATAGGCCATCTCTAGGTCCTCTTTGGAGAAGTGTCTATTCAGGTCCTTTACCCATTTTTAATTGGGTTGTCTTCCTGGTGTTGAGTTCTATAAGTTCTTCATATATTTTTGGAAATTAATACCTTCTCAGATGTATCATTGGAAAATATATTCTCCCATTCTCTGATTTGTCTTTTCATTTTGTGAAGGGTGTCTTTTGCTGTGAAAAGCCTTTTTAATTTTATGTAGTCCCATTTGTTTATTTTTTTTTCTTTGTTTTCCTTACCTGAGAAAATATATGGCAAAAATATTGCTATGAGATATGTCTGAGATTTTACTGCCTATATTTTACTCTAGGATTTTTAAGTTTGGCAACTTACATTTAAAGCTTTTATCCATTTTGTTTATTCTTGTGTATAGAGTAAAATGGTGGTCTAGTTTTATTTTTTATTTTTGCCAACACCATTTATTGAAGAGACTGTCTTTACTCCATTGTATGCCTTTGCCTTCTTCGTCTAATATTAATTGATCGTAAAGGTATGGGTTTATTTCTGGGTTCTTTGTTCCATTCCATTGATCTATATGTCTGTTCTTATGCCAGTACCAGGCTGTTTTCATTATAATGGCCTTGTAGTATAGCTCGATATCAGGAAGTGTAATATTTCCCTTTGTCCTTCATTTTTAAGATTGCTGAGACTATTTGGGTTCTTTTTTGATTTCAGATAAATATCTGAAAGAGTTGTTTTATATCTAAGAAATATGCCATTGGTATTTTAATAGGAATTGAGTTGACTCTATAGACTGTTTTGGGTAGTATGGATACTTTTTTTTATTTAGAAAATTACATTTAACAAGGTGAAATTGATCAACAAGTGTACCTAGATTTCAGGTAAGCATCACTACATCATTTGAATAGTCAATTATGATGTATATCCATCACCTAAAGTCAAATCATTTTCCATCACCTTATAGTTGTCCCTCTTTACACGCTTCCCCAAAACTCTCCTCCCTCTCCCTTATATCTCCCTCCCCCTGGTAACCACTATTACTCTTACCTATGTCCATGAGTCTCAGTTTTGTATCCTACCTATGTGTGAAATCATACAGTTTTAGCTTCTCTGATTTACTTGTTTCACTTAGTATAATGTTATCAAGGTCCATCCATGTTGTCATAAATGTCACTATGTCCTCATTTCTTAGGGCTGAGTAGTACTCTATTGTATATATGTACCGCATCTTCTTTATCCAGTCATCTATTGAGAAACACTTTGGCTGTTTTCATGTCTTAGCCACTGTGAACAATGCTGCAATGAACATGGGGGTGCATGTGTCTCTTCGTACCAATGTTTTTAAGTTCTGGGGGTAGATACACAGTAGAGGGATTGCTGGGTCACATGATAATTCTATACTATATTTTTTGAGAAACCACCATAACTTCTTCCATAATGGTTGTACTAATTTACATTCCCACCAGCAGTGGATGAGGGTTCTTTTTTTCTCCACAGCATCTCAACACTTGTTATTACCTGTCTTGTCGATAATAGCCAATCTAACAGGTGTGAGGTGCTATCTCATTGTAGTTTTGATTTGCATTTCTCTAATAGCTAATGAAGATTAGCATCCTTTCATATATCTGTTCACCATTTGTATATCTTCTTGAGAGAAGCATCTGGTCAGGTCCTCTCCCATTTTTTTAACTGGACTGCTTGTTTGTGTGTTTCTGAGCTTTGTGACTTCTTTATATATTTTGAATATTAACCCCTTATCAGAGCTATTGTTTGCAAATATTATTTCCCATTTCATTGGCTACCTGTTTTGTTGTCAGGATTTTTTTTTTGCTGTGCAGAAACTTTTTAGTTTGATATAGTCCCATTAATTTATTTTTGCCTTTACATCACTTTCTATGGGGTCAAATTCATAAATTATTTTCTACGGCAAAGGTCCATGAGTTTAGTACCTATGTTTCTTCTATGTAATTTATTGTTTCAGATCTTATGTTTAGGTCTTTAATCCATTTCAAATTGATTTTTGTGCAGGGGGACAAACTGTACTCATTTCATTCTTTTGCATGTGGTTTTCCAATTTTCCCAGCACCATTTATTGAAGAGGCTTTTTTTCTCCATTTTGTTTTTGGCTCCTTTCTCAAAGATGATTTGTCCATATATGTATGATTTTATTTCTGGTCTCTTGATTTTTTTCCATTGATCTTATGTCTATTTTTATTTATTTTTATTTTTTTGCCAATACCGTGCTGTTTTGATTATCGTGGCTCTGTAATGTAAGTTGAAGTCAGGCATTATAGTACCTCCAGCTTTGGGGTGGTTTTTTTTCAGGGGTGATTTGGTTATTTGAGATTCTTTAAGGTTCCATATAAATCTGGTGATTTTTTTTGTTTTCATTTTTTTAAAAATTATATTGAAATTTTGATGGCAATTGCATTAAATTTGTATATTGTTTTGGGTAATATGGCCATTTTACCTATGGTGATTCTTCCAATCTATGAACATGGAATAGTTTCCCATTGTATTGTTTCTTTTTCAATTCCTTTAATAATGGTTTGTAGTTTTCAATATACAGATCCCTTACATTCTTTGTTAAATTTATTCCTAGGTATTTTTTTGTTGCTGATGCAACTGTAAAAGGGATTTTTTTAAGTTCATTTTCTGAAGTTTCATTGTTGGCATATACAAAAGCAGTAGACTTCTGTATATTGATTTTGTATTCTGTGACCTTACTGTATTGGTTTATTGTTTCTATTAGTCTTTCTGTGAAGTCTTTGGGGTTTTCTATATACAGGCATGTCATCTGCAAAAAGTGAAGCCTTTACTTCTTCTTTTCTGATCTGAATGTCTTTTATTTCTTTCTCTTGCCTGATCACTCTGGCTAAAACTTCCAGCACTATATTGAATAGGAATGGAGAGAGTGGGCAGCCTTGTCTTGTTTCTGATTTTAGAGGAAAAGCTTTCAGTTTTTAACCATTTAATATCATATTTGCTGATATTTTATCATATATGGCCTTCATTGAGTTGAGGTATTTTCCTTCTATACCCATTTTATTGAATGTTTAAAATAAAAGGATGTTGTATCTTATTGAATGCCTTCTCTGTGTCTATTGATAGGATTATATAATTTTTGTTTTTGTTTTGTTGATATGGTGTATACCACTAATCATTTTATGTATGTTGAACCATCCTTGTGCTGCTAGAATAAATTCCACTTGATTGTGATGTTATTGTATTTGACTTGCTAGTATTTTGTTTAGGATTTTTGTATCTGTATTCATTAGAGAAATTATTTTGTATTTTTTTGTAATATTTTTGCCAGATTATGGTATGAGGGTTATGTTGGCCTCATAATATATGTTAGAAAGTTTTGCTTCTTCTTCTATGTTTTGGAAGACTTAGAAAAGGATAGAAACCAACTCTTCTATAAATGTTTGGTAGAATTCACTAGTGTAACCCTCCAGTCCCAGACTTTTATTTTTGAGGAGGTTTTTGATCATTGTTTCTATTTCCTCCCTGCTTATTTGTCTATTTAGTCTTTCCACTTCTTTGTGACTCTTTCTAGGAAGATTGTATAGTTCTAGGAATTTATTCATTTCTTCTAGATTGTTGAACTTGGTGGCATATAATTTTTCATAGTATTCTACAATAATTCTTTGTATATCTATGCTATCTGTGTTAATTTCTCCTCTTTTATTTGGACTTTGTTTATATAAGTCCTTTCTCTTTTTTCCTTAGTGAATCTAGCCAAAAGTTTTTCAATTTTATTGATCTTTTCAAAAACCAGCTCTTAATTTTTTCTGTAGTTTTTCTGTTCTTTACTTCATTTATTTTTGCTCTAAATTTTACTATTTCCTTTCTTCTGCTGGCTTTGGGTTGCCTTTGTTCTTTTTCTAGTTCCTTAAGTTGTGATGTTAAGTTGTTTACTTGGGATCTCTTTTGTTTCTACTTATAAACCTGTAATGATATAAATTTTCCTCTTATTGCTGCTTTTGCTGCATCCCAGAAATTTTGATATGTCAAATTGTCATTTTTGTTCATCTGAGTTTCTCTTTTGCTCTCTGCTTTTATTTCTTCTTTGACTCGGTCATTTTTTAAAAATATGTTGTTTAATATCCACATTTTTGTGGGTTTCTTTACTTTTTTTGTAGTTGAATTCTAATTTCAAAGCCTTATGGTCAGAGAATATGCTTGGTATAATTTCAATCTTCTTGAATTTGTTGATGTTAGTTTTGTGGCCCCACATATGGTCTATTCTTGAGAATATTTCATATATACTGGAGAAAAATGTGTACTCTGAAGTCCCGGAATGAAAGGTCCTATAAATTTCTATTATGTTCGTTTGGTCCAGAGTGTCATTTATGGAGGATATTTCTTTATTGATTTTCTGTTAAGATGATCTATCTAAACTATCAATGATGTGTTGAAGTCTCCAAGTATTACTGTGTTTTTGTCTGCTTCTATTTTTAGATCAGTTAGTATGTGTCTTATATTTTGATGCTCCCAGGTTCAGTGTGTATATATTAAGAAGTGTTATATCTTCTTCATACAATGTCCCTTTTATTATTACAAAATGTCCATCTTTGTCTCTGGTTACCTTTGTTGTCTTAAAGTCAGCATTGTCAGATATGAGTATAACTACACCTGCTTTTCTTTGGAAATTATTTGCTTGAAGAATTATTTTCCAACCTTTCACTTTGATTTTACTTTTGTCCTTGAAGCTTAAATGTGCCTCCTGAAGACAGCATACAGTGGAGTTTTGCTTTTTCATCCAATTTGTTACTCTGTGTCTCTTTATTGATGAGTTCAATCCATTTACCTTTAGGGTAATTATTGACAGGAGGATTTCCTAAAGCCATGTTATGTATTATTTTCTGATACTTCTGTGTCTTTTTTGGTTCTTCTCTTTTGTTTTTCTGTCAGTTTTTTGTTTGGTTGTTTCCCATACCTTTTCCCCATTTCTCTTTTTAAGCTATGTGTTTCAGTTGTGGCATTTTTGTGGGTGGCTAGCTTTATGTTATTAAAAGAAAAATTGTCATTTTTACAAGAGTTCATTATCATAGGAGTGCTTCTGTACTCAATCATCCCTTGCTACTGCTGATCTTTATCCTCTCCCATTTTATGTTATTGTTGTCACTGATTATCCTTGTTTTTTACTTTGACTCTGTTGGAGCTTTTACTTGTAATTTTGTTCTTTGTATCTGGTCAAATATCCTCCTTTAATATTTTCTGAAGTGTGGATTATCTCGTGATAAATTGCCTCAGCTTTTCTATGTCTGTAAAAGTTTGATTTCTCCTTCATATTTGAAGGATAGCTTTTCTAAATATATTATTCTTGGTGGGTAATTCCTCTCTTTCAGTACTTTAAATGTTTGAGTCCTCTCTCTTCTGGCTTGTAAAGTTTATTCTGAGAAATCTGATGATAATCTAATGGGCCTTTCCTTATATGTTGTACTATTCTTTTCCCTAGCTGCCTTGAGGATTCTTTCTTTGTCCTTGATTTATGACAATTTCATTACTACATGCCTTAGGGTAGGTCTGTTTGGGTTGCAGTAACTGGTGTGCTGTTTGTTTCTTAGATTTGAGGCTCTAACTCTTTCCACAGTAATGGGAAGTTCTCATCAATTATTTGTTTAAATAGGTTTTCCATTCCCTTTTTCTTCTCCTCTTCTGATATGCCCATCATTCTTATATTGCTCTTTTTGATGGAGTCAGATAGTTCTTAAAGAGCTCTCTCATTTTTTAAAGATTTGTGAGTCTTTTCTTCTCTTTGTAATATCCTAAATTTCCTGTCTTTGATGTCACTGATTCTCTCTTCTGTCTGGCTTGCTCTATTAGCTAAACTTGTTACCTCATTTTTCAGTTCATGTTTTGAGTTTTTCATCTCTGTTTGGTTCTTTATTTTTTCAATTGATTTTAATTTATTGTGTTTACATAGATTCTAGTGTTGCCCTGAATGTATCCCCCCTCCCCTGTATTCCCCTCAACATCTCCCTTGTCTCCCTCCCATAGCACCCTCCCCCCTTCCCTTAAGCTTTATCACATCCTATCATCCCCTTTCCCTCTGTTTTCTTTTCCTCTGGTCCTTTTGATCCCTTCTCTGTCTCAATTCCGTTCCTCAGTTCACATTGTTCATTGGATTCCTCAAATGAGTGAGGTCATATGATATTTTTCTTTTTCTGCCTGGCTTATTTTATTTAACATAATATTTTCCATGTCCATCCATGTTGTCACAAAAGGTAAGATTTCATTCTTTTTCATGGATCCATAGTATTCTATTGTATATATGTACCAAAGCTTTTTAATCCACTCGTCCACTGACAGACACTTGAGCTGTTTCCAGATCTTTCCTATTGTGAACAACGCTGCCATAAACATGGGGGTACATTTCTCTTTTTGAAACAGTGCTATGGTGTTCTTGGGGTATATTCCTAAAATTGGGATAGCTGGATCAAAAGGCAGTTCAATTTTTAATTTTTTGAGGAATCTCCATACTGTTTTCCACCAGTCTGCATTCCCACCAATACATCTGATAAGGGGCTTATAATAAAAATTTATAAAGAACTTGTAAAACTCAACACCAGGAAGATAAACAATCCAATCAAAAAATGGGCAAAAGAAATGAATAGATACTTCTCCAAAGAAGACATACAGATGGCCAATAGCCATACAAAAAAATGCTCAACATCACTAATCATTAGAGAAATGCAAATTAAATCCACAATGAGATATCTCCTCAAACCAATCAGAATGGCGCTCATCAACAAAACAATACAGAATAAGTGCTGGCGAGGATGTGGAGAAAAGGGGACTCTCCTGCACTGTTTGGTTCTTTTTTAAAGTTTCAGTCTTTTTGGTTAAGTACTCTTTTTGTTCATTAATTTGTTATTTTGAGCTCATTAAATAACTTATAAGTGTTTTCTCCCCACTCAGTGAATTCTTTTAGAACTTCAATTTTGAATTCTCTGTCATTTAACTTTAAGGTTTCCATGTCCTTGAGATATTTTTTTCTGGAGATTTTTCATTATCTATCTGAACTACATCTCTGACTTGTGTATCCATGATGTTTGATTTCTTCTTCCTTGATGGCATTTGAGAGTGGTATTGTTAAGAATTCAAACAAGAAACAATTTTTTTCTTAGTAGGTGTTGCTGTATGTACTAAAAAATTTTGGCTCTGTGAAATTCTTTTTTCTTTTTTTTTAAATATTTTATTTATTGATTTTTGGAGAGGGGGAGAGAGAGAGAAAGAGACAGAGAGAAGGGGGAGGAGCAGGAAGCATCAACTCCCATATGTGCCTTCACCAGGCAAGCCCAAGGTTTCAAACCAGCAACCTCAGTGTTCCAGGTTGATGGTTTATCCCACTGCGCCACCACAGGTCAGGCTCTGTGAAATTCTTGAGCAGAACTCCACTGTCGTAGTGATGTAGGTGGGGCTGCAGTCACGTTGGTGGTTGGGGCTTGTTGTGAGGGCTTTATAGTTTCAACTTCGTGGTTTTGTGTCCTTATGGCTTTAGCAGTAGCAATTTCAGGTTTCCAGACATTCTTCCCCACATCTCAGCAGACCAGGTGATCAGATGTGAAGCACTTCTACCTCTTAGGGAGAGATTCAGCTGTGGGGAGCCTACCACCACAACTCTTCATACCATGCGGGGAGGAAAATGTGTTCTGGAAGCCTGGGGGCAAGCACTTTAGTCTTTCCTGACACTACACAGAGTGTGTGCTGCTGGTAAAGTGCCATCTGTGGTAAGAGCGCTTAAGTGCTGTGGGCCCAATGTGCACAGCGCAGCGTGGGCCAATCTTTGTGGGCTAAGTGCTCACTGATGGAGTGTGTGTCATGCCATATAAGCCAGGCACTGTGAGCCCAGCACACTCTGATGAAGTGCATGCCATGTGCCTGCACACCATGAAAGCCAAGCACTTTGGGCTGAGCATGGCCAATGAGCAAGTACTACAGGCTGAATGCGAGCCCAAGATAACTGATCACAAGTCAAGAACCATGAGCACTCCTTGGTAACCCTGTGCCTGATTGTGCCCACCTTAATTCAGCTCCTTTCCCTTTGCCCCTCAGTCTTCCCTCCTCTCTTGGCTCAGAATAAAACTCCCTCCCTCAGTGCAGCAAGGAGATAGAAATGTTCAGTCTTCCACCTTCTTTCCTCTCCAGATTCCACCACAAAAGCATTTTATCTTCTGCCCCCTTTTCATCCTATCCCACATTCAGTCCATTCATTGTGCAGATCTTGTAGGTAGGGCTGTAAACTCAGCTGGGGTTTCTTGACTATGGTATAGTTGTTTAATTTGGTAAAATTTTAAGAGGAGAGATCTGGAATATCTCTTATGTAGCCATTTTTCTGATGTCAGTCCAAGTTTGGATATTTTAATGATGTTAGTTCTTCCTATTCATGAAAACGGTATATGCTGCCACTTATTTGTATCTTCTTCAACTTCTTTCTTCAATGTCCTACAATTTTTCAAGTACAACTCTTTTACCTCCTTCGTTAAATATATTCCTAAATGCCTTATTTTGCTATTGTTTCCTTAATTTCTCTTTCTGATAATTCATTATTGATGTATAAATATGCTACCAACTTTTTAATATTAATTTTATATCCTGCAACTTGGCTGAATTCATTTAATAGATCTAGTAGATTTTTTGGAGACTCTTTATGGTTCTCCAGATGCAATAACATGTCATCTATGCATAATGACAGATTTACTTTCTCCTTTCCATTTTAGATGACTTTTTATTTCTTCTTCTTGTCTGATTGCAGTGTATGACCTTTTAAATGTATCCAGTTTACTAATATTTTGTTGAGGATTTTAGCATATATATTTTAAAAAGATATTAGATTATAATTCTCTTTCTTTAAAATGTTTTTACCTGGTGTTGGAATTGAGATAATGCTACCCTTGTAAAATGAGCTTGGAAGTCTTCCCTCCTTTTAAATTTCTTGGAATAATTTGAGAAGGGTAGGTGTTCATTATTCCTTGAATGTTTGATAACATTTTTCTGTGAAGCCATCTGGTCCAGGACTTTTGTTTGCTGAAAGTTTGTCTTTTGTTTTAGAAAATTAAATTTGGCCCTGGCCTGTTGGTTCAGTGGTAGAAGCATCAGCCTAAGGTGTGAATGTCCTGGTTTTGATTCCCTGTCAGGGCACAAAAGAGGAGTGACCATCTACTTCTCCCCTCTTCCCCCTTTTCTCTCTCTCTCTCCCTTTCTTCTTCTCCTGCAGCTATGGCTCTACTGGTTCAAGCACATTGGCCCTATGTGCTGCGGATGGCTCTGTAGATCCTCTGCCTCAGTCACTAAAAATAGCTCTGTTGTGAGCATGGTCCAGATGAGCAGAGCATTGACCCCAGGTGGGGGTTGCTTAGTGGATCCTGGTCAGGGTGCATACAGGAGTCTGTCTATCTTCCCTCCTGAAGAAAAAAAAGAAAAAAAATTAAATGTAATGGGGTGACATTGATCAGTAAGGGTACATAGGTTTCAAGTAAACATTTCTATAGCATTTGAACTATTAATTATGTTTTGTACCTATCACCCAAAATCAAATCACTTTCTATCACTGAATATTTGTTTCTCTCTACTCCCCCTTCCCCATCCTGATGAAAGTGTTTTGATTATTGCTTCAGTTTCATTAGTTGCAATTCATCTACTCATGTTTTCTAATTTTTCCAGATTCAGTTTTGGAAGACTGTATGTTTACAGGAATTTATTCATTTCACCCAAGTTGTCCAATTTGTTGGCATATATTTCTTTATAGTATTTTCTTACAATCCTTTGTATTTCTGTGATGTCAGTTATTACTTCTCCTCTTTCATTTTTTATTTTATTTATTTGGATCCTCTCTCCTTTTTTTTTGATTAGTCTGGTTAGAGGCTCATCAATCTTGTTCACCTTTTCAAAGAACTAGTTCTTGGTTTCATTGATCTCTTGAATTGTTTTTTTAGTTTCTATGTCATTTATTTCTGCTCTAATCTTCTTTATTTTCTTCCTTCTACTTCCTCTGGGCTTTGTTTTTCTTTTTCTAGTATTTTTAGATACACGGTTAGATTGTTTATTTGAGATTTTTCTTGCTTCTTACGATATGACTGTAATGCTATAAACTTCTCTCTCAAGACTGCTTTTGCTATGTGCCATAGCTTTTAGGTTGTTGTGTGTTCATTTTTATTTTTTACCAGGTAATTTTTTAATTTTTATTCATTGTTTTGTTGACCAAGGGTGCACCACTAAGACTCTAGACCCAAGTGTGTGGGTAAAACAGAAGAAAAAGTTTATTACACTCGCGAGCGGGCTCAAGGCAAGGAGATAGCCAAGAGCCCCGAACAACTTCAGCAAGCAAGTTTTATACATTATTTCAGGGAGGGGAGGAGACACCCAGGAATTCAGGAGTCATGAGATAGGGAAGTTGCAACGGCTCTCAGGGTGATTGCCCCAGGTGCTTGTGGAAGAGCAATCACCTATGATTACATCAGGGCGAGGCGGGCCAGTTCCTGTTCTGCAAGCCAAGATTAGCCAAGCAAAGTTCAGATGGAATTTTCTATTTTTACTGTTACAGTTTAATAGTATGCTAGTTTCCACCTGTTTGAATTTTTTTTAGCTTTTTTTATTGTAGTTGATTTCTACTTTCATATTACTCTGATTCTGAATAGATGCTTGATATAATATCAATCTTCTTGAATTTATTGTCTTATAACATATGGTCTATCTGCGACAGTTCTATGTGCATTTGAAAAGAATGTATATTCTGTTGCTTTGGGATGAAATAAATATCTGTTTAATTGATAAATATTAATTAAATTCTGCTGTGGGCCAGCTGCAATGAGTATATTCCAGGGTCCCAAGTAGGAAATTGTACAAAATTGAATTAAAGATAGACAGAGACTTAAAGATATATACAGATGGGTTTGGGAGGAAGTTACAGCTCTTTTTCCAACAGTCACTATTGTTTTGAGCTGCAAAACATGGCTGCCCCCAGAAAGACATCCGTTTTTATTCCTGGGTAACATGGGCCATTAGCAATTCAATTAAGTTTCCAAGGCAACTCAAAGGCAACCCCCACCGTACTAGTCAATCTAACTTTACACTAATAAGAAACTAGCTTCCAGTCTCTTCCGGGGTAGGGGAAAATGGGTGGGCAGAAGGAGCAGAGGAGCACAGCCCTTTGTTAACTTAATTAGGCAGGTGAGGTGGGGGATTGGGCCCAACACCTCTGTTCCCTAGATATCCAAACTGCAAAATACCCTGTTTATTTTTCGGTCTCCAACAAAATTCACTTGATTCAGTTTGTCATTTAGGGTTACTGTTGCCTTGTTGATTTTCTGTCTGGAAATTTATCTGTTGATGACAGTGGGGTGGTCAAGTTTCCAACTGTGACTGTATTGTTGTCCATCTTTCCATTTATACCAATCAAGATTTGCTTTACATATTTAGGTGCTCCTATGTTGGGTATATTTATGTTTATAAATTTATGTTGGGTGTATTTATGTTTATAAGGGTTATATACCTTGTTTGTCTCTTGTTATGGCCTTTGTTTTGAAGTCTATTTTTTCAGATATAAGTATCGATTGCTACACCAGTTTTTTTGTTTGTTTTCATATGCGTGGAATATTTTTTTTCCATCCTTTCATATTCAACCTGTGTGTATCTTTTCTTCTGAGGTGAATCTCTTGTAGAGACCCTATACTGTATATGGGTCATGTTTTCTTATCCATTCAGCTACCCTGTCTTTTTTTTGTGTGTGTATTTTTCCAAAGTTAGAAGCAGAGAGGCAGTCAGACAGACTCCTACATGCGCTGGATTAGGATCCACCCGGCATGCCCACCAGGGGTTGATGCTCTGCCCGTCTGGGGCATTGCTGTTGTGGCCAGAGCCATTCTAGCACCTGAGGCAGAGGCCATGGAGCCATCCTCAGCACCCAGGCCAACTTTTTACTCCAATAGAGCCTTGGCTGCCAGAGGGGAAGAGAGAGACAGATAGGAAGGAGAGGGGGAGGGGTGGAGAAGCAGATGGGCACTTCTCCTCTGTGCCTGGACCAGGAATCAAACCCGGGACTTCCACATGTTGGGCTGACACTCTACTGCTGAGCCAACTGACCAGTGCCTACCCTGTCTTTTGATTGGAACATTTAATTTATTTACAGTTAGGGTTATTATTGATCGGTACTTATTTATTTCCACTTTATTCTTTATATCTAAGTTCATCCCTCTCTTCTTTCTTTCTTTCTTTCATTTTTTCTTTCTTTCTTTCTTCTTAAAGCAGGCCCTTTAACATTTCTTGCAATATTGGTTTGTTGGTAATGAACTACTTGAGCCTTTTTTTTTTTTTGTCTGGAAAGCTCTTTATGTCTCCTTTAATTTTAAATGGTAGCCTTACTAGATAGAATAGTCTTGGTTGTATGTCTTTGCTTTTCATCACTTTGAATGTTTCATGACAATCCCTTCTGGCCTGAAGTGTTTCTGTGGAGAAATCAGATAATAGCCTTATGGGAGCTCTTTTATAAGTAACCAATTGCTTTCTTCTTGCATCTTTTAAGATTCTGTCTTCAATCTTTGGCATTTTAATTATAATTTGTCTTGGTGTAAATCTCTTTGGGTTTATCTTAATTGCAACTCTCTGTGCTTCCTGAACTGGTGTGACATTTTCTTCACAGGTTAAGGAAGTTTTTAGCTATAATATCCTCAAATAAGGTCTCTAATTCTTGCTCATTCTCTTCTCCTTCTGGTACATGTATGATGTAGATGTTGTTATGCTTGATGTTGGCCCACAAGTCCCTAAGACTTTTCTCATTTAAAAAAAATTTTTTTTCTTTCTGATGCTTTGCATGTGTATTTACTGTTATCTTGTCCTCTAAAGTGCTAGTTTGATCCTCTGCTACATCTAATCTGCTTTTGATTCCTTCTAGTGTATTCTTCATTTCAGATACTGTATTCTTCATTTCTGATTGGCCCTTTTTTATAGTTTCTGTGTCCCTTTTAATCCTCACTATCTCTTTGTTTAACTTCTCACTGAGATCATTCATTCTTCCCCTAAGGTCCTTAAGCATCCTTATAACTATTTTTTGTTGTTGTTGTTATCATTATTATTCATTTTAGAGAGAGAAAGAAGGGGGGAGGAGCAGGAAGCATCAACTCCCATATGTGCCATGACCAGGCAAGCCTAGGGTTTCAAATGGGCAACCTCAGTGTTTCAGGTCGATGCTTTATCCACTGCACCACCACATGTTAGGCATTGTTTTAAACTCTGCATCTGATATTTTGGTTGTTCCATTTCATTAAATTCTTTTTTTTTCTGGGAATTTCTCTTTTTTTCATTTGAGATATATTTATCTGTCTCCCCATTTTGTCTCTGTGTATTAGGTAGATTTGCTATGACTCCCAAACTTGTTATGATTGCTTTATGATGAAGGTGTCTTGTTGTAATAAGTGGAAAAATCTTCCAAATCACCTGCTTTCCATGATTCAGGAATGTTTTTTGTGGGTTATGTGCACCCTCCTGTTGTAGGTGAGTTTTTAATACAGCTGGCCCTTTCTTGGGTGGAATTAACCCTTCAGGCTAGCAGAGTATAATGGTAAATCTCAATCACTGTTTATAAAACACTGTACAGGTAATGCCTCCCAAGAGTTATTCTCAGTAAGGTCTGGTGCCTGCTGGAATCCCCTCTGTGGTGTGGCTAGTTGAGTTGAACTCTGGTGTTATCTAAAATCCATCACTGGTTCTGGGTCCACTTAAGTGTGGCTCAGATACAGGTCAATGTCAGATGGAGTGTATAAGCAGCTTTGGGCTAAATTTCTAGAATTATCACACTGTTTATTGTTTGTGGCTGCATCTACTGGGCCTGGGTGTGTGAGGGAGGGGCCAATCTGTGCATAAGGGTTGACTGCTTCCAGCTTAGAGTTGAGGACATATCTGTAAAAGGACCAAGGCTCCCTTCAGTTCACCTCTATCTGTCAGCTACTCTCTTCCCCCTAAAGTTGCCTGGCCTTCCTCCAGAACTTTCCAAAGAAAAACTGTAAAGTGAGCCCAGACTGGTGTGACCCATAGTCCCTTTTCACAGGTTACAAGCTCAGTAGGGTAGGGGAACTGTGGTTAGGAGGATAGGGCAGGTGGGTCTTCTACTTGGGAGTCACATGATCATGCACTCAATGAGGGGACTGTGGTCCCTACTAGAGAGCCAAACCACTCTGTTTCTACAAAAGTCTCCACCTCTAGTTCTCTAGGAGGGGTGCGCTGTAGGTTCAGGTTGGGTGTAACCAGCCATGCCCTCTGCAGGAGAAAGCTCGGCCAGACAGAGCCACCAGGCTCAGGAGGACATATCGAAAGAGTCTACCATTAAGAGTGATGCCAATTCAACCCGGAAGAGGGGGCTAAGCACTTTGTTCAGTTTCCAGACAGTAACCTCTGTGAAACTTACACTCTGAATGTCCCAGCTCTGAGCCACTCTCCCTTCACCACATGGAACTGAGCTTGGCAGAGTGGGGATCTGGGTCTTGGCAGGGCAGATCCAAACATTCTCCCACTAGAGGTGGTGCCCACAGGCAATAAGAGAAGGGAGAGTACCTCTCTCCCACCCCAAGGTGGCACGGGCCGAGCTCATAAGGGAGATAGGAGTGGCCCCCAGCACTTGCCTGTCTGATTGCCGGATAAAAGTCTTCCTGGGGAGAACACTTCAAAAGCCCCAACTCTGCATAGCACTCTGGTCTGCCTGTACAGCTGAATTCAGCAGGACAATGCCAGCCAAGTGATTCGGCAGGTTGGTGGGGGGGGGGCATGGGGTAGGGGGAGAGGCTGTACACAGGAGGTGGAGGAGACCTGTTCCCTTTCCAAAGCCACACAGCTAAGTCATTATCTGAGTCTCTACTAAGAGCCTCCCCAGAAAAAGAGGACACCAAAAGTCACTGCTGGGTGTAGCCACTAGATAGATGCCTTTGCAGAACTTGAGTATGACAGAGTGTTTGCCAGCAGTCTGAGACCAGACAGTGTGTTCCCCCAGCTGATACTGAAACAATAGGCATGCTCGTCCTTGGGATGGTAGCCTCTGAGTCTCTCAGGTGGATTCAATCCCTGCTGATTTTCACCACCGGATGGTATGTGGGTTCTTATTCCCATATCTGTTACTCTGCATGGGGTAGAGGCCCCACTCTCCTGAGGGAGCGTGTTTTGCTGCTGCCATCTACCTCCAGCTTCTCAGCCACTGTACACAGGTACAGGATCCAGCCCATTCCATATCCCCGCCCTTCTGACCAGTCTATGTGACTTCTTCTGTAAACTCTGGGTTATATTTCAGTTCAGCTAGCCTTCAGTTGGTTATTCAGGTTGATTGCTCTATAATTTAGTATAAATCTGGTTTGGTGCCAGGAGCTGGTAAGTGTAGCTTCCACCTAGTCTGCAGCCAACTTGGAGTCCATTATGGTTTCATCTTCAATCTAAAGAGCCTGCATTCTTAAATAGGTTATACTTCTTTTTAAAGATGATTCAAGAGCCTTAATTTTAAAACACAGTTAAATATAATTTAATATAGTGTTGAATAGAAATATAAAGGTGATATTTCAGAGTGTATCTGAACAACATATTAACATTTTTAGAGCTAAAATTTATGAAAATTATAAGATCGTCTTCTCTGCAATTACGTACATTTTTGAGAACTGCTTCTAACATATGCATAACACTTATACCCAGAAATAAACATGTTTCTAATAAAATACTTGAAGGAAAACCTGTAGGTGGCAATGACCTACTTAGGTTTTTTTGTATATTCTATCTTTGAGACTATAAAATTTACCAGGTGAAGTTTTGGTTTAAAAGATAATGGAAAGTACTTGTAAGAATTATTACCACATATATGTTAAATCTTTGTCTTACTAACAAAGCATATTAAGATCATTTTTAAATATAAGCCTTGCTCATTTTTGTCTGCCAGTAAGAATACTATACTATATCACATAATTGCTTTAAAATAGGTTATAGAAAGTGAGAAATATATCTTTGTATGACATTTTCAGTTTTATTAAACTGCTTTATTTCCTAATTTAGAAGAGTATGCTAAAGCATACACATAGATATTAGAGAATAAATTATGAGAGACTGTATCAGTGATACTGAGTTTAAAAGCAT
Source organism: Saccopteryx bilineata (assembly GCF_036850765.1). Taxonomy (NCBI): domain Eukaryota; kingdom Metazoa; phylum Chordata; class Mammalia; order Chiroptera; family Emballonuridae; genus Saccopteryx; species Saccopteryx bilineata. Next base: position 152,685,876 of record NC_089493.1, on the reverse strand, counting down.
ATGTCTTTCAGTGAAATTTTGATGTCTTCAATTTATATTTATGCATATTAACAACATTTGAATTCCTCCTTACCTATAGTGTCTCCCAAGTATTGAGCTTTAATAACAGACCTAAGTTTCATTAAAGGTGATTATTTGCATTTTATGTCCAGCATACACTTGCTCTTATCTCTCATCCCAGATGGCTATGTATATGCTAAAGGGAGGAATATAAACTGTAGCTTCATATTTGCAAAAATTAATAACTCTAGTAAGTAAGGTTGAAATACATTTTCTCTTCCTCACTTCTACCTTATTTTCTTCAACAGCCTTCTGCGTTACATAACTTTTTTTTCTTTCAGGGGCAGGACTACATTTATTTTCCCCTGAGGATCATTTCAGAAGATAGAACCTAAACCTTCTTAGAAACCAGTGTGTCATCTGGGAGGTAGCCTTTTGTTATCTTTTCCTCATGAACCAAAAGGCAAATTTATACTAGCAAGAAATATTGAAAACCAGTATCCATGACTTGTACATTCAAAGAATTTTTAAAAGAGGCTTAAATTTACTCATATATTCTATTTCAATATGTGATCCTGTTAGGTATGTTGCCTTTTGATGATTTACATTTAAAAGGGCATGCAAATAAATTTTTATAGATATTTTTCATTGCACCTCACTGCTAAAGATTTGAAAAAGAAAATGTGTTTCCTCTATTACTGATTTTTAACACTTTTCCTGTGGCAAATGTGGGTCCTTATCTCTGGACTCTTAATGCACATGTCAGCATGTTTCTGTTTCATTTGTTCTCATTTGGCAAACAGCTGAAAACTGATGGTAAGATATGAGCTAGGACCATGATGGCAAACTTTATAAAAACTGCCCACTTTTGCAGTGCTGGTCAACCTGGTCCCTCCCGCCCACTACTGGGCGTGCCAGCTTTCATGGTGGGCCAATTGCGGCACCGTTTGGTTGCTCTGCTACCGCCCACCATGAAAGCTGGCATGCCCACTAGTGGGCACAGGTGGGTGGGAGGGTGGGGCAGGGATGACCAGGTTGATCAGCACTGCAAAGGTGGGAGGTTTTTATAAAAAGGTTCGCCATCCCGGTGCTAGGACCTCAGGAGTGTCCACAGAGCACCAGCTCCACATCAGCCCTGTCCACAAGCATTAATACCAGTTCTCCAGGTTAACACCACGCCTGACAATCCCTGGGTCTCTAGGATGACAGCACAATGCTCTGCCTTCACGCTTCTGCAAGCCTCAGCCATACAGGAAAAAAGAAAGGTGAGAGAATAGAGCCAATGGCTGTGGACCATTATGGCACCTATGGGGCCTTCATAACTCATCCCCAAATTGAATCCACCATTTTATTTCACTCTCTTTAATTAAACTTTGTGAAGGTTCTGTCACTAGGAACTGAAGCACTAACTCTGTAACAGTGTATCAATGGAGATACTGGCTGAATCCAGACATCGTAGCTTCTTGAGACCAGTATTTATTCTATGCCTTGTCAACTCAATTTTGAAAAGCAGACATTCTTCAAGGAAATTTTTAAGAAAACTAGGTTAGAAATACTGAAATCAACATTAGAAAAAGTCAGAATCATCAAAGTGAACAGATGAAAAAACACAGATTTCATGTCCTAATTAAATTATAGTTGGTTGATAGTATTTATTAAACTCATTATGTATAAGGCAATGTCTTTTTTTTTTACCAAGACAGAGAGAGAATCAGAGAGAGAGAGACAGCTAAGGACAAACAGGAAGGGAGAGAGATGAGAAGCATCAGTTCTGCGTTGCAGCACTTTAGTTGTACAATGATTGCTTTCTCATATGTGCCTTGACCTGGGGGCTACAGCAGAGCAAGTGACTCCTTGCTCAAGCCAGTGACCTTGGGCTCATGCCAGTGACCTTGAGATTCAAGTCAGTGATCTTTGGGCTCAAGCCAGTGACCATGGGTCATGTCTATGATCCCACGCTCAAGCCAGTGACCCCATGCTCAAACTGGTAAGCCCACGCTCAAGCTGGTGACCTCAGGGTTTCAAACCTGGGTCCTCCGCATCCCAGTCCAACACTATCCACTGCACCACTGCCTGGTCAGGCTGTATAAAGTAATGTCTTTTTATTTTTTTAATTTTTTTTTACAGAGAGAGAGAGAGAGAGAGAGGGAGAGAGATAAGGACAGACAGACAGGAATGCAGAGAGATGAGAAGCATCAATCATCAGTTTTTCACTGTAACACCTTAGCTGTTCATTGATTACTTTCTCATATGTGCCTTGACCATGGGGCTACAGCAGACCGAGTAACCCCTTGCTCGAGTGAGCGACCTTGGGTCCAAGCTGGTGAGCTTTGCTCAAATCAGATGAGCCTGTGTTCAAGCTGGCAACCTCAGGGTCTCAAACCTGGGTCCTCCACATCCCATCTGATGCTCTATCTACTGTGCCACCGCCTGGTCAGGCAAGACAATGTCTTAATGCTCAACATCAATAACCTTATTCAGTTCTTACAACAAACTAGTTGGTAGATCATATCCCCATTTTACAGATCAGAAAACTAATAATGAGTAACATATTTAGTTTTAATAAGAAGTGGTGCTGTAATTGAGAGTAAGATCTCTCTGCATTGAAAAATAGACACTCAGACCAATGGAACAGAATAGAAAGCCCAGAAATAAAACCACATATATATGGTCAAATAATCTTTGATAAAGGGGCCAACAACACACAATGGAGAAAAGAAAGCCTCTTCAACAAATGGTGTTGGGAAAACTGGAAAGCCACATGCAAAAGAATGAAACTCGACTCCAGCCTGTCCCCGTGTACTAAAATTAATTCAAAATGGATCAAAGACCTAAATATAAGACCTGAAACAATAAAGTACATAGAAGAAGACATAGGTACTAAAATCATGGACCTGGGTTTTAAAGAACATTTTATGAACTTGACTCCAATGGCAAGAGAAGTGAAGGCAAAGATAAATGAATGGGACTACATCAGAATAAAAAGTTTTTGCTCAGCAAGAGAAACTGATATAAAAATAAACAGACAGCCAACTAAATGGGAAATGATATTTTCAAACAACAGCTCAGATAAGGGCCTAATATCCAAAATTTACAAAGAACTCATAAAACTCAACAACAAACAAACAAACAATCCAATAAAAAAATGGGAAGAAGACATGAACAGACACTTCTCCCAGGAAGAGATACAAATGGCCAACAGATATATGAAAAGATGCTCAGCTTCATTAGTTATTAGAGAAATGCAAATCAAAACTACAATGAGATACCACCTCACCCCTGTTAGATTAGCTATTATCAACAAGACGGGTAATAGCAAATGTTGGAGAGGCTGTGGAGAAAAAGGAACCCTCATTCACTGTTGGTGGGACTGTAAAGTAGTATAACCATTATGGAGGAAAGTATGGTGGTTCCTCAAAAAACTGCAAATAGAACTACCTTATGACCCAGCAATCCCTCTACTGGGTATATACCCCAAAACCTCAGAAACATTGATACGTAAAGACACATGTAGCCCCATGTTCATTGCAGCACTGTTCACAGTGGCCAAGACATGGAAACAACCAAAAAGCCCTTCAATAGAAGACTGGATAAAGAGGATGTGGCACATATACACTATGGAATACTACTCAGCCATAAGAAATGATGACATCAGATCATTTACAGCAAAATGGTGGGATCTTGATAACATTATAAGGAGTGAAATAAGTAAATCAGAAAAAAACAAGAACTACATGATTCCATACATTGGTGGAACATAAAAATGAGACTAAGAGACATGGACAAGAGTGTGGTGGTTACCAGGGGTGGGGGGAGGGAGGACATGGGAGGGAGGGAGGGAGAGTTAGGGGGAGGGGGAGGGGCACAGAGAACTAGATAGAGGGTGACGGAGGACAATCTGACTTTGGGCGAGGGGTATGCAGCATAATTTAATGACAAAATAACCTAGACATGTTTTCTTTGAATATATGTACCCTGATTTATTAATGTCATCCCATTACCATTAATAAAAATTTATTAAAAAAAAAAAAGAAATGGAATCAAGTAAACATCCCTCTATTAAGCCTTAAAAAAAAAAAAAAAAAGATCTCTCTGCATTGACACAGCTTCAAGGCAAAGACACTAAACTCTTCAGTTTAGCCCTACCTAAAGAAACTAAATTCTAAGCTATCTATGGCTCATTTTCATTTGTTGAGTGGTTAATCTTCTTTGGAGGGAATAATCTAAACTATGAACTTTTTAAACAAGTCATTGCTAAATTTTGAATTATATCTATCCTCTTCATTACAAAATCTTTGTCCTAAACTGAATGAAATAATGTAAAAGAGCCTAAATTTGCAAGTATTCTTAAGCTGATATATATTTTATTTTCATAGAAACCTTTGGTAGATATAAAATGTAGGCACATTGGATAGGCACAAATCACAGGCAAGTGACTGGACAGTAAATAAAAGAAGAACATTTCTTCCCACTAGGAATGGGCAGTATTTGTGGAAAAAAACAACCTCTGTGAAAGCACAATCAATGACAGTCTTGGCTCTGTAATCCCAGATGCTTTGCAGCTTTAGCAGTTGAGGAGTACTTGGGAACAGTAGCACAAGCAGTAGCCACCTTGAAATAGGACATCTTGGACAAGAACACGTGGTAGCGACATAAGCAATCTAGGCCAAGAGTGGTTAAAGAAGAGGAACCCTTCCCAGAACTCCAGAAAGAGGATTCTGGAGGTCCTAGCTTAGTGTTTTAGCTAAATTCTTCCAGGAGGAATGAAAAGTTTATACTAGATTAAAAGTTGCTATTAGACAATTCTATATAATTCATTCAATTTAGAAATATATGCTAAGATAATGGTATACAAATTTGATAGGTATCTTTCATAAAGTTATGAGATAAAGTAACCCTCTAAGTATTCTGCTATAGAAATAGTAACTGGATTTTATCATAATTGCAATAAAAATAAGTGAAAGAAAACTTCGTGGAGCTATTCCTAGACCTGTTGGTGCTGCATGGCTTGAGATGACACCACTTGCATCATCTATGCCAAAGGCATTTCCTTTGTGGTGATGGGGAAATGGACAGGAAAGACAGTGTCTCTATGAGTGGCATTTCTATGCCCTGCAAGATAATGCCCTCCTAATGCTGGGGATTGCAGTTGGTTGGGAGAGACTGCATATGAACTGGAACACCCATTTGTTGAACTCCTTTTCCATCTTTCTGCAGAATGCACTCTGGGTGCAGCTTGTTCTGCAGTCCACCCTGTGGGTCAGGTTAACACAGAAGAAACAGGTAAACACATTGTATTTCATGTCCTTTGACACACAGAAGGCAAAACATTACAGAAGAGAAAAAACAGTATGGTCTGCTGGCCCGAAAGTGAGGAAATTCAAGTCCTAATGGCAGATGGATCACTGATTTTATGACGTTGGTACCATACAGCTTTGAGGCCCTTTCAGTTCTAGGGGTATCCTATGCTAGGCCTGTCACCCTAAGAAAAGATTTCATTTGCACGATTTCCATCACCAGGGAGAGCAATGTGAAGAAGAATTGTAATAGGTTGTTCAAAATCCAAGATGCTGACAGAGAGACTGGTAGGTATGAGAGTCTAAGAAAGCTATCTGTGGCTCTTAATTATGTTGACTCAAAGAAGAAAAGAAATGGTAATATGTTTTAAGTTTGGTCAAATTCACAGATCAATTAAAAGACACTAAAAATGCCAAAAATCTCCCCCTAAATCATCTACATCAGCTCAACTTCCAACCAGCAAACACCAGAACCCAGTGAAGAAAGCCAGAGGGCCAGAAGTTTGTAGTAACTGATGGGTAACAAACCAGTACTGTCTGAAGCTTTTCTCCAAGACAGCTCCAGAACTCCCAAACATCTCACAGATCCAGTATTGAGTTAAATTTTGGGCCAAGGAGAGAGAAATTATTAACAATGTTAAGATATCAAAAAATATATTTCAGGTGGGTATAAAAGAAACTGATAGACCAAAATTTTTTTCCATCATTATAGTTTTTCACACCATGTCAGCAGCTTTTTTTTAACATGTATGTGTACTACCAAAAATAGTTAATAAATAAATACATAAAAATAAGAAATACCTAAATCAAGTAAGCTATCTCTAAAAAAATATTTCCATGGTAAGGTTTCTTCCTCAAGACAGAGATGGAGATATTAATATGTAGATATATATGTTTTTGGTATTATAAATACATCTATTATATTATAAATACATCTATTATAGCTTGGAGATAACTATGCTATACTTATGGCATAGTTTCTGTTCCTTCCATTTTGTTATTGCTACCACTTTGGATTATTAAAAAGGAAAGCCTATTTCAGAGAGCAGATCACTTAAAATTGTGTCTTGGTGCCAAAAGTGCCAATTAACAAAATAAAAAGAATAAATGATTCTTTGTTATAGAAACTTATAAAATAGTATAGCAATTAGGGAAACCTCCAATATACTCTTCAAGGTTAAAAACAGAATCTCAGAACAGATTACGATGTTTCTAATCATTTAATATTGGAAACCATTACAATAAATTGGTTCTAAAAATGGCTATTCAGGCTTTCCTCTTTTTGTCACTGCCATCCTTTCAACTGCCAAAAAGCCATTGAAAGGGTGACCATCATATAGATGACAATCTCTGCCTGCTGACTCCACGAACAACCACACCCCTCTTTGGCCTAGACAGGACTGTTATGGTAGCAAGAAGTAAATGTCTTTTATTAAACTGAGCCATTTTGAGTTTGAGCTAACTTGTGATGAAAATGTAATTCTTTAATTAATCACAAGTGAAAGTGTTCATTTGCTTACCTTTTTGTTGTAAATTATATAATCATGGTTGACCATCAAGAGAGATGGCTAGTCAAGATTAATTTGCCTTGTTTCAAAGAAAAGATTATTAAAGCAACCAAAGGAGCTGAGCAGTCATTTAGATCAGACAGGGAGAGAGCTGCAGTGAATTAATGGGCTAAGGAAAGGGGTATTTGTTTAGACATTAAAGTTGTAGCTTTGAGACATCTTTCCTGGAGATTCTTGTAATCCAAATATTAGAGCAGCATATGGTACTGTCTATCGTCTATCTATCTATCTATCTATCTATCTATCTATCTATACATCTACTTATCTTTCTGCTTTTTCATTGGTTGATTAATTGATGATACACAAAACATTAGGTTCTTTTGTTATAGTGTCAGTGTGGTGAGATTTTTGTATGACCCTAATGACAAGTGCACAAACATCAAGTTGCCAAGTGAAAACCAACCCCTTAATCTATAAATGGTGCTATTGATCATTACTGGGTATTAGCTATTTATCAGGAAATGTATGGATTTGTAAATTTTATCAATATTATATTAGATTTAAAAATTTTTAAATGCCAAAAATCACAAAAATATGAGTGATGGCTGAAATAAGCTAGAGAAAAAATAAAAGGTCTTAGAGAATGAATTTATGTGAAATGAAAATGCAACTCTACAACCTCAGATAACAGTGAATATTAGAACAGCAGAAATGAAAACAATGAAATAGTATCAGATCTGAATAATTAACAAGCATTAATTAAATTGCAGGGGCAGAACATAGTACATAATATAAAGTTTAAAAAGCAGGAATTATAATGTAAAATATAGGGGAGAAAAGTTAGTTCCATTTAAAAATAATATAATTTTATGAGTAACTATTAAATTGTCCAAGATATATGTGTGTGTGTTTAGGGGGGTAGGTATACTGTGAAAAGAGTTACTTGGAGACCAACATTAAATGAATACTTCAGTAATGGAGCAATAGATAAATTATTTGTGAATGATACCAGACAAAAAGGGAAAAAATTAAAATTTTTAAGTTTCATTTTGACAGTGATAAAATATGTACTTTAAAACCTGAAATAGAGAGTCCCCAGCTGGTTGGCTCAGTGGTAGAGCATCAGCCCAGCATATCATTGTCCCAGGTTCAATTCTCAGTCAGGGCACACAAGAGAAGCAACCATCTGCTTCTCCAAGCCTCCCTCCTTCCTTCTTCCCTTCTCTTTTTCTCTCTTTCTCTTCCCTTCCTACAGTGGTTGGAGCAAGTTGGCCCAGGGCATTGAGGATGGCTCCATGGCCTAGCCTCAAGTGCTAAAATAGTTCGGTTGCTAAGTAATGGAGCAATTGCCCCAGATGGGCAGAACATTGCCTCATAGGGGGTATGCCCGTGGATCCTGGGTGCATGTGGGAGTCTATCTCTCTGCCTCCTCACTTCTCATTTAAAAAAAGCAAAAACAAAAAACTGAAATAGTGAAAAAAGGAAAAAGGCATCATAACAGGAGTTTAGAATAGTACATAGTTTGAAGAAAAAAGAGAGAAAGGAAACATTTATTTATATTAGTTAATAAAATTATTTAACATATGCATCCTTTAAGAACCCACCTTTAGGAAAGAACAGCTTTAAATGGATGTTGGTTTTCTTTCCGATAAACAAACCAAACAAAGAAATAAGCAAACATGGAGCCAAAATCTTTAATCATCAATTTATTCTTTCACCAGGTATTTTGAAAAGTAAATATAGGTGACAAAATTAATTGAAACTTTGCCTTAGGGGAAATAGGAAAGTAATGTTCCAAAGTCAGAAGTTGTTATAACTTTAATACTAGCAAGCGTATCTTAAGGGATTTGTGTCCATGCTTTCATAGGTACTATAATTCACCCAGTGTGTCCTGGTGAAGAGTTGGAACGTAGGCATTTTACCCGGTAACAAGGCTGCTCAGACACGGAGACATTCACATGGAGCAGGCCAGTGCCCACACGCTGCTTTGGGATGCTGACTGTCCTGATACACCACGGGCAAGACAGAGGCCAGGCCAGGTCAGAGCTCGGCAGCACAAAGTGCTCATAGCAGTGCTCCTAGCTAGGGAGGAAAATGTCAGTTATAATTTTATTATACTTTATTTTTTGAGTTTCAAATTCATAAAGCAGGGGATTCAAAAGTACTTGTTATAATGTCAATTCAACAGCGTTCATATACTGGACAGATAGGCTTTCTCAAATATGTGACTTACCGTAGCTGTTTGCCATTGAAAACATGGTGCCTCCCTAAAAATAAGGAGGAAGACTGGTACCTGAGCCTCGTGGGCAGGCCGGCTTTCACACGGCTCCTGGTGGGAGACCAGTCTCTCATATCTTCATACCTAATAATAGAAATAACAGCAACAATGACAAAAATAACAAACCTAAGGTAGAAGTTATTGGAACTTGTTTGGGGTGACAGAGGACAGAGTTAGCATCTCAGAATTCTGAGTGAAATTCTCAACGTAACCATCTCTACTTTTTTTTAATTTTCCTAAGATCACTGCCAATGTCCTCACCAGCTTCCAACATGTCTACCTCCTGTGCCTTCTCTTTCAGCTCTTTTTAGGCTCCCATTCCCTGTATTTCCTCCTCTCCTCTGATCTCTCCAGCATCCCCCCCCCCATATATCTCTTTCTCTCATCTGCCGTTTTGCATTTTCATCTCTCAACTTGCTCAACAAAAGCAGTCTCAGGATTCACTCATTTCAGAAGGCTGTGGTGGCAGGAGGGAATGTCATTGCTAATAATTTAGCATATTTCTTTAGCCACTTTTGTTACAGCATTCTGATCAGCAGAGAGGAGGTTTATACCCAGGACCCATATCTCTAACCTATTCTTGAGTCTTTAGTAATAAGTGTAGTATGGAAGACTTCAATTCCACTTTTCCCTCAAATATTTGGAAACATTACAATACCAAGGCTTTGCCATTTATATATTGAAAAACAGAGAATGCACTCTAGTTCAGATACTAACATTCTCTCTGCTCAAGGGGACCCCAATTCTTGCTGATCTAGGCCAAGAGGGAGCAGGAGTCCTTATAAACAGAGATTAGAAAGTGGACGGTCTGATGGCCACCTTCATCTAGCTTCCCAAAGAGACTTCATCTTACTTTCTACGTTCTGTGACAGGCACAAAAAATGAGGACTGTCCTCCAGGAGGATGTCCCTGTCACTGTCACTTTTACAGTTGTGGTTCAGTTTCCTAAAACATCTCCAAAGAGGTCTACTATTTTATCACACACACCTATGCCTGTGCATTATGAATAGGGGCATCTGTACCATTAAATGTGTCCTGTTCACCACTGTCAACAGGAATTTAGGAGAGCCTGAGAGTGGAACTTAAGATCAGCCCTCAGTGGGCACAATGCTTTTGAGGTCAGGGAAAGGCTGTGTCTGTGGGATTTTACACTTTCAACATCAAGAGTCAGCTGAGGTCTCCAAACCTGCAAGTTGCTAATGAGAACCCCAAACATCCCTTTAAGCACTCACAGATTCTTTCTGTGACCATTATAGGAACACTGGACCTAATCTCATCACCTCCCCATTTCTGTGGATGTAAACCACCACAGTCTAAGTTATCACTCACTACCCCCACTCTCATCTCCAGGTGGCTTTGTATATGCCTTTTATGACCCCATCTTTTAAGCCTCTACAATTTTTGGAAGCCCTTTCCTGTAGTTTCTATAACTCAGAAGTTTTAATAACAAAATTCCTTCTATCCTTATTCATTTCTTTGAGCATTTTCTTAATATATTATGCTTAATATTTATGCTTGCCATAAAAATATTAAGATCCTTAGCTGAGAACACTGCTTCCTTCCTCTGCTGCCATCCAGGGAGTGGCTGCTTGCCTCTCCGCTCCCCCCACATCACTGGTCTATAGCAAGAATCAGGATCCACCTTGTCCTCGTTCCTGGTTCAAATCATTCTTCCTCTATCCTCAAAAGTCTCCAGTTTGCGCTTGACCAGGTGGTGGCGCAGTGGATAGAGCATCAGACTGGGATGTGGAGGACCCAGGTTCCAGACCCCGAGGTCGCCAGCTTGAGCGCAGGCTTATCTGGCTTGAGCAAAGCTCACCAGCTTGGACCCAAGGTCGCTCACTCGAGCAAGGGGTTACTCGGTATGCTGAAGGTCCGGCACATATGAGAAAGCAATCAATGAACAACTAAGGTGTCGCAATGAAAAACTGATGATGCTTCTCATCTCTCTCTGTTCCTGTCTGTCTGACCCTATCTATCCCTCTCTCTGACTCTCTCTCTCTGTCCCTGTAAAAAAAATTTTTTTAAAGTCTCCAGGTTGCATCTTATATTATCAGGTTATAGTGTCCCTGCCTGTTTATTGCCATCATCTGTCACTGCTAGGACATTGCCTCTTTCCCCTGATCTAATTTTCTTGTGAAAAGTAAATTTTTACTACTTAGTAATATCTACATCCATGTAAATGATCTGTTTAATGCTCTGGCCTCTTAATCCTTGATACATTTCCCACAATCCTACCTCAACCACTTCTGCCCTCAGTCATACCCTTGACCTTGTCACTGTTAATAACTGCAATTCGCTATCATCTCTCCCAGCTTCAATTCTGCTGTCAATCATAACCACTTCCCAGCAAATATGCTCAACGTACTCCTCTTTCTTCCTTCAACTCTCTCACTTAATTATACCCTTGGTAATGTTAATTTCAACTTTCTGCTGCCAAAAGGGACTAAATAAAACCACACAATTATGCTAACTTGACTCACTTTAAAAACATGATGAACTAACCTCAAATGGGCTTTTGTAGTTGCCTGGCACTCACACTATACTCCTTATCTCCATTTACTTAACCACTCTACCAAGTGATTAATTCCTGTGTGTGCTGCATGCGTTTGTATATTCAGTGTGCTTCTTAGCTCTGTCTGCTCAAAGAGCCCCAAAGCAGTAACGCCTTTGTAGCAATTGCTTTACTAAGAACTCACATTTTGGTTTCTAAATACCATCCTCCATTGAAAGAAACCAAGGCTCCTTGAAGACATGGCTGAGACCAGGGCTAGAACAGGAAAACCTTAAGAGGAGCCTGGCACATTTTTTTTGTGCCAGAGAGAAAGTAAAAACTTGAAGAATGATGGTGACAGGTCAAAGGACAAAAGACCCAACTTGGAGAGACTCTTTGTAGCCAAATGAGTGACAATTAGAGCGTCAAAATAAATAATAAGAATTCCAGCTTATAAAACATTGAATGAAATAGAAACTCATTTTGAAGAAAAACATATAAAATATGTATGGTATATAGGTGAAAATTTTACTGATATAAATAAATACAGTATGTCCATAAAGTCATGGTGCACTTTTGAACCGGTCACAGGAAAGCAACAAAAGAAGATAGAAATGTGAAATCTACACCAAATAAAAGGAAAACTCTCCCAGTTTCATACCTATTCAGTGCAGTTCGATGTGGGCTCACGCACAGATTTTTTAGGGCTTCTTAGTTAGCTATCCCGTATAGCCTCTACAGCAGGGGTCCCCAAACTTTTTACACAGGGGGCCAGTTCACTGTCCCTCAGACCGTTGGAGGGCCGGACTATAAAAAAAAACTATGAACAAATCCCTATGCACACTGCACATATCTTATTTTAAAGTAAAAAAAAAAAAACAGGAACAAATACAATATTTAAAATAAAGAACAAGTAAATTTAAATCAACAAACTGACCAGTATTTCAATGGGAACTATGCCCCTCTCGCTGACCACCAATGAAAGAGGTGCCCCTTCCGGAAGTGCGGTGGGGGCTGGATAAATGGCCTCAGGGGGCCACATGCGGCCCGCGGGCCATAGTTTGGGGACCCCTGCTCTACAGACTCGTCACTGACTGATGGCCTACCAGAACGGGGTTTCTCCACCAAACTGCCAGTTTTCTTCAACTGCTTATCCCACAGAGTATTGTTATTCCTATGTGGTGGCACTTTGTTATAAACGCGTCGATATTCACGTTGCACTTTGGTCACAGATTCGAATTTAGCAAGCCACAGAACACACTGAACTTTCCTCTGTACCATCCACATCTCAACTGGCATGGCCATGGGCTGCTCCGCTGTATACACGGTGTTACGTCATCATCTGCGCATACGCACATGCTGCCACATCATTCTACAGAAACTGGAAGTGTTTTCCTTTTACTTGGTGTGGATTTCACATTTCTATCATCTTTTGTTGCTTTCCTGTGACCGGTCAAAAGTGCACCATGACTTTACGGACACATTGTACAGGGGGTCCTTGGGTTACGACAGTCTCAACATATGACATTTTGAGTTTATGACGCTCACCCAATAAAAACTTAAGAAAATTGAGACATGAGTGCTTAAGCTTATGCTGTTAGCATGATACTTACGAACTATGTAGATGAATTAGTTTGTTTGCATGCCACAGAAGAACACGCAGTACAGTGTACGTACAGTATATTTATGTCCTTTTCCTGTGGCTTAGTTGTGTTTTATGTTCTAGATTATGATTTTACAACTGTGTTAGGATAGGTAAGTGACTTAGGGTAGGGTGTGTTTCAACTTACACCAAAATTCTGGTTAAGTCACTGTAATAGGAAGGGAACTGTGTTCTAACCTAAGAACTCCTGTATTTAGGTGTGATAAGCATCAAGTCTATATATAAAGAGAAGGTAATGGAGTCCATGTAAAAAATGTTAACATGGAAGGGATGCAGGAGTTTTGATACTGTTTCTGCCACTTATCTGTTAGCTTGATATCATTAAAAAACAATCCTTCAGCATTGTGATTTGTGAAGCTCTATGTGATCTAGATCCTTGTCACCTTTCTGACCTCATGGACTGCATGTTCTCTGCTCTTTTAATCCATCCTTGTCCCCTGATCTATGCCCTAGAAGTTAACCTGTGACTACATCATGGCATCAACAGGTCCTGAGTTTGGACAATGTGGGGCACTCAAGGGATAGAGGAGCAGGAGCAAAGAGGGCTGGGACATGTATTCCTCTAGCACACTTCTTGCCAGGTTCCATGTGGCAAGAGCTGGGTTTCTGTACCCAGGCCCTGAGTCCCTGTCGAGAATCCTTCCCTCCACCCTGTGTTCTTCTAGAGTAACAACTCCCTCTGTGTTCGTAACCACTCCCTCCCATTTTGTTTTAAGCCTAGATCTCCCTGGTTGCCTTATAAATACCCCTTCATCAAGTTTTCAGTTATCCTATGGAAGTGTCCCCTCATCCTTCCAGGATCTGAAAGGACAGACAGCACCACTTGCTATTTTGCCCCTGGGGCTTTCTGCCCCATCCACACTGGCCTCTGTGCTGATGCATGGACCTGTTTGGCACAAGTCTGATCTGTTTTCTCTCCCTGAAGTGTTCTTTCCTCAGTATCTACATGATTCACAGCTTCATCTTCTTTCTACCTTTAATCAAAAGTGATCTTCCCAGTGGGACCCAAGATTTCAACTCCTGACATTTCCTCCTAGCTTTCTCCATAGCACTTATCACTCTCTAACATAATCTGTATTTTACTTATTTTTTATTATTATATTTCTTTTCTCTTTAGAATATAAATCAGAGAAAAGTATGAACTTTTGTCTTTTTTTACACTACTGTATCCTCAGAGCTAAGAACAGGATCTAGCATGTAGTCAGAGTTTATTAAATATTTGTTGTTGAATAAATTGCATCCAAGTGCCTAACACATTGGTGATTGATGACTTTTTAAACTAACAACTGATTGACTTACTAATTAAAGAAATGAATAAATTTGATGCATCAAATCAGAGAATTTAAGAGCTCAGTGGGGCTTGAGAATTGAGAGAACATTTGTTTCAATCTTTTTTTTTTCCTTTTTTTTTTTATTTCTTATTCCGAAGCTGGAAACAGGGAGAGACAGTCAGACAGACTCCCGCATGCACCCGACCGGGATCCACCCGGCACGCCCACCAGGGGCAAAGCTCTGCCCACCAGGGGGCGATGCTCTGCCCCTCCGGGGTGTCGCCCCGCTGCGACCAGAGCCACTCTAGCGCCTGGGGCAGAGGCCAAGGAGCCGTCCCCAGCGCCCGGGCCATCTTTGCTCCAATGGAGCCTCGGCTGCGGGAGGGGAAGAGAGAGACAGAGAGGAAGGAGGGGGTGGGGGTGGAGAAGCAAATGGGCACCTCTCCTATGCGCCCTGGCCGGGAATCGAACCCGGGTCCCCCGCACGCCAGGCTGACGCTCTACCGCTGAGTCAACCGGCCAGGGCCTTGTTTCAATCTTCTAGTTTCACAGATGAGGAGACTGAGGTGCAGCAACTCTCACACCCCAACTGAGAACCAAGGTCAAGACAATTATCCATCCCTGCCACATTAGTAGATTCATTTTAGAGGGGAAAAAAATGAAATATATTACATAATATTTTAACTTTAACTGTATATGCAGATATTGATTGGAATATTTGAATAAACCACTTTAAATCTTGGATTAGTATCACAGTAATTTTCAAGACTTAAGCATAAGAGAGCATCTGGTGTTAGACTGATTTGATGTCAAAGCCCCTACCACTTGTCTGTCAGAAGCTCAATATTGCTTCTCACTGCATGAGTCCCATTGATCTTTCTAATTCCACTAAGTTGCTGAAGCTAATAAAAATAGAGGTCTTTCATCCTCTCTAGCAAACTTTATAAAGAAATGTTTTCCTATGTTCTCTCGCACTATTTCCTCTTGTTCCCTAGTTATCCAGAGGATGGAAAACCAATAGAAAAAGCATCTGTGCCCAATCCCTCCTGGAACAGAAGTAAATAGTTTCCAAACTATTTTCATTTAAAAAATAGATTTAATAAGTTGAAAGTCTCCCTAACTCCAATCTTTCAATATTATTTGCTATTTAAAAGTGACTTGGAAACACTGAGGCAAGAGAAAAATTCTGAGGTTGTTTTTGATGTTGGTGGTGGCAATGGACCATTTGTTAGTCTTAAATCATTGTATAGCTTACAGAAGAATGGACTATCTTTTGTAAACCAAATATAAATAATGGCTTAGGCCTGATAGTGGCTTAATGATAACTCAGTAATTTGGTCTTATTATCTAATTCAGATATAAGAAAATAGAGGTAAATATAGCTGTCTAAGGTCACATAAGTAGAAAGTGGAAGATTGGGTTTTAACTCATGTCAGTCTGATTCCATTATTTAACACGTTTTGCAGTGACATCAAAGTAATGGCAGCATGAGAGATACTCCTGACCTCTCCCCTTGAAATTTCAACAAATTGAACAACTATAATGCAGCAAAGGAACCCCAGTTGGGCTTACAGGCATGCCTGAAAGATACACACCAAACAGACTAAAGGTGGGACAGGGTGAGAAGGAGGGCTGGAGATAAAATGCAATTGCAGTGGGCTTTGGAAAGGAGGGAGACAAACCTGGACTGAATGGGTTTTTTTAATCTCTGCTTGGACTATGGGAAGAAAGGAAGCTTGGGCTCTGGATTTTGTCTGAGGGGAATTAAGAGAGGAATTCAGAGTGACTGGGTTTCCTTCTGACAAGAGGAGCGGTGAGAAGGTGGAGCCAAGGGGGGAGATAAATCAAAGTGGCAGCAGAGTGCTCCTGCTGTCTGCCTGCAGCCCACACTTGGCAGAGACAGAGAAAGCTAAAGTGCAGTCCCCAGCCTCCCAGATTCCACATCCCCTCCCTCACCTCACAGTATGGAGAGTGGCAGAGACAAACCCTACAGCTAGCTCTCCAGAGCCACTCTCTCCCCTGAAGAACAGAGGTGCTCCATGTCTTATCCTCAAGTCTGTTGAGAGGTGGGAATAAGCTCCCAGAAGCCTGAGATCGCCGCTGTTAGAGCCATGAAGCCCTCGCAACATACCTCACCCCCCCCCAAAGTGACTGTAGCCCCGCCTACATCTTTGTGACACCAGCATTTCAGCGGACAGTCCAGGAACTGCGTAGATCTAAATGTTGTAATACAGTAACATCTACTGGAAGAAACCTCTCAAAACTGAAATTATTTTTCCTTTCCCTGCCATTTTTTCCTTTTTTTCCCTTCTTATTCTTCTTTTTCTTTTCATTTTTGAATTTCATTTTTTAAATAAAATTTTTATTTTTATTTTTATTTTTTTGTGGGTGCTTTGTTTTTTATTTTTTCTTTGCTTTTTATTATTTTTCTGTGTTTTTTTCTTCTTGTCACAATTTTTAAAATTTTTATTGTATTTTTTTACTTTTTGAAGTTTTTAGTTGTTGCTTTTTATTTTTAGAGTTCTTAACAATACCACTTTCAAATGCCATCAAGGAAGAAGAAATCAAATGCCATGGCTACACAAGACAGAGATGTATTTCAGAAAAATCTCCAGAAAAAAAATCTCAATCACATGGAAGCCCTAGAGTTAAATGATAAAGAATTCAAAATTGAAGTTCTGAAAATACTAACCAAGATGAAAGAAGACACCAATGGGCAACTTAATGAACTCAGAAAACAAACTATTGAATAAAACGAGCACCTCACCAGGGAGATTGAAACTTTAAAAACAGAAATAAAGAACTCTATGTGAATTGAGCACTGAAGTAGCAAGTTTAACTAATAGAACAAGCCAGATACAGGAAAGAATCAGTGACAATGACCACAGGCAAATAGAGATGTTACAGAAAGAAGAGAAAAGAAACTCATGAATTAAAAAAACTGAGAGAGCTCTACAAGAATTATCTGATTCC
This sequence comes from Saccopteryx bilineata, assembly GCF_036850765.1. NCBI lineage: Eukaryota > Metazoa > Chordata > Mammalia > Chiroptera > Emballonuridae > Saccopteryx > Saccopteryx bilineata. The sequence continues at coordinate 152,668,392 of NC_089493.1, read as the reverse complement.
ATCAGAAAGAGCAGTATAAGGATAATGGGTATTTCAGAAGAAGAAGAGAGAAAGAAGGGAATGGAGAGCAGCATGTTCATACTAATAATTAGTGGGAATTTCCCAAGCTCATGGAAAGAGTTACAAACTCAAATACAAGAAGCAAACAGAATGCCAAGTTACTGCAACCCAAACAGACCTACTCCAAGGCACATCATAATAAAATTGTCAAAAATCAATGACAAAGAAAGAATCTTCAAGGCATCTAGGGAAAAGAAAAACATAACATAAAAAGGAAAACCCATTAGGTTATCCTCAAACTTCTCAACAGAAGCTCTGCAAACAAGAAGAAAGTGGACCCAAACATTCAAAATACTGAAAGAGAGGAAATACCAGCCAAAAATACTATGCCCATCAAAGTTATCCTTCAAATATGAAGGAGAAATAAAAACTTTTGTTAAAAGAACCTTTATTTTGACTTAGTGATTTCTTTTTTTTTTTTCTTTTCTTTTTTTACAGAGACAGAGAGAGAGTCAGAGTGAGGAATAGACAGGGACAGACAGACAGGAATAGACAGATGAGAAGCATCAATCATTAGTTTTTCATTGCGCATTCTACTGAATGAACACCTCAGTTGTTCATTGATTGCTTTCTCAATATGCCTTGACCGCAGGCCTTCAGCAGACCGAGTAACCCCTTGCTTGAGCCAGGGACCTTGGGTCCAAGCTGGTGAATCTTTGCTCAAACCAGATGAGCCCACACTCAAGCTAGTGACCTCAGGGTCTCGAACCTGTGTCTTCCACATCCCAGTCTGATGCTCTATCCACTGCACCACCGCCTGGTCAGGCGAGAAATAAAAACTTTTACAGACATAGAAGCTGAGGGAATTTATCAGCAGAAAACCTCTATAGCGAAAAATACATAATGGAGTTATTTAACCAGACACAAAGAACAAAACAAATCAAATCTACAAGTAAAAGCTCCAACAATGTCACAATAAAATCAAGGATAATTTTTGACAACAACAACATATAAGGTGAGAGGATAAAGATCTGCAATAGCAAAGGAGGATGGAGAGCAGAAGCACTCATAAGACAAAGGACTATTGTATAAGTATATATGAATATTTATCTCTTAACAACCTAATGGTAACCACCCAAAAAAGGCAACCACTGAAACACATAGCTTAAAAAAGAAAAAACAGAGAAAAAAAAATGTGGAATACCACAAAACAAAAACAACTGACAAAAATAAAAAAGAGAAGAACCAAACAAGGATCAGGAAGATGGCAGCGGAGTAGGCGGACGCACAGACGCCCAGCTCTCACCACCAAACTGGAATACAAATCAATTTAGGAAAAATCAGCATGAAAAACACTGAACTGCAAGAACAGCTCTCAAAAAACAAGGAGCAAAGAGGAAGCCACAATAAACCTGGTAAGGAGTGCCTGAATCTCCTCTGCTTACAGGAACGGCGGGGGGGGGGGGGGTGAGGCTGAGAGCCCAGAGAGGATTTCACAGAGGAAAAAAAGAGCAGAAACTACTGCTCACAGCCACTTACCTGGCGACCAGGGAGCAAGCTGGGTTGAAAAGACCAGCTTATCTCCCAAGTGGAAAGCACAAGGAGAGGGACAGACTGTGAGGGGCTAAGGTATGCAAGAAACAAAATAAAAAAGCTGACTCATTCATGCTGGAGGCGGCCATAGCTGGGGAAGGGACTGAACCTTTCCAAAACAGAGCTGAAGTGCTTCTGGATCAGAGATCTCCAGACATCTATCCAGCTCCAATCAGCGCAACAAGACACAGCTGAAAACAAGAAGTGGGGAGGAGGGGCAGTAACTCAGGTCTCCATGGAGATCTGAGATACACCTCCCCCTACTGAAGCTGAGAAAAAACCCTGCCCCCAGTGAGATTAGTTGGTGGAAGAGACCTTCAGCGTCTCAGGTTACACCCACAGCATTCCTGGTTACAGTTTCAAGGAAGCCCCCTGCTGAGATCAGTTAACAAGACTATCACCTGTTAAGAAAACAAACAAATCAAGACTTCAAAGCTGCCCAAATCCAAAAGTGGATTACAAATAATAGCTGATACCAACCAAAGAAGACCTAGAAATAACACAACTGAAAACAGGAGGCAGAAAACACCAAGCCTAGACTCAAGCAACTCTACAAATAAAACACCATTATGAGAAGACAAAGGAGTGCGACCCAAATGAAACCACAAGAGACACCCTTGAGAGAGGAGCTGAGTGATATGGAAATAATCAAACTTCCAGATGCGGAGTTCAAAATAATGATTGTAAGGATGCTTAGGGATCTTAGAACAACAATGGAGGGGCAGTTTGAAAACCTAAATAAAGAAATAGCAAGTATAAAAAAGGATATTGAAATATTAAAAAAGAATCAGTCAGAGATGACAAATACAATATCAGAAATGAAGACCACAATGGAAGGAATTAAAAACAGGATGGATACAGCAGAGGATCGAATCAGCGAGTTGGAGGACAACTGGAATGAAGGCATGAAAGCAGAGAAGAAAAGAGAAAAGAGACTCAAAAAGTCAGAGGAAACACTTAGAGAGCTCAGTGACAACATGAAGAGAAATAACATCCGCATCATAGGGGTTCCTGAAGAAGAAGAAAAAGAACAAGGGATAGAGACTTTGTTCAATCATATCATAACTGAAAACTTCCCTAAATTAATGCAAGAGAAACTCTTACAAGTCCAAGAAGCATAGAGAACTCCATTAAAGAGAAACCCAAAGAAACCTACACCAAGACACATCATAATTAAAATACCAAAGCTAAGAGATAAAGAGAAAATATTAAAAGCTGCAAGAGAAAAAAAAGTTATCACCTACAAAGGAGCCCCCATAAGGATGACATCCGACTTCTCAACAGAAACACTTGAGGCCAGAAGGGAATGGCAAGAAATATTCAAAGTAATGCAGAACAAGAACCTACAACCAAGACTACTTTATCCAGCAAGGCTATCGTTTAAAATCGAAGGAGAAATAAAAAGCTTCCCAGACAAAAAACAACTCAAGGAATTCATTACAACCAAACCAACGCTGCAAGAAATGCTAAGGGGCCTGCTGTAAACAGATCAAAGTTGGAAAAGAATATTGCAAAAAAAGGAATACACCTTTAAAGAGAAAATGGCAATAAACAACTACATATCAATAATAACCTTAAATGTAAATGGATTAAATGATCCAATCAAAATACATAGGGTAGCTGCGTGGATAAGAAAACAGGACCCATACATATGTTGTCTACAAGAGACACACCTTAGAACAAAAGACACACATAGATTGAAGGTAAAAGGATGGAAAAAAAACATTTCATGCAAACGGAAATGAAAAAAAAAGCTGGGGTAGCAATACTTATATCAGACAAACTGGACTTTAAAACAAAGGATATAGTAAGAGATAAAGAAGGCCACTACATAATGATAAAGGGAGTAATCCAACAGGAAGATATAACTATCATAAATATCTATGCACCTAATATAGGAGCACCCAAATATATAAAACAGACTTTGATGGATTTAAAGGGCGAGATCAACAGCAATACTATAATAGTAGGGGATTTCAATACCCCACTAACATCACTAGATAGATCCTCAAGAAAGAAAATTAACAAAGAAACAGCAGACTTATTGGAAACACTAGATCAACTCGATTTAATAGATATCTTCAGATCCTTTCACCCTAAAGCAGCAGAATATACATTCTTTTCAAGCACTCATGGTACATTCTCTAGGATAGACCACATGTTAGGGCACAAAAGTGCTCTCAACAAATTTAAGAAGACTGAAATCATATCAAGCACTCTCTCTGATCACAACGGCATGAAACTAAAAATGAATCACAGCAGAAAAGCTCAAAAATTCTCAAACACATGGAAACTAAATAGCAGGATGCTAAATAATGAATGGATTAAGAATGAGATCAAAGAAGAAATAAAGAAATTCCTAGAAACGAATGACAATGAGCATACAACAACTCAAAATTTATGGGACACAGCGAAAGCAGTGCTGAGAGGGAAGTTCATAGCACTACAGGCACACTTTCAGAAGCTAGAAAAAGCTCAAATAAACAACTTAACCCTGCATCTAAAAGAATTAGAAAAAGAACAGCAAGTAAAGCCCAAATGTAGTAGAAGGAAGGAAATAATAAAGATCAGAGCAGAAATAAATGACATAGAGGCTAAAGAAACAATACAGAGGATCAATGAAACTAGGAGCTGGTTCTTTGAAAAGGTAAACAAGATTGATGAACCTTTAAGTAGACTCACCAAGAAAAAGAGAGAGAGGACTCAAATAAATAAAATTAGAAATGAGAGAGGAGAAATAACAACTGACACAACAGAAATACAAAATATTGTAAGAAAGTACTATGAAGAACTGTATGCCAAAAAACTAGACAACCTAGATGAAATGGACAAATTCCTTGAAACATACAATCCTACAAAAATCAATCTGGAAGAATCAGAAAACCTAAACAGACTGATTACACCAAGTGAGATCGAAACAGTTATCAAAAAACTCCCAACAAAGATAAGTCTGGGGCCCGATGGCTTCACAACGGAATTCTACCAAATATTCAAAGAAGAACTAACTCCTATCCTTCTCAAACTATTTCAAAAAATTCGAGAGGAAGGAAGACTTCCAAGCTCCTTTTATGAGGAGAGCATAATTCTGATTCCAAAACCAGGCAAAGACAACACAAACAAAGAAAATTATAGGCCAATATCTCTGATGAATATAGATGCTAAAATCCTCAACAAAATATTAGCAAACCGGATCCAACAATATATGGAAAAAATCATACACCATGATCAAGTGGGATTTATCCTGGGCAGGCAAGGCTGGTACAATATTCGTAAATCAATCAATGTGATTCATCACATAAACAAAAAGAAGGAGAAAAACCATATGATAATTTTAATAGATGCAGAAAAAGCATTTGATAAAATCCAGCACCCATTCATGATCAAAACTCTCAGCAAAGTGGGAATACAGGGAACATACCTCAACATGATAAAAGCCATCTATGAGAAATCCACCGCCAACATCATACTCAATGGGAAAAAATTAAAAGCAATCCCCTTAAGATCAGGAACAAGGCAGGGGTGCCCCCTTTCACCACTCTTATTTAACATAGTCCTGGAAGTCCTAGCCACAGCAATCAGACAAGAAGAAGAAATAAAAGGCATTCAAGTTGGAAAAGAAGAAGTAAAACTATCATTATTTGCAGATGATATGATATTGTATATAGAAAACCCTAAAGTCTCAGTCAAAAAACTACTGGACCTGATAAATAAATTCAGCAAAGTGGCAGGATATAAAATCAATACTCAGAAATCAGAAGCATTTTTATACACCAACAATGAACAGTCAGAAAGAGAAATTAAGGAAACAATCCCCTTCACAATTACAACCAAAAAAATAAAGTACCTAGGAGTAAACTTAACCAAGGAGACTAAAGACTTGTACTCGGAAAATTACAAAGCATTGATAAAAGAAATCAAGGAAGATACAAACAAGTGGAAGCATATACCGTGCTCATGTTTAGGAAGAATAAACATCATTAAAATGTCTATATTACCCAAAGCAATCTATAAATTCAATGCAATACCAATTAAAATACCAATGACATACTTCAAAGATATAGAATACATATTCCAAAAATTTATATGGAACCAAAAGAGGACACGAATAGCCTCAGCAATCTTAAAAAAGAATAAAGTAGAGGTATCACACTTCCTGATATCAAGTTATACTACAAGGCCGTTGTTCTCAAAACAGCCTGGTACTGGCATAAGAACAGGCATAAAGATCAATGGAACAGAACAGAGAACCCAGAAATAAACCCACAGTTCTATGCACAACTGATATTTGACAAAGGAGGTAAGGAAATACAATGGAGTAAAGACAGCCTCTTTAACAAATGGTGTTGGGAAAATTGGACAGCTACCTGCAAAAAAATGAAACTAGATCACCAGCTTACACCACTCACAAAAATAAACTCAAAATGGATAAAAGACTTAAATGTAGGCCGTGAAACCATAAGCATCTTAGAAGAAAATATAGGCAGTAAGCTCTCCGACATCTCTCGGAGCAATATATTTGCTGATTTATCTCCACGGGGAAGTGAAATAAAAGACAGGATAAACAAATGGGACTATATCAAACTAAAAAGCTTTTGCACAGCTAAAGACAACAAGAACAGAATAAAAAGACAAACTACACAATGGGAGAATATATTTGACAATACGTCTGATAAGGGGTTAATAACCAAAATTTATAAGGAGCTTGTAAATCTCAACACCAGGAAGACAAACAACCCAATCCAAAAATGGGCAAAAGAGATGAATAGACACTTCTCCAAAGAGGACATACAGATGGCCAATAGGCATATGAAAAAATGCTCAACATCACTAATCATTAGAGAAATGCAAATTAAAACCACAATGAGATATCACCTCACACCAGTCAGAATGGCGCTTATCAACAAAACAACACAGAATAAGTGCTGGCGAGGATGTGGAGAAAAGGGGACCCTCCTGCACTGCTGGTGGGAATGCAGACTGGTGCAGCCACTGTGGAAAACAGTATGGAGATTCCTCAAAAAACTGAAAATCGAACCGCCTTTTGACCCAGCTATCCCACTTTTAGGAATATACCCCAAGGACACCATAGAACGGCTCTAAAAGGAGAAATGCACCCGCATGTTTGTGGCAGTATTGTTCACAATAGCGAAGATCTGGAAACAGCCCAAGTGTCCATCAGAGGACGAGTGGATTAAAAAGCTTTGGTACATATATACTATGGAATACTACTCAGCCATAAGAAATGATGACATTGGATCATTTACAATAACATGGATGGACCTTGACAACATTATACGGAGTGAAATAAGTAAATCAGAAAAAAAAAAAACTAAGATGAATCCATACATAGAAGGGACATAAAAATGAGACTCAGAGACATGAACAAGAATGTGATGGCAACAGGGGCGGGAGGTTGGGAGAGGGGGGAGGGGGTAAAGAAGGAGAGAGGGGTTAGGGGAGGGGAGGGGCAAAAAGAAAACCAGATAGAAGATGACAGAAGACAATTTAACTTTGGGGGAGGAGTATACAGCACAATCAAATGTCAAAATAATCTAGAGATATTTTCCCTCAACATATGTACCCTGATTTATCAATGTCACTGCATTAAATTTAATTAAAAAAAAAGAACCAAATAAGAACACAGAACTACCAAAAAACAAAATATAAAATAGCTCTAAGAAATTCTCAAGTGTCAATAATTACCCTAAATGTAAATGGACTGAACTCATCAATAAAGAGCCACAGAGTAGCAGATAGGATCATAAAGCAAAACCCAAGTGTATGCTGCCTTCAGGAGACACATCTAAGCTGCAAGGACAAAAGTAGATTCAAAGTAAAAGGTTGAAAAATGATTCTCCAAGCAAATAATATCTAAAGAAAAGCAGGTGTAGCTATACTCATATCTGACAATGCTGACTTCAAGACAACAAAGGTAACCAGAGACAAAGATGGACATTTTATAATGATAAAAGGGATATTATATCAAGACGACATAACACATAATATTTACACACTGAACCAGAAAGCATCAAAATATATGACATCTACTAACTGATCTAAAAATAGAAGCAGACAAAAATACAATCATTGATGGCTTTAGAGAGATCATCCCAACAGAAAATCAATAAAAAAATATCTTTCATAAATGACAGTCTGGACCAAATGGACATAATAGACATTTACAAGATATCTCATTCCAGGACTTCAGAGGAAACATTTCTCTCCAGTGTGTATAGAACATTCTCAGGGATAGACCACAAAACTAACATCAACAAATCAGGAAGAATGAATTCATACCAAGCATATTTTCAGATCACAAGGCATTGAAATTAGAATTCAGCTGTAAAAAGGAAGTAAAAAAAAAAAAAACAGAAGTGTGGTAATTAGACAACATACTTCTAAAAAATGGCTGGGTCATAGAAGAAATAAAAGCAGAGATCAAAGGCTATATACAGACAAATAAAAATGACAACACAACATATCAAAATTTTTGTAATGCAGCAAAAGCAGTAATAAGAGGAAAGTTTATATCAGTACAGGCTTATATGGCTTATATCAAGAAACAAGAGAGATCCAAAGTAAACAACCTAACATCAGATCTTAAGGAACTAGAAAAGGAAGAACAAAGGTAACCCAAAGTCAGTAGAGGAAAGGAAATAGTAAAAATTAGAGCAGAACTAAATGAAACAGAGAACAAATAAACTATAAAATAATTAATATAACAAAGAGCTGATTCTTTAAAGAAAATCAATAAAATCAACAAACCACTTATAAGAAGAAGGATTCATATAAACAAAATCCAAAGTGAAAGAGAAAAAATTACCACAGACATTATAGATAAACAAAAGATCATAATAGAAGATTATAAAAGATTATATGCCACTAAATTCAAACCTAGAAGAAATGAATAAGTTCCTAGAATGATACAAGCTTGGTAGACTGAGTCACAAAGAAGTGGAAAACATAAATTGACCTATAAGCAGGGAGGAAATAGAAACAACTATCAAAAACCTACCCAAAAGCAAAAGTCCAACACCAGATGACTATATTGGTGAATTCTACCAAACATTCAAAGAAGATTTGGAATCTATTCTTCTCAAAGTCTTCAAAAAATAGAAGTAGAAGCAATACTCCCCAACACATTTCATGAGGTCAACACAACCCTCATACTAAAATCTAGCAAGGACAATACACAAAAAGAAAACTATAGACCAATATCTTTAATGAATACAGATGCAAAAATCCTAAACAAAATACTAGCAAATCAAATTCATGATACATTTAAAAAATAATATATAATGATCAAGTGGGATTCATTTCAGGAGCACAAGGAAGGTTCAATATACAGAAATCAATCAACATAAAACACCACATCAACCATATGTTGAAGAACAAAAACCATATGATCCTATCAATAGATGCAGAAGAAGCATTTGATAAGATACAGCATCACTTTTTGTTTAAAACACTAAATAAAATCTGAGTAGGAGGAAAGTAGCTCAACATAATAAAGGCCATATAAGACACACCATCAGTTAATATTATACTAACTGGTGAAGAAATGAAGGTTTTCCTCTAAAATCAGGAATGAGACAAGACTCATTCACTTTTATCCAACATAGTTCTGGAAGTGTTAGAGTGATCAGGCAAGAGAAAGAAATAAAAGGTATTCATATTGGGAAAGAAGTAAATGTGTCACTTTTTGCAGATGACATGATCCTATACATTGAAAACCCCAAAGACTCCACCAAAAAATTATTTGAAACAATAAACTAATACAGTAAAGTCACATTATACAAAATCAATATACAAAAGTCTACTGCTTTTCCATATGCCAACAATGAAACTTCAGAAAATGAACTCAAAAAAACAATTCCTTTTATAATTGCAACAAAAAGAATAAAGTAAGTAGTAATAAACAACACAGGATGTGATGGACCTATATGCTGAAAACTATAAGATATTATTGAAAGAAATTGAAATAGACATAATGAAATGGAAAAATAATACATGATTATGGATTGGAAGAATCAACGGAGTTAAAATGGACATTTTACCCAAAGCAATATACAAATTTAATGCAATCCCCACCAAAATCCCAATGTTATTTTTTAAAGAAATAGAACAAAAAATTACCAGGTTTGTATGGAACCATAAAACACCTCGAATAGCCAAAACAATTTTGAGGAGAAAGAATGAAGCCATAAGTATCACACTACTTGACTTCAAATTATAATATAGAGCCATGATAATCAAAACAGCATGGTATTGGCAGAAAAACAGAGATACAAACCAATGGAACTGAATTGAGAGCCCAGAAATAAAACCACATATACATGAATAAATCATCCTCAACAAAGGAGCCAAAAACACACAATGGAGAAAAATAAGCCTCTTCAACAAATGGTGCTGGGAAAACTGAAAAGCCACATGCAAAATAATGAAACTTGACTACAGTTTATTCCTCTACACAAAAATCAATTCTAAATATAAGACCTGAAACTATAAAGTACATAGAAGAAAACATAAATACTAAGCTCAAAAATCTTGGCCATAGAGAACAATTTATGAATTTGACCCCAAAGGCAAGGGATGTAAGGCAAAAAATAAATGAAAGGGACTATATCAAACTAAAAAGCTTCTGCACAGCAAAAGAAATTGACAACAAAACAAATAGGCAACCAACAATACTGCTCACAAAAATTAGAGGATATTTCAAAATTAATATGAAGTGATAAAATATTTCCTAATTTTTGTGAGCAGTATAAATAGAAGATGTGTTTGCAAACAACAGTTTCAATAAGGGTTAATATCCAAAATATATAAAGAACTCCCAAAGATCAGCAACAAACAAGCAAACAATCCAATTAAAAGATGGGGAGGGGACCTGACCAGACACTTCTCCCACGAGGACATACATGTAGCCAACAGGTATTTGAAAAGATGCTCATCTTCACTAGCTATTCAAGAAATGCAAATCAAAACTACAATGAGATATCACCTCACACCTGTTAGATTGGCTATTATAAACAAGACAGGTAATAACAAGTGTTAGAGAGGCTGTGGAGAAAAAGGAATCCTCATTCACTTCTGGTAGGGATGCAAATTAGTAAAACCATTATGGAAGAAGTTATGTTGGTTCCTCAAAAAATTAAGAATAGAACTACCATATGACCCAGCAATCCCTCTATTGAGTATCTACCACAAATCTCAAAAACATTGATACGTAAAGATACATTCACCCCCATGTTCATTGCAGCATTATTCACAGGGGCCAAGACATGAAAACAACCAAAGTATCCCTTGATAGAGAATTGGATAAAGAAGATGTGGTACATATATACACTGAGCCATAAGGAACAATGACATAGTGACATTTATGACAACATGGATAGACTTTGAGAACATTATACTGAGTGAAATAAGTAAATCAGAAAAAACTAAGAACTGGATGATTTCACACATAGGTGGGATATAAAACTGAGACTTATGGACATAGATAAAAGTAAAGTGGTTACCAGGGGAGGGGAATGTGGGGGAGGGGTAAGGGGACTTGAGTGAATGTGGAGGGAGGAGGAGGTGGGTGGTAGGGTGTGAGGAGGGACAAATATAAGGTGATGGAAAATGATTTGACTTTGGGTGATGGGTATACAACATAATCAACAATTGAAACACCACAGAAATGTTCACCTGAAATCTATGTACTCTTATTGATCAATGTCACCCTGTTAAAGTTAATTTTCTAAATCAAATTTAAAAGTTAAAAAAAATAAATACTTTTGAATATGTTATTGCCATAAAGGAGAATTGTTATTCCCCTGGAGAGTAATACTAATAATTCCAAAACTACCATTATTACAGAACTTTGATATATTTTTTAATATTTCAATTGGATCCCAGAAACATATAGTATATCCTCAAGACTAAAATCCTCTGGGGCCATCTAATCTAACCTCCCGTGGCAGCTTCAATCTTTTACATAGTGTCTGGGGAACTAAACGCCGTGTTTCTTACTGAAGCTCAGACTGGGAGGGATCTTTGTCATTCCATACAAAGTCGGTTTCGGTCTAAATGTAATTAGTTTAATAGCCATTTATTTTTATGTAAGTTCTGTATCTTTAAGATTTTTGAGTTGTGGTCTTTAGAACCAAGACATGTCTAATTCTTCAAACTTATGTTCTAATTCTCTCATAGATCAACCTTCTTCCAGAGAGCAGAAACAGAACAGAACACAGTATTTTGAAACCACACTCTAATATATTTGGCGATGGAGGTGCTCCAAAAATTTAAATGCAGATCAGTGATATTACCAGGTAAATGGAATGAGGAACCTGGAGTCCAAAGGTCTTGTGATACAACTACAATACATCCTGGTCCTTGCTGTGCTCTGGCGCCACCTGGTGGTAAATGCTGTGTGACAGATGTGTATGCTGGGTCTTCAGTTGATTCGGAAAGAGGCTTAATGACACATATTATTGATAGAAATTATGACAAAGTGAAATAAATTTTAAAAAGAATAGGAACAGTAATAAAGAGAGAATAGAACAAAAATATTTAATGGAGAATAGAGGGGAAGGAAGCCTGTTTGAGGAAGTAACATTTAAAATATACATTATTTTGGCGCTGAGTCTTATAAGCAGTTGAAGGGAAAGGAAAGAGCAGGAACCAAGGTCCTCAAGTAACAGACAACAGTGTATTTATTGTTAACACTCTGCAAGGAGCTCAGTGAAGGCTGACACGTTGTTGATAGTAGGAAAGAGACTGGAGAAGTGGCCAGAGCCTGAACTTTAGGGTGTTGAAGAGATTCGAGGTTCTCAGATTGCAGTAAGAAGTCATTGAGGTTGAAACTGACATCTCTAGCGTGAGAGCGAGAGCAAGCAGGACAGGGTAGGGAGACTGCCGACCAGGTCCGGCTGAGTGGTGCAGGCGGCTGCAGCTGGAGTGGTAAGGATGGCAACGATCAGGCACAGTGGCTGATTTGTTGGGATTTTGCTTTCTCTCAAGTTCATTTTATTTTCTCCTTTTACATGTAAGTTGTTTATGAACATGCCCTGCATTTTTGAATGAAGAAAACGGCTGAACTACAACCAAAGTTTCATTTTGTTTTCCTCGGCAGTTTGTTGGAGATAGCTCTCTAAGTCGTAACTGTACCCATTAAAACCCTAGCTTTGTTTGTGTCACCTTAAGAAATGAGAGGAAATACTGCAAGGCTTCCTTCGGCATTCAGTTGATCATCAGACCTCCAAGCCGATGCTCAAGGAGAGAATGGAAACAGGGCCGTTTCATCCCGCTGTCCCCCTGGCTTCCTCTCAGATGTGAATGAGCAGAGAGCACCAGATGCCGTTCAAGTGAACGGGGAAGAACGCGGGCTCCAACACAGCCTGCCTGAGCTCCGGCCCAAATCTACCACTTACTCAGGCAGTTATATAACCTCCTGGTGCCTCAGCTCTACGTCTGTAAAATAAATGTAAAAATAGAACCCATTTCATAGAGTTGTGGGGGTGATGAAATGAGCAGTACAAGGAAGGTGTTTAAAGAGTGCCTGGCATGTAGGTAAGTGCTAAGAAACATTAGCTTTTAAGTTGGTGAGAGATCTGTATGTAGCTGTTTATTAGATTCTTTGAAAGTAGCATTGTCACCCATAAGAAGGTTATATATATTTGGGGTAAGAATAAAAAGACAGGATTTCAACCTCTTCTCTCTGCTACTCAGAGATGAGTCACATCCTGGATATACTTTCTTGCCAGCTTGAACACCCCCCAAAATTAAAGATCGGCAAAAGGATAAAATAAAGAAGAGGAAAATGAAAGAAATGTCTAGGGTTTCCGCCTATGTCCCTTTTTCTATTAAAAATTTGAAGGAAGTGGCTCTGGGAGGATGTTTTCTATTTCCCCGGAAATGGAAGTATGTTGGAAGAACCTTTGCACTAAAGAGCACATTGGCATTTTTCAGCCGTGTGTTGTACACAAAGAAGAAAATAGATGTGACTAACCTTAATAATAAAAAAAGGAACTCTTCACCACAGTTTCTCTTAAAGGATTTAGGAGATGCTAAAAGAAAAATAGTTTTGTCTGGATAACTGAGTTGGATTGTAAACAGCAGTCTGCAAGAGTTATATTTCCCAAGATGGCACTCTTGTTTTTTTTAAAAGCAGCAGACCACTTTGGCCATAGCCAAAACATTCAGGGATATCTTAACGACATAGCCAGATGTCTCATAGAAAATCAACTGTCTGGCCAAACCACCAAACCCTACAGAAAGGGAGAGTGAGCTTAGCAGGTAGAAAAAATTCATCATGTGATGATGTATGGTAGGAATATTTTTGTGGCTCAATGGCATAGTCGTTATTTCCCATTGAGTTTAAAACTCCTTTTTAAAGAAGCCAGATTCTGCCAGTGCTTCTGCAAGATGACAGAGAGACCTTTGGAAGGCATGTTCCAGTGCCAAAAGTATCAAGTGCTTTCCAGCAAGACCACACTTGTTCCCAGGGTGCATTGTCTGCAGGGGTGATTCCAGCTTGTTCTTACAGAAGAGCAACAAGCATTCACCATTCACATATATTATCTAGTCAGCCATTATACTATGGTTTATTTATTAAAAATTGACTTTTAAAACAAATTCCTATGAAGGTATTACTTTAAGGAAAAACTAGTTTATTCTGATATTAGCAGAGAACACATGTCCTTCACTTCTCCCCACCTTCTCATTCTCAGAGTGGGAAGTGGGCTTATCTGAGTGGAAAGTTTGGTTGCTCATTCAGGTCAATTTCTCTGCTTCTGTCTCAGTCTCTCTCTATATATATATCTCCCCCCTTCTCCCTTTCTATCTCCTTCTCTCCCCCTCCCTCTTCCCATCCCTTTCCTTCCCCTCCCTTTTCTTTTCCTTTCTCCCCCTGCCCCTCTCCCTCCACCTCTCTCCTCCCCCCTCCCCTCTCCGCTCCATGTCTCTTCCTGTCCTCCCTGCGTCCCTTCTCCTTCTCCCCCATTATGGATGCTGGCAGGAAAATGCATTTTCAGCTGTACCTCTTTCCACAAGAATTTTCTTTGCCTGCAGGTATTTTGCAATTTCATCTGCTTTCTGTCATTCAGTAACCTTATCAGATGAGCTTGTCTCAGGGGATTAGGGAAGAAAAATGAGAGAAATCTGGCAGTTTATTTATTTTTTCCTTTTTATTGAATTTATTGGTGTGACACTGGTTAACAAAATCATACAGATTTCAGGTACCTAACTCCACAACATGTCATCTTCACACTGCATTGTGTGCTCACCACCCCAAGTCAACCCTCTGCCCATTACCATCCAAGCCTGCGTACCTTCTCCTCTCCCTTCTCCCACCCCCCAGCAATCAACACACTGCCTTCCATGTCCATGAGTTTTTTATTTTTTACGTTCTCTTTTTCCTCAATCATTCCACCCCTAATCCCCCACCCAACAGCTGTCAGCCTGCTCTCTGTCTATGAGTCGGTCTCTATTTTGCAAACAATGCTGCAATGAACATAGGGGGCATATCTTCTTTTGGATTAGTGAGAGGGGAGAAACTAGAAGAATACAGGAGAAGGGGCCTGCAATGTCTGTGATCCTGCACTCAAGCCAGTGACCACAGGGTTTCGAACTGAGGGAGAAGGGCTCAAAGGGCTGACTGAGAAAGTTTGAAAAATAACAAAGCATAGTTATAGCCCCTTTATCAGCTCCCTAAAATAAATTTGCAGCACCAGCAAGAAAAATGAGTTATGTGAAAAGTCAAGGACAGACAGTCCAAGCCTTCTCCCTTACTGCCCTACCCCCTCCCGGAGTCACAAAAGTCACGCAGGTTTGCAGATAAAGAAGTCAAAGAAATCAGGCACTTGTCATGTGAAAGCTAAAGCTATAAAGGTATAAGACTCAGAAAAACTAATTTCAGGGAACTTGTGCTTCGGTGCTACTAACTCCACATGCTTTTCCGGCTACTAATAAATTCCTCTTCTTCTATTAAGTTGTTTGGATGTCTATTATCCTCTGTTTAGGTGTCATTTTTCCTGCTACATTAGTGTTTGGGTTTTTTGTAAATATTCCCAGAGGTGGAAATGCTGATTATGAGGCAGTTTCATTTTTTACTTTTTTTTTTTTTTTACTTTTTTTTTTTTAAGATTTTATTTATTCATTATAGAGAGGGGAGAGAGAGAGAGAGAGAAGAGGGAGGAGCAAGAAGCATCAACTCCCATATGTGCCTTGACCAGGCAAGCCCAGGGTTTTTTGAACCGGCAACCTCAGCGTTTCCAGGTTGACGCTTTATCCACTGCGCCACCACAGGTCAGACCCATTTTTTACTTTTTGAGGTAACTCCATATTACTTCCCATAGTGGCTGCACCAATCTACATTCCAACCAACAGTGCAGGAGGGTTCCCTTTTCTCTGCATCCTTGCCAACACTTGTTGTTTGTTGATTTATTGATGAGTGCCATTCTGACAGGTGTGAGGTGATATCTCATTGTGATTTTCATTTGCATTTCTCTGATGATTAGTGATGTGAGCATCTTTTCATATGCCTATTGGCCACTTGTTCATCCTCTTTTGCAAAGTGTCTATTCAGATCCTTTGCCCATTTTTAAATTGGATTGTTTGTCCTTCTGGTGTTGAGTTGTATAAGTTTCTTATAAATTTTGGATACTAACCCCCTATCAGTTGCATCATTGGTAAAGATGTTTTCCCATTGAATGAGTTGTCTTTTCATTTTGTTGATGATTTTGTTTGCTGTTCAAAAACTTTTCAGTTTGGTTTAGTCCCATTTGTCTATTTTTTTTCTTTTATTTTCCTTGCCTGAGGAGATATATCAGAAAAAATATTGCTACAAGAAATGTCAGAAATTTTACTGACAATGGTTTTTTCTAGGGCTTTTATAGTTTCAGGTATAACATTTAAGTCTTTAATCCATTTTGAGTTTATTCTTGCATATAGTGGAAGAAAGTAGCCTAGTTTCTTTTTTCTTTTTTTGCATGTATCTGTCCAATGTTTTTAACACCATTTATTGAATAGACTATCTTATTCTATTAAATGTGTTTGCCTCCTTTGTCAAAAGGAATTGACTATAAAGGCATGGGTTTATTTATGGGCTCCCTATTCAATTGATCTGTATGTCTGTATCTATGCCAGTGATCATATCAATAGAAAAAGCATTTGATAAAATTTAGCATACATTTATGATAAAAACTGTCAGTAAAGTGGGAGTAGAGAGAACATACCTTAACATAATGAAGGCCATATATCTGATAGTTTTTGTCATTTGTGTGAATTTTTGTCCTTTGCACTAAGACTACAGCTTTCATACTTAAGATAATCTGTAAGCCAGCCTGATTAATAAATCCAACCCTAGGATCCAAGACAAACTTGTTATTGCTTTTTTTAATAAATAAATAAATAAATACAGAGATCCAAGATGATGGCAGAATAGGTGATGTTATGCTCACCTCTTCTCAGGACCAAACTACAGGTCTAACTAAATTTAAGAACAATCATCCTAAAAAACCAACTCAAGACTGAATGAAGAGGAGTCTTATAACCAAAGAAAAAGCCACATAAAGACTAGTAAGAGGGGCTGACCCTACTCCTGTGAGTGGCAGCTGAGATTCCAGAGGAATTTCATAGCTGCGAGGCAACTTTAACCCTGAGAAGCATGAGGCCTAAACCCTGAGCCAGGCTCTCCAGCCTAGCGCTTCAGAGCTGAGAAGAGGCACCCACATAGCATCAAGCTGTGAAAAGTGGCGAGATTTCTGTCAGAGACAGGAGTCTACAGAGATGTAGGCACTCTTTGACTTTCTGAAAGGGCCAATATGCAAAATAGCATTCACAGCCACTTACCCTGAACTCTGGTGGAGGGAGGGCTGAGTGGAATAGAGATAGGTAAGAAAAGTTTGAGTTGTGTGGCTCTGGGGAAAGACATAGTGGGGGACAGCCACCAGAATCCTTGTACTGAGTCATTCTCCAATACACTAGTCACCATCTTTCTTGGGCAGAACACTCCCTTCAGCTGCCCAACCCTCAAGAATCTCTCTCACCCCATCTTGCAAAGATTAGGCCCTGTGGAGGAGTCAGCAGTCTTGGCCATAGAGTGGAAGTATGGACAAACTCAAAGTTGATAGTGAATTGGTTGTTTGGCTTTGAGTCAGGGGCTGTTCCCACACTTTCCTGGCGGTCTGACTGATGCTTCCACCTCATGGGAGATTCAGTGGGCCACTCTCTTGGCTGTTGGTGGGCTAGCTACCTGTGCTCCAGAGGTCTCACCCACCTGACTCCTGGTGGCTCCACCCTACTGAGGTCAGAGTCAATATCCAAGACTGACTCAGACCTGTGACACTCAAGGGAGGCCACACTACAATCTTCCAGAAGCCTGACGGCCCCTCCTCCTTTTCAATGGGTGAGTCTAACAAGCATGGGCAGACAGAGAGGGCTGGAGACTGATCTCAGTGTGCTTTTGATCTTTTGCTGACCTGCCTCCAGGCCCAGTGCTGATAAAAGTCAGCCTCTGTGTGCAGCTTGGTCCTTCTCACATGCACCTAAGCCCAGCAGAGGCAGGCACAAACTGTGGAATGCATGTAGCTCCAAACAGATTGCTAAAGGTCAGTCACAGTCAGCATCTTACATTGGCCTGCACCAGGTTGCCTCTGAAGAGGCCCAGAACAAACACACCCAGTGGTCAGCTTCAGACAACATCAAAGCAGGATCTAATTAGCTTCACAAGCAGCATGTCCAAAGGGAGATTTTGTCAGGCTGAGGTGAATTCCATTTCCTGTGGTCAGCACCTGCACAGCAGTTTGCACACATTGGTTGGCGTAGAACTTCACAGTCGGCCAGCCTGAGTATCAATCCCACACAATAAGCCAACAGCAGTCAAATCTCAATTACAATAGAAGAGCCCACATAACCCACACAAGGGACATTCCTGGAGCACACAGCTCAGGTGATCAAGGAATCTGTACCACTGGATCTAACAGAACACCTATGACATGAAGCCACCCCATGAGGAATAGAAATTATAACAAATATATCTAATACATAGAAATAAACACAAAGAGACAGCCAAGATGGGTAGGAAAAGAAACAGACCCAACCCTGGGCAATTAGCTCAGTTGGTTAGAGCATTATCCCCAGTCAGGGCACATACAGGAACAGATCTATATTCTTTTCTCTCTCTGCTCCTCTTCCTGTCTTGAAAAAAAATCAATAAATAAAATTTTAGAAACCATAAAAAAAAACATATCCAAATGACAAAACAGGAGAAATCTCCAGAAAAAGAGGTAACTGAAATGGAGATAAGCAATTTATCAGATGTAGAGTTCAAAGTAGTGGTTATATAGATGCTCAAGAAACAAAATGAGAACTTCAACAAAGCGATGGCAAGAATAAAAAAAGGACATAGAAACCACATAAAGGAACCAGTCAGAAATGAAAAATATAATGTTTGACATCAAGAATACACTGAAAGGAATATACAGTATATTAGATTAAGCAGAGGATCAAATCAGCAATTTGGAAAACAAGGTAAGAAAAACCACCCAATCTGAGCAGCAATAAGAAATAAAGAATTTAAAAGAATGAGGACAGTTTAAAGGTACCTTTGAGACAACATGAAATGTAACAACATCTGGATCTTAGGGGTCCCAGAAGGGGGGAAAAAGAGAACATGAGATTGAGAACCTATTTGAAGAAATAATGACCCAAAATTTCTCTAACATGGTAAAACAAAAAGACACCCAAGTCCAGGAAGCAAAGAGAGTCCCAAACAAGATAAACCCAAAGAGACCCACACCAAGATACATTACAGTTAAATGGTAAAGCTTAAAGACAAAGAGAAAAATTCTTAAAAGCAGGAAAAGAAAAGCAGCTGGTAACTTAAAAGGAAGTTCTCATAAGGCTGTCAGCTGATTTCTCAATATAAACATTTCAAGCCAGAAGGATTGGCATGAAATATTCAAAGTGATAAAAAGTAAGTACCTATAACCAAGAATATTTTTCCCAGCAAAGCTATCATTTAAAATTGAAAGAGAAATAGCTTCCCAAACAAGAAAAAGCTAAAGGAATTTGTGACCACCAAACTACTATTACAAGAAATGATAGCCCTGGCCGGGTGGCTCAGCGGTAGAGTGTCGGCCTAGCATGCAGAGGACCCGGGTTCGATTCTCAGCCAGGGCACACAGGAGAAGCGCCCATTTGCTTCTCCACCCCTCCGCTGCACCTTCCTCTCTGTCTCTCTCTTCCCCTCCCGCAGCCAAGGCTCCATTGGAGCAAAGATGGCCCGGGCGCTGGGGATGGCTCTGTGGCCTCTGCCTCAGGTGCTAGAGTGGCTCTGGTCGCAACATGGCGACGCCCAGGATGGGCAGAGCATCGCCCCCTGGAGGGCAGAGCGTCGCCCCACCCCATGGTGGGCGTGCCGGGTGGATCCCGGTTGGGTGCATGCGGGAGTCTGTCTGACTGTCTCTCCCTGTTTCCACCTTCAGAAAAGTGCAAAAAAAAAAAAAAAGAAAAGAAAAAGAAATGATAAAGGGCCTGCTTTAGGGAAAAAAAACACAACAACAACAACAACAACAACAGAGGAATATAGTTAAAAGAATAAAATGGCATTAAATACATACCTATCAATAATTACTTTAAATGTAAATGGTTTAAATGCTCCAATCAAAAGGTATTATAGGGTAACTGAATAGATAAGAATGCAAGACCCATATATATGTTGTCTACAAAATATCCACCTCAGAACAAAAGATACACAGACTAAAAGGTAAAGAAATGAAAACTGGTATTTTATGTAAATGGAATGAATAAAAGCTGAAGGGAGCAAGCCACAACAGATATAACCCATGCAGACATATGTGCATCTAAATAATTAAAACAAATTTTGATGGACATAAAGGGATGGATCAACAGCATAGTAAGGGATTTTAACATCGTATTGACATCAATGGATTGATATTTCAGTATTCTAGAAAGAAAATCAACAAGAAAATAGTGGCCTTGAATGACACATTAGATCAGCTAGAATAAATTGATATTTTCAAAGCATTTTACCACAAAGGAGCAGAATATACATTTGTTTCAAGTGAATATGGAACATTTTCTAGGATAGACCACATTTTAAAAGATGAAACAAGTCTTATAAATTCAAGAATATTAAGATTACACCAAGCATCCTTTCTGACCGTAATGTTGTGAAACTAGAAATCAATCACAAGAAAAAAAATAAATTACACAAAGAGATAGAGGCTAAATAACATGTTACTAAACATTGAATGGATCAACAATGATATCAAGAAAGAAATTGGGGCCTGACCTGTGGTGGCGCAGTGGATAAAGGATCAACCTGGAACGCTGAGGTCACTCACCTGTTCGGAACCCTGGGCTTGCCCAGTCAAGGCACATATGGGAACTAATGCTTCCTGCCCCTTCCCCTTCTCTCTCTCTCTCTCTCTTCTCTAAAATGAATAAATAAATTTAAATAATTTTTTTTAAAAAAGAAAGAAATTGAAATATTCTTTGAAATACTTGAAAAGGAAACCACATCAACCCAAAATCTATGGGACATAAAAAAGGTAGTCCTAAGAAGAAAAAAAGTTCATAGCATTAAAGACCTACCTTAAATATATATGTCAAATGAACAATCTTACCTACACTGAAGGGAACTTGTAAAAGAACAACAGAGCTCAAAGTGAGTAAAAAAAAAAAGCAGATAATAAAGATTAGAGCAGAAATAAATAAAATAGAGACAAAAATACAAAAGATCAATGAAAATGAGAGCTGGTTCTTGGAAAAGATTTTTAAAAAGGTTGAAGAGCCTTTAAACAGATTTATCAAAAAAAAAAGGACTCAAATAAATTAAATCAGAGATGGAAAAGGAGAAGTAACAATAGACACCAGAAAATATTATGAACAACTATATGTTAACAAATTTGACAATCTGGACAAAACGATAAATTTCTAGACATATACAATCTTCCAAAACTGAATCGGGAAGAATCAGAGAATCTGTATGTAAAGATTATAGCCACTGAAATCGAAGCAGTTATCAAAAACCTCCCAACAAACCAAAGCCCTGAACCAACAAACCCTGACTTTGCAGGTGAATTTTACCAAATATTCAAATAAGAATTAACACCTATTCTTCTCAAACTGTTCCAAAAACCCAAAAGGAGGGAAGACTCCCAAGCTCTTTTTATGAGGCCAGCATTATCCATATTTCAAACATAGATAAAGGTATTACAAAGAAAGAAAAGTATAGCCAATATCCCTGTTGAACATAGATAATAAAATCCTCAACAAAATCCAAGCCAGATCCAGTAACACATTAAGAACATATAGTTGTTTGTAATGTTTTCTTACAATATTTTGTTTTCCTCTAATGTCTGTTGAAATTTCTCCTTTTTCATCTCATACACCATGATCAAGTGGGATATATTCCAGGGGTGCAAGGTTGGTACAACATCTGCCAATCAATAAACGTGATATACTATATAAACAAAATGAAGTTGAAAAACCACATGATTATATCAAGATACATACAGTAAAAGCATTGATAAAATTTAGCACCAATTTATGTTAAAAAAACTCTCAGAGGCCTTGGCTGGTGGTTGACTGGATATACTTTCGTCTCAGTGTATGGATGTGCTGGGTTTGATTCCTGGTCAGGGCACACAGAAGTTACCATCTGCTTTTTCCTTCCTCCCCCTTTTCTCCCTTTTCCCCTCCTGCAGCCAGTGGCTCAATTAGTTCGAGTGTGGCTCTGGGCACTGAGGATAGCTTGGTTGGTCTGAGCACATCAGTCTTAGGCACTAAAAATAGCTTGGTACTTGAGCATTAATTCTAGAAATGGTTGCTGGGTGCTTACCAGTCAGGGCAAATGTGGTAGTCTGCTTCACTATCTCCCCTCCTCTCACCTAAAAAAACAAAAACAAAAACAAAAAATACACTCAGCAAAGTAAGAATAGAGGGAACATACCTCAATGTAATAAAGGTCATACAAACCCACAGCTAACAACATACTCAGTGGGAAAAGACTACAAGTGTTTCTTAATATTAGAAACAAGACAGAGATGTCCACTATCACCACTTTTATTTATTATAGTACCAAAAGTCATGGCCACAGCAATCAGACAAGGAGATATAAAAGTAATCCACATTAGAAAGGAGAAAGTAAAATTGTCATTATTTGCAGATCACAAGCTACTGTACATAGAGAACTCTAAAGAGTTCACCAAAAAAAACTACCAAAAACTGATTGATGAATTCAGTAAAGTAGCAGAATACAGAATAAATATCCAAAAATCAGTTGCATTTTCATACACCAATAATGAACTATCAGAAAGGGAAACTAAGAAAACAATCCCATTTACAACTGCTTAAAAAAATAAAATACCTAGGAATAAGTTTAACTAAGGATGTAAAAGATGTAAACTCAGAAAAGTATCAGACACTGAACAAAGAAACTGAAGAAACAAATAAATGAAAGCATATACCATGTTCATGGATAGAAAGAATTAATATCATTAAATGTCTATACCAACCAAAGAAGTCTATAGATTCATTGCAACTCCTATAAAAATACTAATGGCATATTTCACAGAACTAGAACAAATATTTCAACATTTTTTATGGAACCACTAAAGATCCTAAATAGTCATAGCAATCTTGAAAAAAAAATAATAAAGTTGGAGGAATCATGCTACCTGCTATCACACTATACTTCTAGCAATTTACTTTTGAGAGGAGTAAATTCAGTTGAGAGACCAATAAGAGTGTAATTATCAGTGGGATAAGATGAGGCTGGTGATATCGTCAGGGGTGCAAGATGGAGACTCTGGGGCAGTGTTTATAAAGTATCTCCAGCATTTGAGCAGAATGGGACAATGGTAAGAGCTATGATGCTAATTAGTAGCTGCTCCACATCATTGATGCACCAAAGAAAGAAAATGACCTTGTCAGGTGTGTTAACCCCCAACTCAGGTTAACATATGAAATCTCAAATACTCCCATGGTAGCATTTAAAGACCTCCTTATTGCCTGAAGTCAGACTGAGGCATTTTTTTCCTTCTTCTTCCTTTCCAAGTGAGAGGAGAGGAGATAGAGTGAGACTCACGCATGCACCACAACCAGCATCTACCTGGAAACCCCCATCTGGGACTATTTTTAGTGCCTGAGGCAGAGGCTCCATGTAGCCATCCTCAGCACCTGGGGCCAATGTGCTTGAACCAATCTAGTCATGGCTGCAGGAGGGGGAGAGAGAGAGAGAGTGTGTGAAAGGGGAGAGAAACGGACAGAGAAAAAAATGGTCACTTCCCCTGTGTGCCCTGACTGGGAATCAAACCTGGGACATACACGTACAACACAATGCTATACAACTGAGTGAACCAGCCAGGGCTGGCACTGATTTTTTACTAGCTGATTTACAAAGATTGTTGAATAAACCACCCTCACAAGTCTTCTATGTTAATGCCAGACCCCTGATAAAGAAAGGAATGAGATCCTGAGATATGGGATACAAACGTCCAAATGGCTGTGCTTGAGGCCTAGACCCCCAGAGTTACCCCAAACCTACAGAGCCAGCAGAAGAGTCTCCCTCCTACTGTAATAAGTTAAGCACCCACTCCTGGCTTGGAGACTGTTTAAAGGCTGCATTGAGTTATATGACTTGAAAGATGATTCTGGCTCTTCTCAAGATCTTCCCTAACTTCCCTCATTGCTTCTAAACTACTAAGTCATTTCAGTCTCAACATGAGCTGACCAGGGAAGAATGAGCCCTGCTTTGGCAGGAAGTGGCTTATTCATCAAAAACGCTGCTGAGCCTGGTGAATGTGTATTGGCAGGGACTGAAAGCATGTTGGGTACTGGATGAAGATATCCTATGATTTAGGGTTTAACGTCTTAGCAGTGACAACTAGACTTATTCCTAATAGGCTGCTAATATAACTCCTTGAAGTTGGGAAAAAATGATAGATGGAAAAGCTGGAAATCCCTGGGTGAATATTGAGGAAGCCTCAGAAAAGCAGTCATGTTAGAATGAATTTATTATACAACATCAGACAAGAGTTGATTGTGTTCTCCTTGAGGTCCTAGAGGGAGACTTCCTTTGCTCTAACCATAGGAGTCTGATAGTAAAGCAGAAGCCACATTGTTGAGAAGCTGAGCCTATCCTCAGCCCTGAGACCCACACATTTAAGAAAAGACAGGTCCCCTGAAGGAAGGATTTCTAAATGCCTGCAATATTTATAGTCCTTCTCCTTAAGGACCTATGAACATTTCCCCAGGTAGCATGCATTCTCTGGGGAAAGGAGAATATTCAAACCTTTTAGGGGTAGTTGGATACAGGGTCAGAGATGACTAATACAGGGCACAGAACCATCTTCATGGCTCCCCTGTAAGAGTGCTAAGGCTGGTGGTACTGTCTTGGCTCAAAGTTTGTTGTGTAGTCTGGCCCATATGTCATTTTCCTGGTCTCTGAGTGCATAACTGGTATGGATGTACTTGGACTTGGTAACTGGCAGTACCCTTGTGCTGGTTCCCTGACTTGTGAAGCAAGAGCCAGGAGAGAGGAAAAGCCAAGGGAAAGCTGAACTTGCTGACTCTGGCCAAAATAATAATTCAGAAGCAATATGTCTCACAGTGTGGAAATGTAGGGATTCCACAAAATGTAAAAGAATACAAGTTCCCATTATATCCCCATTTAACCTACCTGTCTGGTCCTTGCAAAAGTGAGATGAGTTCCTCGTAGCATCCTGCTGGATTCTCACAGAAGCTTGGTATCTGACTTTAGAGCATTAAGTGAGTATATGATAGAGATGCCCATCAATATCTGGACCCACCAAGTAATAAGAATGAAGAGTTCTATCCATAAGATGAAAATTATACATTCAAATTCAAGGCAAAGGGAGCCTGGATAGGATAAAAAAGTTAAAGATGATCCAGATTTGCTCTCTGAGACACCTTTGTCCATTGCAATAATGCCAATCCTGGTGCTCATACTCATGTCCTTGTGAGGTTCTTATGACTAGCTGACAGAATAGGATAGGTTCAGATTGCCATGTTGGTAAAATTCTAAAGTATATTGTTGTTACACTACAATCTCTCTCAAGGTTGTCCCCTAAAGGCAGCAGTGAGGTAAAATTGTCCTGTGGGAAGAGCTTTAAATGGTATACCTGGCCAGTAGGCAGGTATAACAGGGGTGTGGTTGGAGGCAAGAGTATGCATGTACATAACCTTCATCCCTGATATCCTGGCTACTCCCCTGGCAGCACAATGTTTGAACAACTGAAAACTGAAGTGTCCAGAGAGTCAATGATAAGGGTTTGCACGTGATTCCAAGGCTGCCAGAGTAGCCCGTGGTTACTGCCAATGCTGAATCTCAACCAATTAATAGAAAAAAAAATTGATGTTAAACTCTCAACGTGGCACCATTTCTTAAGAAACCCCTAATTACAAGTTGAGTAAACCACACCCCTATTAGCCTGGAGGGCACAATAATTTGGGTGTATGAGAATTGAGATATGTTTTTTCCATCCTTTCCCATCTTTCCTTGGCCACCACACTATCTGATGGCTTAGAGTTTCTGATTTATCATCATGTAATCTCGAGCAATATCACCTTGAGGAAGAGACCTATTCAGGGATGGAGTAGTTGTAATATTGGGCACATCCTCATTAGTTTTTTTGGTTTTTTTTGGTTTTTTTTACAGAGACAGAGAATGAGTCAGAGAGAGGGATAGATAGGGACAGACAGACAGGAACGGAGAGAGATGAGAAGCATCAATCATTAGTTTTTCATTGAGCATTGCAACACCTTAGTTGTTCATTGATTGCTTTCTCATATGTGCCTTGACCGCGGGCCTTCAGCAGACCAAGTAGCCCCTTCTTGGAGCCTTGGGTTCAGGCTGGTAGGCTTTTGCTCAAACCAGATGAGCCCGTGCTCAAGCTGGTGACCTCGGGGTCTCAAACCTGGGTCCTCTGCATCCCAGTCCAACGTTCTTTCAATTGCGCCACCGCCTGGTCAGGCCTCACTGGTTTTAATACACACATTATTCATAAGCTGTCAACCTGATAGAACATTAGAATGGCTTCTTAACACATAAATAAAGTTATTAGCATAAGAATGACACTCTCAAGGGGTTGGAGAAGTTTTTGGGTTTTTTTGTTTTTGTTTTTTGTTTTTGTTTTGTTTTTTCAGGGACAGAGAGAGAATTAGAGAGAGGAATAGATAGGGACAGACAGACAGGAACTGAGAAAGATGAGAAGCATCAATCATCAGTTTTTTGTTGGGACACCTTAATTGTTCATTGATTGCTTTCTCATATGTGCCTTGACCACGGGCCTTCAGCAGACCAAGTAACCCCTTGTTTGAGCCAGTGAAGCTGGTGAGTTTTTTTTTGCTCAAGCCAGATGAGCCCACGCTCAAGCTGGCGACCTCGGGGTCTCGAACCTGGGTCCTTCCACATCTCAGTCCGATGCTCTACCCGCTGTGCCACCACCTGGTCAGGCTGGAGAGTTGTTTTTTAAGATGCATAATATACTGTGAACCATTAGCCATTATATGGTTCAACATCCCCAACAGATAAAACACATTCATCCAGGAAGCAAGGTGAAGAAGCAGGAATAGCCCTCGTCCCTGTCAGTGACCCACTGAGGGACAATGTACTCCTTGTTCCTGAAACTTAAGGGTTTTCTGAACTGGAGCCCCTGATTCTTGGGGAAAATGGGATTATTTCTCATATGACAGGAGTATAGGTTCTATTAAACTCAAAGATAAGACTTCAGCTTGGTCATATTAGATTTATCATGCTAATAGACCAACAGGCAAAAAAACAGTTTATTATACCAGCAAGGACAAGCATCCCTGCTTGTCATGAGGCCTTAGGTGTTGCTGATACATAATGTGGGAAGTCAGAGTATTTTGGTATTTAGGGGGTTCACTGGGGAAACGCTTATTCCTTCCAGGCCTGAGATGATCATGCAGGAGAATTATAGCAACCTGACAGGAGCACAAATCCAAGTCAGGCCCTCAGAGTTAAGAAGCTGGGAGACTCAGGAAACAAGCGACCTAAACTAGCTGAGGCATTAGCTAAGGTGAAAGGGCGGTTCAATGGGTGGTAGAGAAAGAGGGGGTGAATATTACTTGGAACTAACTGCAGCAGAAAATAACAGCTAGTTCTACTAATCTATATCTTATAAGTATTTTCTTTAAAAAAATATGACTTGCTACTACCTTGAAAAATAAGTAGCAGAATGGAGTAAACTTAATGACAATCTTGAGTAGATCTGAATCAAAAGGGAAACTATAGCAGATGCTGTCTAAGATTTGACCATATGTATAACCAATTGATTTTTACAAAAATGCTAAGGCAATTCAATGGAAAAAGGATAATCGTTTTAACAAATGGAGCAAGAACTATTGGATAGCTATATGAGAGAGAGAGAGAGAGAGAGAGAGAGAGAATATCTACTCTTTCCATACCCCATATACAAAGACTAACTAAAAATGGATCTAAGACCTAAATGTAAGTTAAAACCATAAAACTTAAACTTTCTGGAAGAAAACATTGGAGTATATATCTCAGTGACCTTAAACTTGGCAGATATTTCTTAAATAGGATATAAATGTATGAACTCTAAAAGAAGTCAATAATTGGACTTCATCAAAATGGAAACTTTTGCTCTTCGAAAGGCATGATACAAAAATGATAAGGCAAACAAATGCTAGGAGAAAATCATATATTTTAAAATTGTATAGGAAATAGTTATTCTATAGACTCTGCCTCTAGAGTAGATAAACATTCTTACTAAATAATAAGTAAGCAACTGGTAGAACAGGGACAAAAGATTTAAACATACATGTTACCAAATATGATGTATCAGACTATAAAGGTGCACTCAGAAAGATGCTCCACATCCTTAGTGATTTTAGAAATGAAAATTAAAACCACATTCAGAGACCATTACATGGCTAAAATTACAAAGACTAAGCCTACTATTCAGGATATAGAAGGACTGTAAGGGTCATGCTGCTGGTAAGAATGTAAAATGCTACAACTTTTTTGGAAAATAGGTTGACAGCTTCTTAAAGGTTAAATCTATACCTACTATATGACGCGGCCATTCCACTCCTAAGTATTTACTCAAGAGAACTGAGGCACCCTCCCAGACAAATACTTAATACACAAATGTCCCAAACAGCTTTATTTGTATTAGCCAAAACCTAGAAACAATAGAAACATCTATCAACAGGTAAATGGAAAAAATAGCAAGTGATGGTAAATACAATGGACTATATTTGGCAATAAAAAGGAATGAACTATTGAAACATTAAGATGAATCTCAAATTAAATGTGATGAGTGAAAGAAGCCAGAGGAAAAACAGTACATACTAAGTGATTCCATTCATAAGAAATTCTAGAAAATCTGTCGTAATAGAAAGCAGAACAGTGGTGATGCAGGGTGAGATGGGGAAGAAAGGGTGTTCTACCAAGGAGCACAAGGAAACTACAGGGGTGATGATTTTATGGGCAAGTGTATCAAACTGTATATGTAGAATTTACTTTATGTTAATCATACCTCAATAAAGCTGTAAAATATCAAATTGTACCTCAGTGAAGCTGTTCAGGATGCTCTAGAAAATGGGAACTCTATCCTAAAAATACTATGATGAGGGAACGAACCCTTACAAATAAAGTCCAGTACTTAGTAACTGGAAGGCAAGTCAAGACTTGGTTTACCTGCTGTATATCTCCTAGTTTGCTTTTGCAGATGTTCTAGGGAGGAATTTAGTTGTGTGATACAGAATAAGATTTAGGATACAGAAAAAAAATACGAATTATTAAAAGGTAACATGAGCCTGTAGGTCTGTCCACCTAGAACGCTTCTCATCATGCCTATCTATTGCTGCTCCCACCTAGAACGCTTCTCATCATGCCTATCTATTGCTGCTCCCATATGCTCTTGTCAAGGCGGGACAAGTACAAATCTCATGGTTAAAGATCCATATTGTTTGTCTGCTCAGCTCGCTAACAAAACAGCAAGAGGAGAAGTGTGGCACTGCAGAAGAAGTAAACCTTATTTCTCCCTGACGCCTTGTGTCACTCAGTTTAGGTCCTGAGCCCACATAAGAAGGGGCTTTGTCAGTCTTCCAGGCCTTCACAGAGTCATGTTGTCCATAATGGACTTTAACTCAACTGCTTTTCCTGGTAAAATCAATAGGTAAAACAGTGGTGAAGAAAGCTCAGTGAAATTTTGCTCCAGAATCCCCAAACTGAAGGAAGAAGACAGTAATGAAATCATTTCCTGTGTAATAAGCACAGCAAAATATAAGAGTGAAGCTAATCAGCCTGCACAGCATTATGAAAAGAGAAGAGCAAAGAAGAGGAAACACACCACCTGTGGGTGCCAGAGAGAGGAAGCAAGCAATTAAGACTTGGGAGTTTGTGTTTGGTGATATTCTAATTATGGCTGCCTACTGTGGGGCATAGTAAATTTAACTTTTATTACCCAAATTCAGCTTCTGTTCTTATACTAGTAAGCACATTCTTAAGGATGGGCTCCTGGGACTCCAGTGGATATGCTGCTGCCTCTGAAGAACTTTCTCTCCATGCATTAGGGGTACAGAGGAATCTGTAGACGGACAAGTATTGATAGCAATTTAGTGTCATATTTGAGAGATATAGCATTTAGTTATATTCTGTTTTTTAAAAAATTTTATTTGTAATACTGTTTCCTCTTTTTTCTTCTCTTCACCTTTACTGGATTCATCAGTTATTTTTCCCTTTGTATTGTCTTCTATTGCAGAATTTTATGAGTAGTATTACAGAAAGTGCTATTACAGAATTCTATATTTTGCATGATAAACTTTCTCTTTTAAACTACTAATATTTAATTCTGTATTTCTCAATTGATGTAACAAGTTTAAATAATATGACCCCAAATAATTTATTCACCAAGAATCAAATAAAATTCTGATTTGAAATCTGACCTCCATTACTGATGGTACAGGTGTGCGAGTGGACATGGTGAACACGTGTCAGGTGACGGGTTCTGGGTGAAAAACATTCGTTCGTAGGATGCTGTGGTAGAGATTGGAGAATGACCCAGTACAGTGGTTCAAGCTGCCTTTCTTCTTTATTACCTGCAAATTCATTCAGTTCCTCCTATATGTTTATCTTGTGGTTATTTTTAGATTCTGCTAAAACAAACAAACAAACAAACATACAAAAAAATCCAAATTTTTGGACTTGGGATTTTTGTTTTGGTCTGGTTATGGGTTTTTGTGTTAATTTATTGTACCTTTTGGAGTTTCAAAGTTTTAAAATCTTACAGATTTTGAGATAAATTGATCTCTGTTTACAAATTGGTTTCTGTTTACGTCTTTCAGAGAGTCTCCATTTTCCTGTACTTGCTGTGTCAGCCTTTCCTATTTCCCAAGGCACCTATGAATTACACTTGATATTTAATGTCATTTCAGCTGCATTTTATGAGGAAGGCAAAGTCATCCCACACACAGCTGTGATCTCTACAGTATAATCTAAAGGAAGAGATTAATTGAGTAAAAAAGAAAGCAATAGATAAATGGGGTTTATTTGCATTTTCTTTGAGAAATGTGATGGATATAAACTTACCAAAGGTAATGTCATAAATCATATTTGAAAATCATATAAATCACAGTCAGGACTTTGCTTAATGCAAAATATAAATATAGCACTGTTGGGCAAATAAGCTTGTAAAATATGATTTCTGAGTTTGCTAACTTTTGTTGTTAAAAATGGCACTGCCCACATGAATGGCGCTGCCAAATGAAACTGCTAATTACCTTCCTGCTTGGGAAGGGCAATTGTTATGCTAATGTGTGCTGGAGGATGGGTCTTTGTGGGCCCAGGTAGTTTTTAGAAGGAGAAGAGGAAGAAGAAGCCAAGATGGAAGAGAAGGAGAGAGAAGCCAGTTTTGCAGAACAAGAAGCCATGTTGGCAGATAGGGAACCAAAGGTGACTGAGAGTGGTGAGGGCCTTTGATTCTAGGAAAAACCGGATGAGTTAGTGGCTTTGGGAGCCCTGAATGGAAAGGGAAGTGTTTTCCTGCTGTGTGTTTACTTGCCGGCTGGTTGCCAGGCTAGAATAAAGGAATGGCCCACCATTTTTTGGCTCCACTGTTTCTGTACCATCTGCCTGAATCTAATGGGAACCTGCACCTGCATGGCCATGATGGCTGCAGCTACTGGGGTAACAAGCACAATTAGGAGATCTTACTTAAAAATAATTGTTTCTCTAAGTGTTACTCAACAGAAAGATGTGAAGCCTTTTGACTTCTTGAATTTATGATTTTTGTTCTTCCTGACACTTGCTTTCCTTTTCTTTGGGGAACAAGCATGCTTCTGTCACCCGTGAGGCAGGGTGCCTTCCGAGAGTGCCATTTGTGTTGCCTGCATTGGCATGGTTCACACAGTTCTCACTTTCTATTTTGCGTCACTGTGTTAAAGGCCGGTGGGGAACACAGAGCATGACGCATACTCAGTGTGTGTTTGCCCAGCATTTCACCGCCCACTGCTCCTTGTCATTAATTGAGGGAGAAAGCAGAAGCTGCCAGGAATCGGAGTTGATGTCGCAGACCAAGTTAATGGAGTGTAGGAACTATAAAGACTCCAGGGAGGAAGAAAGATGCACGCCCGGGATTACAGCAATGACTACTCTGATTTAAGCAATTCCCTAGTACTCCTCTGATGGAAATTCATATAACAGGTACGGCTGTGTATAAAACCACAAAAAAATTCAAGAGCCAGGAAAATTAATGAAAATAGACTCATTTTTTCATGGAAGGAAGAGAATCAGAGGTTTGGGAAGAGTAGAAAAATACACATGGTTGTGAATTGTAAGAAAAATTAAGGAATAGTAAAGGGAGGGAAAAATTGATGTCTGGAAAGGCAATTAAAGTGTGATATAGATGGCAAGTATTTCAGTGCAATAAAGCTGTATAACAAGCAATACATAGTTATAAGCACTTATATGTATAAGCTGAGACAGCTATCTCTGTTCATGTAAGTTTAATATGTTTTTTAAAAAATTTTTATCCAGCTCATGCAATAATTCAAATGTAAAATAAACAGCTTTATTGAGTGAGATATTTTAATAAGCTTAGTAAGGGGAACAAAAGCATCTCAACTTAGCTTCCAGGTTTCTAGGTGAAAAAGGAAGTAACTTTAACAAATAAAATGTAGAGGAGAGAGGTGGAGGATGTTCAGTGTTGCTCTAAGGATAAAAAAAAAATGGTGAGTGTAAAGCCTATAGCCACGGCCTCCATCACAGCCGCCTGGCCAGTTCACATTAGATTCAGACAGTTGGTAATTAAACAACAGAGCCAAGAACTGGTGGGCCATTAGCTTTAATCCTAGCTTGCACCTAGCGGACAAGTAAAAACACACACTGGGCTCCAAACCCACTCATTCAGTGCTCACAAAGCTTCTGACTTATCCAAGTTTCCTAGAATCAAATGTTTCTAGCTCACCAGCCCCATTCACCTCTGTTCCTCATCTCCTTCTCTCTGCACAAATTCTGCACAAACTGGCTTCTCCTTCAGCACCCCACCATCTTGGCTGCTTCTCCTGGCCTCCTCCATGTGGCCTTACTCTGCTCTACTCCCTGTTCTCTGCCCTCCTCCTAGAACGCAATCACTCTTCCCTGGAACAACATGATCTCTCTTCCTTTTAAAAGCTTTTGGCACGAAAGCCCTCCCCCAACACATATTAACATAATCATGCCCATCCCAAGCAATCACCTGGGCAGCGCCATCTTTAACAAAGTGAGCATAATATATTTTATCTGCCCAACAGTGAGCCAGGTTAAAGAGAGACTTTCACAAAACCAGACATATCTAAAGAGGGTGTACTGAATTATGAATTATTTGTTGGTGATTTTGCTTTAAATACATTCCTCCATCTCACCTATAAAATGTTCGGCACATTCTTAACTGCTCACTAATGCTTTTTGTAAATGGATTGTTTCCCCAAGATATTTAAAGCTTCATGTCAAGCCATAGAATCTATAAAGTCAAAATGCCTTGGAAATCCAAAAGCTTGCAATCTCAGCCAATGTGACTGAGGTTGAAATTTAGAAAAACCCTAGGAAATTACTTTTATTTAGGAAATGACAGAAATTACCTACATCCATTATGTAACTTTTATTCATTCAATGATGAGTTATTGACTTTCTCTTCTTCATGAAGCACTGGTAGGCATCGACACTATGAAATAATTAAGTTCACTTCAAATGGAACAATGAGTAGCAATAAATTTTTATAGAATTAAATACTAAAATAATTTAATGGACATTAAATATAACAAATACACAGAAGTATAGATGGCTCTAAAGGAAAACAATGAGGAAAAGAAGATTAAACATAAACATAAACTGGATCTTAAAAGATGGGTAAAATTTTATTAAGCTGGAAATAGAGTCTATATGATGGATGAGAAGGAGGTAGACACATCTACGTAACAATTTTGGTGACATAGAGGGGACACAACATGTTTGAAGGAGAATGGGGATACAGGTGGAGAATATGCCTGGATGGCAGTAAAATAAGCCAAAAATCGGAGTATGATTGTGCAGTCACAGAATTCCCAGTCTTTGTAGGATTTCAGGTGAAAGCATGGGGGTTGATTGGGAGCCAGTGACTCCCCACAAATTTGGATGTTGGAGTTAGGCTGTAGGAGAATGAATTCAAGAATGAATCTTCCAGATTTCTTTGACCAGCAGGAGCTGCCTCTCCTCTGCCTTGTGTTGAGCTAACCTCTTTCTTGTAGAAAGATGTGGCAACATCCTCATCTGGAACATGTGTGGGGATGAATCTTAAAAGTGCTGGGTCAGAGAAAAAGGAACATGGCCTTATTTGGGCCATTTTACACATTTTACCTACATTTCTCTATAAAAATTAGCAAAATCTTGCAATTCCCTTTGAGTGTAAACTGTCTCCTCTTGGGCTAGACTTTATGTTTATTCCCTGTTCTATAGTTTCCTATGGCTGCTGTGAAAAATTACAACACGCTAAGTGCTTAAAATGACACAAATGTATTCTCTTAGTATAAGGTATTTTTCCCCCACCGAGAAGGAAGGAAGAGGGCTCGGAGCCACAAAGTGTGGAATAACAAAAGGTTTTATTGAGTACAACGCATCCCACCTGGCAAGGTTCCCTGGCCCCGAGGTAAGATGGAGGCCAGGGAAGTTGCAAGGATTAAACCGCGTGGGAGATATTTAAAGGGGTCCCTCTAGGGAAGTCAAACTAATATGATGTGGTGAAATCCCACTGGCTGGTAGACGGTCGCTTTTTTCCAAACGGTTCCTGTGAAGCCTCTTTTGGCACGCTTGGTTGTGGGCGGTCCTAGCCAAAGTTCGCGGGTCTGGTGACCATCCCCCATTATCCACCGACCTTCCACTTAGAATTCTGGATATCTGAAGTCCTAAAATGCTCAGCAAGGCTGCGTTCTGTTTGGAGGCTCTAGGGGAGGATCCATTTCTTTGCATTTTCAACTTCTAGAGACCTCCTACATTCCTTGGCTTATAAACTCATCCTCCACCTTTAAAGCCAGCAGCCTCTTCTATTCTCTCTATGAGTCTGACCTTTCTGCCTTCCTCTTATGAGGATCCTTGTGATAACATTGAGTTCACCCAGCTAATTCAGGACAATCTTCATCTCCAAATCCTTAATTTAATCATGTCTGTGAAGACCCTTTGTCATGTTAGGTGATATGTTCATAGTTCCCAGGGATTAGAATTGTTAAAGTAATTAAATGAGGAAAATATAGGGAAGAAAAGGAAAACTGATTTTCTTTTAGCTGAGACTGCTCCCCCTCATAATAAAAGACAAATTAACAGAAAAAAAAACCCAGAAATTTAACAATATGTATACCTCCTATATACACAGGAGATACCCCAGCAAACTAAGTTATTTCCCAAAATGGCCCAACCCACCACTTTCAATATTATCTCTAGCTAATGGCAAAAGAAGATATT
Organism: Saccopteryx bilineata; assembly: GCF_036850765.1. Lineage (NCBI taxonomy): Eukaryota > Metazoa > Chordata > Mammalia > Chiroptera > Emballonuridae > Saccopteryx > Saccopteryx bilineata. Next base: position 152,632,805 of record NC_089493.1, on the reverse strand, counting down.
AGGTGGGAAGAGAAACCAATTACAGAAAGTTACCAAGGAAAAGTACAGTAAACAAAGGTGAGATTGCTATGCAGATTTAAATCATTGTATTCTGCACTGATAAGACTTTCTAGACATTTAGTCATCCTTCTCTACGGAAGAGGAAGACAGGAAGCAAGACACCCTTACCATGGAGGTTTCTCATATAAATGTCTCTTACAAAAGAGTAACTTCTACTCTGCTTTCAGAGCTTTAGCTATGTCTGATATTTCTTAAAAATAATCAGCCTAAAAGAATCTTTTTGCCTAAAACACATATTTTGGGGGAGGGGGACAAATTCTGTTCTTCTTCAAAGCCATTAGATGGAGGTGGCTCTAATGCCTTGATAGCCTCAATAAGCAAACCAAACCTAAGCCAGAGTCAGTTCCTGTCAACACTCTTATCCCAGAAAAGAAAATTTGAGAACACTCAAACATCAAGAGTCAACCAGGCTTCCCAAATAAGGCAACCACTTACAAGTTTTACAAACTTACAAATAAGTTTCTTGCTTTGCTCCCAAAGCTGTTCTAAAAAGCCCTTCCCTGGGTCCCTTCCTCAGAGGCCCACTAACCACTTTCCAGATTTGAGCTACCCAACTTATATTGATGTTGCTAAAAAAAAAAAAAACTTCTTGAAACTTGGATAAACATGCTTCAATTTATCTTTTCTTTTTTTTTCCTTTTTTTTTTGTATTTTTCTGAAGCTGGAAACGGGGAGAGACAGTCAGACAGACTCCCGCAAGCGCCCAACCGGGATCCACCCGGCACGCCCACCAGGGGCGACACTCTGCCCACCAGGGGGCGGTGCTCTGCCCCTCCGGGGTGTCGCTTTGCCGTGACCAGAGCCACTCTAGCGCCTGGGGCAGAGGCCAAGAAGCCATCCCCAGCGCCCGGGCCATCTTTGCTCCAATGGAGCCTTGGCTGTGGGAGGGGAAGAGAGAGACAGAGGAAGGAGGGGGTGGGGGTGGAGAAGCAAATGGGTGCTTCTCCTATGTGCCCTGGCCAGGAATCGAACCCGGGTCCCCCGCACACCAGGCTGACGCTCTACCGCTGAGCCAATCGGCCAGGGCCATTTTATCTTTTAACAGGATGTAGCATCTTTGGGATCATTATGTTGTAAGGTACCTGTAGTGCCAGTAGTCACAGCCACCATCACAGCAGCCTGGCCCATGCAGGTTTGAATTGGATTCAGGCAGACGGTAATGAAACAACAGAGCCAAGAACTGGTGGGACATTAGCTTTAATCCTAGTTTGCACCTGGTGGGCAAGTAAAAACACACACTGGGCTCCAAAACCCACTCACATTCAGTGCTCACAAAGCTACTGACTTATCTGAGTTTCCTAGAATCAAAGGTTTCTAGCTCACCAGTCTTATTCACCTCTGTTCCCCATCTCCTTCTGTAAAGCCAGAAGGCACGGCCACGGCCACTATCACAGCAGCCCGGCCCATGCAGGTTCGCATTGGATTCGGACAGTCGGTAAAGAAACCATGGAGCCAAAAACTGGTGGGCCATAGTCTTTAATCTAGCTTGCACTTGGCGGGCAAGTAAAAATACACACTGGGCTCCAAAACCCACTCACATTCAGTGCTCACAAAGCTACTGATTTATCCGAGTTTCCTAGAATCAAAGGTTTCTAGCTCAACAGCCTTATTCTCCTCAGTTCCCCATTTCCTTCCTTATCCCAGATACAAACTCTGTACAAACTGGCATCTCACTCAGTACTCTGCCATCTTGGCTGCTTTTCCTGGCCTTCTCCACATGGCCTCCTCCCGCTGCTGGCTCTATTCTCTCTGCTCTCTCATGCTAACCTCAGGAACCAAGAGAGCAAACTCCCGCTCCGTTCCCATTTTATAGTGTAGAAATCCAAACCCTTAATCCAATATACATAATGGGGAAGTCTCTAATACAAAATCACTTCTATGAGGCATGATAGGATTGTACCACCTCACCAAAAAGGGTGGGACAGGCTTAATCCCAAAACCAAGCCTCAGGCTACAACAATTCTCAACACACATTAATATCACCTGGGCAACGGCCTCTTTAACAAAGTGAGCATAATACATTTTATCTGCCCAACAATCCACCCCTATGCTCACTTTACTACCCACAATTTACATCACCAGCATTCCTGTGCAAGGAAATTAGAACATTACACAGATTACAACAGCAAAATCATACAGTTTCAACAATTACAAAGGTACATTTCACCAGTCTCTGAGCACTTAGCCCAAAGCGCAAAATGTCCTCGGTCTTCTTTCTAGCCACGGGAAAAGCTTCCCGGGGTAGGAGAGTGCTTCCAGCAAAGCCACCCCCCACCCCCATCAGGGTATTTCACATTGTCCAAAATCCATAATCCATAAGTCCATCCAACAAAGGAGCCAATGCCCACTCCGGTCGTAGTCCAGGAAACCAGTCCACGCACATGGGGCGTCAGCCACCCCCCTCATTCCTGCCATCCTCGCAGGTCTTACACTGTCCCAAAGAGGGGCACGTGGTAATGGCAGTCAGCATTTCCATCTCTGCTCCGGAAAGCATGTCCAGCCCTATGTCCCCAAATCGCAGACCTACCAGGGCCGCAGTAGGTGCTCCTTCCAGCTGGGCTCTCATCTTATGGAGACTGTAGATTGCAACTCCAGTCCGATTCTCCTCATCCTCCAAAGAGGAACTGAAAACACCAGCTCCCGTTGCCGGGCTCAATCCCCAGACCGCTGCCACCTTCTGCTCTGCAGACCTTGCAGCTCCGGACCCGGCCTCAGCTTCAGCCTCAGCCCCGGCCTCCCGCCGCTGCTGGCTCTCCACAACATCCAGGGCAATTTGCAACTCACGAACCTCTGAATCCTCCTCCAGCGTTTGCTCCATTTCCAGGCAAATCTCGAACACCTGGTTGGCCTCCTCCTCCAGCATTTCCTCCAGCTCCAGGGTCAGCATCGGTTTCTCCTGCGTTTGCTCCATCTCCTTCCGCTGCTCGGTTTGCAGGTCCCGGGCAGCCTCTTCCACAGAGCTCTCAGTTTCCTCACACATGGCTATAAAAGTTAGCCAGCCTACGGTCCCCAAAAGGACAGCCATGGGGAACCATAACAGCAGCCAGTCCTCTACTCCACCGCTCAAAGGTGGTGGTTGCTCCATACCGAACTGTATCGAATCCTGCCACAGACTACGCCAAATGTAAAGCCAGGAGCCAAGGCCAGGGCCACTATCAGAGAAGCCCAGCCCATGCAGGTTCACATTGGATTCGGACAGTCGGTAAAGAAACCATGGAGCCAAAAACTGGTGGGCCATAGTCTTTAATCTAGCTTGCACTTGGCGGGCAAGTAAAAATACACACTGGGCTCCAAAACCCACTCACATTCAGTGCTCACAAAGCTACTGATTTATCCGAGTTTCCTAGAATCAAAGGTTTCTAGCTCAACAGCCTTATTCTCCTCAGTTCCCCATTTCCTTCCTTATCCCAGATACAAACTCTGTACAAACTGGCATCTCACTCAGTACTCTGCCATCTTGGCTGCTTTTCCTGGCCTTCTCCACGTGGCCTCCTTCCGCTGCTGGCTCTATTCTCTCTGCTCTCTCATGCTAACCTCAGGAACCAAGAGCGCAAACTCCCGCTCCGTTCCCATTTTATAGTGTAGAAATCCAAACCCTTAATCCAATATACATAATGGGGAAGTCTCTAATACAAAATCACTTCTATGAGGCATGATAGGATTATACCACCTCACACCAAAAAGGGTGGGACAGGCTTAATCCCAAAACCAAGCCTCAGGCTACAACAATTCTCAACACACATTAATATCACCTGGGCAACGGCCTCTTTAACAAAGTGAGCATAATACATTTTATCTGCCCAACACCTTCTCTCTGCACAAACTCTGCACAAACTCTGCACAAACTGGCTTCTCCTTCAGCACTCCACCATCTTGGCTGCTTCTCCTGGCCTCCTCCATGTGATCTCTCTCTATTCTCCTCTCTAATGCTAATCTCAGGAACTGAGAGAGCACAAGCTGCCCGGTCTGCCCTACTTTATAGTGTAGAAACCAAAACCTTTAATCCAATATACAAACAAGGAAGTCTCTGATACAAAGTCCCTTATCTGAGGCATGATGGGATTCCACATGAGAGTGCACCACCCCACATCAAAAAGGGTGGGAAAAGCTTAGTCCCAAAACCAAGCCCCAGGCTACAAGGATCCTGCCTACCCACAGCCTGTCTCCAACACACATTAATATAATCACGCCCATCCCAAGCAAAAAGGCAACCAATACCATCACCTGGGTGACGGGCTTCCACGTGGGCAGCGCCGTCTTTAACAAAATGAGCATAATATAGTTTATCTGCCAAACAGTACAAAAAAAACTGCAAATTAATATTGATATTCTAGGAAGAAAAGGTCAGGCTTCCCTGTCCTTTCCTTGGAAAATGGAGGAAAAGGAATATAGAAGTCTCCTGACTGACTAGGATCATTTGGTTTTAAGTTCTCTGAAAGGATAAGGTTAACTGAGAAACTTCTTCCCTTTCAATAGAAGTCAGAATTTACATACCACCTTGCATTGATTGTAGTTCCTCCCTTTCCTGTAATCTTGAAAGTAAAATACCTCTAGGCTAGTGAGGAAAGAGGAACCCTGAAAGATTTGTAAATATCTTTGATTGTGTTACCTTGAAAGTCTTAAGGTTTCTGTGTATCCCCTAGACAAATGTTATAATCTTGTTAATGATTGTGACATAATGTCATACTCTCCCCCTCCCATGCCTGATCAAGGATATTATATAAGCAGCCCCTGAACTATTTTTGGGGCTGCATGATTTGGGCCTGATGCCCTGTGTCAGTCATATGCAGCTGGCATATTTAATAAATCTCCTCCTCTAATAAAACTCTTCAAATTTTTTCTAGACTGGGTGTCTCTATGTGGACTCGATGAAGTGAGGTACAGTGCCTTTCAGAATCTGGGGTGCAGTACTTTTTTTATTATTATTAAATTTAATGCAGTGACATTGATAAATCAGGGTACATATGTTGAGAGAAAACATCTCTAGATTATTTTCACATTTGTGCTGTATACCCATCACCCAAAGTCAAATTGTCTTATATCACCTTCTATCTGGTTTTTTTTGTGCCCCTCCCCTCCCCCACCCCCTCTCTCCTTCCTCACCCCATCCCCATCCCCTCGCCCCCCACCCCCGTTGCCATCACATTCTTCTTCATGTCTCTGAGTCTCATTTTTATGTCCCATCTATATATGGATTCATATAGTTCTTAGTTTTTTCTGACTTACTTATTTCACTCCGTATAATGTTATCAAGGTCCACCCATGTTATTGTAAATGATCCAATGTCATCATTTCTTATGGCTGAGTAGTATCCCATAGTATATATGTACCAAAGCTTTTTAATCCACTCGTCCTCTGACAGACACTTGGGCTGTTTCCAGATCTTCGCTATTGTGAACAATGCTGCCACAAACATGGGTGTGCATTTCTCCTTTTGGAGACTTTCTATGGTGTTCTTGGGGTATATTCCTAAAAGTGGGATAGCTGGGTCAAAAGGCAGTTCGATTTTCAGTTTTTTGAGGAATCTCCATACTGTTTTCCACAGTGGCTGCACCAGTCTGCATTCCCACCAGCAGTGCAGGAGGGTTCCCTTTTCTCCACATCCTCGCCAGCACTTATTCTGTGTTGTTTTGTTGATGAGCGTCATTCTGGCTGGTGTGAGGTGATATCTCATTGTGGTTTTAATTTGCACTTCTCTAATGATTAGTGATGTTGAGCATTTTTTCATGTGCCTATTGGCCATCTGTATGTCCTCTTTAGAGAAGTGTCCATTAATTTCTTTTGCCCATTTTTTGATTGGATTGTTTGTCTTCCTGGTGTTGAGATTTACAAGTTCTTTATAAATTTTGGTTATTAACCCCTTATTAGACGTATTGTCAAATATGTTCTACCATTATGTAGTTTGTCTTTTTATTCTGTTCTTATTGTCTTTAGCTGTGCAAAAGCTTTTTAGTTTGATATAGCCCCATTTGTTTATCCTGTCTTTTATTTCACTTGCCCATGGAGGTAAATCAGCAAATATATCACTGCAAGAGATGTCAGAGGCTATTCATGTTCTTTTTTGGTTCCATATAAATTTTTCTAATATGTGATTTATATCTTTGAAGTATGTCATTGGTATTTTAATTGGTATTGCATTGAATTTATAGATTGCTTTGGGTAATATAGAAATTTTAATGATGTTTATTCTTCCTAACCATGAGCACGGTATATGCTTCCACTTGTTTGTATCTTCCTTGATTTCTTTTATCAATGCTTTGTAATTTTCCGAGTACAAGTCTTTAGTCTTCTTGCTTAAGTTTACTCCTAGGTACTTTATTATTTTGGTTGTAATAGTAAAGGGGATTGTTTTCTTAATTTCTCTTTCTGACTGTTCATTGTTGGTGTATAAAAATGCCTCTGATTTCTGAGTATTAATTTTATATCCTGCCACTTTGCTGAATTCATTTATCAGGTCCAGTAGTTTTTTGACTGAGACTTTAGGGTTTTCTATATACAATATCATATCATCTGCAAATAATAATAGTTTTACTTCTTCTTTTCCAACTTGAATGCCTTTTATTTCTTCTTCTTGTCTGATTGCTGTGGCTAGGATTTCCAGACTATGTTAAATAAGAGTGGTGAAAGGGGGCACCCCTGCCTTGTTCCTGATATTAAGGGGATTGCTTTTAATTTTTGCCCATTGAGTATGATGTTGGCTGTGGGTTTCTCATAGATGGCTTTTATCATGTTGAGGTATGTTCCCTGTACTCCCACTTTGCTGAGAGTTTTGATCATGAATGGGTGCTGGATTTTATCAAATGCTTTTTCTGCATCTAGTGAAATTATCATATGGTTTTTCTCCTTTTTGTTTATGTGATGAATCACATTGATTGATTTACAAATATTGTACCAGCCTTGCCTCCCCAGAATAAATCCCACTTGACCATGGTGTATTACATTTTCCATATATTGTTGGACCGGTTTGCTAATATTTTGTTGAGGATTTTAGCATCTATATTCATCAAAGATATTGGCCTATAATTTTCTTTGTTTGTGCTGTCTTTGCCTGGTTTTGAAATGAGAATTATGCTTGCCTACTTGATCTAGTGTGCCCAATAAGTCTTCTGTTTCTTTGTTAATTTTCTTTCTTGAGGGTCTATTGCTGTTGATCTCGCCCTTTAAATCCATCAAAGTCTGCTTTATAAATTTAGGTGCTCCTATAATAGGTGCATAGATATTTATAATAGTTATATCTTCCTGTTGAATTACTCCCTTTATCATTATGTAGTGGCCTTCTTTATCTCTTACTATATCCTTTGTTTTAAAGTCCAATTTGTCTGATATAAGTATTGCTACCCCAGCTTTTTTTTTCATTTCCATTTGAATGAAATGTTTTTTTCCATCATTTTACCTTCAGTCTATGTGTATCTTTTGTTTTAAGGTGTGTCTCTTGTAGAGAGCATATGTGCGGGTCCTGTTTTCTTATCCACGCAGCTACCCTATGTCTTTTGATTGGATCATTTAATCCATTTACATTTAAGGTTATTATTGATATGTAGTTGTTTATTGCCATTTTATTCTTTAAAGCTGTATTTTTTTTTTGCTATATTTTTTCCCACTTTGATCTGTTTACAACAGGCCCTTTAACATTTCCTACAGCATTCGTTTGGTTGTAATGAATTCCTTGAGTTGTTTTTTGTCTGGGAAGCTTTTTATTTCCCTTCGATTTTAAATGATAACCTTGCTGGATAAAGTAGCCTTGGTTGTAGTTTCTTGTTCTGCATTACTTTGAATATTTCTTGCCATTCCATTCTGGCCTCAAGTGTTTCTGTGGAGAAGTCAGATGTCATCCTTATGGGGGCTCTTTGTAGGTGATAGCTTTTTTTTCTCTTGCAGCTTTTAATATTTTCTCTTTATCATTTAGCTTTGGTATTTTAATTATGATGTGTTTTGGTGTAAGTTTCTTTGGGTTTCTTTTTAATGGAGTCCTCTGTGCTTCTTGAACTCATGAGAATTTCTCCTGCATTAATTTAGGGAAGTTTTCAGCTATGATATGATTGAACAAAGTCTCTATCCCTTGTTCTTTTTCTTCTTCTTCAGGAACCCCTATAATGCAGATGTTATTTCTCTTTATGTTGTCACAGAGCTCTCTAAGAGTTTCCTCAGACTTTTTGAGTTTCTTTTCCTTTTTCTTCTCTGCTTTCATGCCTTCATTCCAGTTGTCCTTCAACTCACTGATTCGATTCTCAGCTCTATCTATCCTGTTTTTAATTCCTTCCATTGTGGTCTTTATTTCTGATATTGTATTTGTCATCTCTGACTGATTCTTTTTTATACTTGCTATTTCTTTTTTTTAGGTGTTCATAATGAGCATCCAGTGTTGTTCTAAGATCCCTAAGCATCCTTACAATCATTATTTTGAACTCCGTTTCTGGAAGTTTGATTATTTCCATATCACTCAGTTCATCTCCTGAAGGTTTCATTTGGATTACACTTTTTTGTCTTCTCATTGTCTTTGTTTTGTTTGTAGGTTGGTTGAGTCTAGGCTTGGCGTTGTCTGCCTCCAGTTTTCTGTTGTGTTATTTCTAGGTCTTCTTGGGTTGGTATCAGCTATTATTTTTAATCCACTTTTGGATTTGAGCAGCTTTGAAGTCTTGATTTGTTTGTTTCATTAACAGGGATAGTCTTGTTTACTGATCTCAGCAGGGGGCTTCCTTGAAACTGTATCCAGGAATGTAGTGGGTGTAACCTCTGAAGGCCTCTTTCACCAACTAATCTCTCTGGGGGCAGGGTGTTTTCTCAGCTTCAGTAGGGGGAGGTGTATCTCAGATCTCCATGGAGACCTGAGTTACTGCCCCTCCTTCCCACTTCTTGTTTTCAGCTGTGTCTTGTTGTGCTGATTGGAGCTGGCGAGATGTGTGGAGATCTCTGATCTGGAAGCAATTCAGTACTGTTTTGTGGGGAAGGATCAGTCCCTCCCCCCAGCTATGGCCACCTCCAGCATGGATGAATCAGCTGTTTTTAGGTTGTCTCCTGCATTCCTTAGCCCCTCACAGTCTGACCCTCTCTCTTTCCTTTCCACTTGGGAGATAAGCTGGTCTTTTCAACACACCTTGCTCCCTGGTCGCCAGACAAGTGGCTGTGAGCAGTATTTTCTGCTCTTTTCCCTGGGTTGAGATCCCCTCTGAGCTCTCAGCCTCACCCCCACCCTCCGTTCCTGTAAGCAGGGGAGATTCAGGTGCTTCCTACAGGTTTGTTGTGGCTTCTTCTTTGCTCCTTGGTTTTTGAGAGCTGTTCTTGTAGTCCAGAGTTAGTTTTTCACGCTGATTTTTTCTAAATTGATTTGTATTACAGTTTGGTGGTGAAAGCTGGGTGTCTGTGTGTCCACCTACTCCACTGCCATCTTCAGGTCCTCCTGGGGTGCAGTACTTTATAACAATTATTCTGGAGCATGTGGGGATTTGATGAAAGTTGTGGCCTAATGGCAACAAAAAAAATTGGGAAGAGTGGGGCACGAAATAATTTGTACTCCATTGTAAAGAAACTGCCAAGAGCAGCTGGGTCAACAACAGTGAGGAGTGATGGTAGGAGCTTCCAGAATTATGAATGGCAGCAGTGGTTTCCTGGACTCTGAATTATTGTGTCAGGGAGTGATTTTCTTTCTCTTTTTTGTAATGACTTTTAATTCAAAAGTTTGGTGATAGCCAAAGGGTTCGTGAAAACCCAATTCTTTATAGTAAATTCTTTGCTTCCTGAAATATCTAAATGGGTTTCTATTTCCTATACCAAGCTCTGATTGATATGATCTTAGATTCAATACACATATATCAGCTATGGCAGCTAACAGCCATTTTCTGACAGGTTTGGAATCTTTATTTTAACTTTTAATGGCTATGTGATCTTGGTGAATTACTTTATACACACACACACACACACTATGCTTCAGCATTTTTTTGTTTATTTTTTGTTTTCTGTTTTGCCTATAAATGAGAATTATATTACCTCTCTATCACCCAGGATTTTCTTTCTTTTCTTTTTCTTATTTTAAGTGAATTAATATATTTAATGTCTTTAGAAAATATCTAGAACATATTATTATACAAAATATCACCCTCTAAATAGATAGCTACTTTTTTAAAGATTTTTTCAGCACACATAGAGCAGCCACTACAACATATCATTTGTATCAGTCTGGTATTTTAAAGAAAGGGTGCATATTTTTTAAAAAAGAGATCTTTTCATGGACAAGAGTGTGGTGGTTACCAGGGGTGGGGGGAGGGAGGACATGGGAGGGAGGGAGGGAGAGAGTTAGGGGGAGGGGGAGGGGCACAGAGAACTAGATAGAGGGTGGCGGAGGACAATCTGACTTTGGGCGAGGGGTATGCAACATAATTTAATGACAAAATAACCTAGACATGTTTTCTTTGAATATATGTACCCTGATTTATTAATGTCATCCCATTACCATTAATAAAAATTTATTAAAAAAAATAAAAATAAAATAAAAAAAGAGATCTTTTAATAAAAGCAATTTTATCTAGTTAACTACAAATGGCAAAAAAGAACACTATGCTATTGCAGGGTAACAACTACAGGAATCAGCCATTTCCCCTAAATTTGGGCGCATAAAGTAATGAGATGGAAATTTATATAAATTGGAAGCTTGAAGAAGGGGCCCAATGAAGATGAAACCCAGAGCTCTAAGGAAAGCACTACAACTGAGCTTTGAACATGGGGGTTAGGGCCACGGACACCCCCACACAAAGTCAATAATTCTCATATCACTTTTGACTCCCTCCAAACTTAACTACAAATAGTCTACTGTTGACTGGAAGCCTTACAGATAACACTAACAGTTTTTAATGCAAGTTTAATATATATGTTATATGTATTATATACTGTATTCTTAAAACAAAGTAAGCAGGGAAAAGAAAATGTTATTAAGAAAATCATAAGGAAGAGAAAATATATTTATAGTACTGTAATGTATTTATTGATAACCACAAATTTACATCATCTATTTTCAAATGAAAAAATCCATAAATAAGCAGACTCATGCAGTTCAAATCTGTGTTGTTCAAGGGCTCACTGTTTTGGGCTGGCATGGGGGGTCTCTGAAGGCAGTCTAATAAAGCTGATTCTGAAAGTGTTGGAAAAAATAGAAAGTGGATTCAAACACTGCTACAGAAAGAAACCACAACTTCCTCTGTTGGAAATATTTTTTTAAGGCATTGATAAGATGATGCACAGAAAAGTGAGGAGCAGAGAAGAGGCACACACAAGACAAACAGGCAGGATGCATTTCTTTTCCCTCCCATAGCCCAAGCCTTTCTCTCTCTGGTGTGGGTGTCAGCTGAGACAACAGGAAGGCAGCCCAAAGTGGCAGTGTGGTTTGTAGCACTTCAGTCCTAATATCTCAAAATGAATGTGGTGGGAGGGCTTGTAGTTGAGAGAGACAAGATTAATAACTAGCAAATCTACCTTTGACTCCTCTGCATCCATACAACATATTGCAACTATTCTCCTTACAAATGGAAATGTTCTTCTCTTTCCCCAAAATAAGAAGCAAAGTTCCAATCATCACTGCATTGTCGATATAAGAAACATCCCAACCTGTGGAGAATTTTTATGAGTTTATTTCAGCCAAAGTGACAATTATCGGGAAGCAAAATCTCAACAGACTGAGAAAACGCTCCAGAGAATGGCAGTTTTGCAGCTTATTTTACAACATTAGAATCAAAGCAAGAGAGGAAAGAGATGGGGCAAGTGATTTTATATGAAATATATTGGTGGTAGATTAAGGAGGCAGGAGAAAACAGAGTGGAGAAATCTCTGAGATTGGATAAAAAGTTAAACAGAGAAACACTTCTTTTGTATTTGTGGGCACAAAATAGTTAATATTTGACATTTATAGCACATAAAGGTAGTATTTGGAAGAACAGACAAAAATGAGGATTCTGTGGTCTGTGCTCTGGTGGGAGACTATGCCATTAGGGATCTGGAAAAGGAGATTACTCTGACATCCCAAAGGTGTGTTATCTTACATGAATAAAGACTACAGAGAGGCTCAGTAAAGGTAAAGACTGACCTTTGTCAAGAAAGCTACAGGCCCAGGACTTGACTATCCACCACGATCTGCTTTTAAAGTTAGGCATTTTTATGTTCAGATCATCCTATGTGGTAACTTTGGGTTTCTGAATTCATAAGGCTGCCATGCAGGCCACCCTTGAGCTTCTTGGGTTCAGTATGTGGTCCCCTTTTTGTCTACAGTAGTCATCTCTGGCAGACAGTCACTTTATCTTTCTCTGCTATGCCAATTATTCTTCAAATTTAGTAATAGTTCCAATGGATCATTGTATTACTTAAAGAAAACTCTTACATACATTTTTATACAGTAGTAATGAGGAGAAGGAGCTGGTGCACAGGGAGAATCACCTTGAAGGGGATAGTTATGTTTCCCAAATCTTCAGATCGCTATAGCATCTCTTAGATACATTCCACATGCATCTGCTCTCTTCCTTTTCTAGTTTTGTATGGTTTAATTTGTATTACAATTGATATTATTTCTCATACCTTTCTATAAATTTTCATGATGTATGAACATATTTAACTTGATGTTGTCATTGATCATAACAATGCAGGTGTGACTGTTCACTACGTCTAACTAAAGGAAGTGTGGGCTTGTTCTAAAGGAAAAGTAAATTGTTGTAAGGTACCAAAAAGCTGAAAAATTAATATTGATATTCTGGGAAGAAAGGTCAGGCTTTCTTGTCCCATCCCTCCTTTGGGGAGGGGAGGGAGAAGAATGTAGAAGTTTCTGGCATACAAGAACAATGGGTCATTTAGTTTTAAATCTAAAATAAAGGTTAACCAAGAAACTTCTTCTCTTCCATTAGGAGGCAGCATTTACATACCACCTTGCATTGATTGTAGTTCCTCCCCCTTCCTGGAATCTTGAAATTAAAATACTCTAGGCTAGTGAGGGAAGATGAACCCTAAAAGATTTGTAAACATCTTTGATTGTGTTACCTTGAAAGTCTTAGTGTTTCTGTGTATCCCCTAAACAAATGTTGTCAGCTTGTGCCATGATGTCATGCTCTCCCCCACCCGTGTGTGATCAAGGGTATATAAACAGCCCTTGAAATATTTTGGGGGCTCGCACATGATTTGGGTCTGCTGCCCCATGTAAGCCAAATGCGGCTGGCATATTTAATAAACTTTCTCCTTTAACAAAACTCTTCAAAATTCATCAGGACTTGGTGTCTCTACATAAACCTGCAGAATTGAGGTATGGGTACTTTACAACAAAATAACAGATTTTTAAATTTATTTGTGTATTTTTATACTTTTTAAAATGTCTCTTTCTCTTCTCCCTTAATTCTTCTGCAGCATTATGCTTCTCCAGCACAGATCTGAATTGTTCTGGATGGTGCCAAGGAGAACATGGAGTCAGCGTTTAGCATTCAATGTCCAGAGTTGGATTCTGAGTGAATTACATAAATATAGGCATAAAAGCTGGGCTTTGTTGAGAAGAGGATTTCATCAACATATCTGGGGATGAGCTTTTGTTGACTGAATCATAGAATTTTATCATAAGCCAAGACTAGAAGAAAACCTGAATAAGGTAAGGGTGGTCCTTGTCACACAGAGAGGAGTGGAGAGACTGCCCTGATTGACCTTGGATTGGGAAAAGAAGGACACAGACAGTCTATGTCCTGTGTCCTCTGTCCTGACTTGCTCTTTCCAGGCTGCTGCCCCAGGAATCATTAGGAATGTCTATTAGACATACTCTGGGGAAAGTGGAAAACAGAATAGCTTTCACCTTGTTCTTGTTTCAGAACTCTGGTAGACTGACTACCCACATGCTGACCCCTCTCCACCATAGGAGAATAGTAGGATTGGTGGGGAGGTGATTAAAAAGATCAAAGGCGCTTGGACCAGCTCCCCATTGCAAGGGCTGATACAAAGACCACACAGGACAAGACTGGAGGAGCTCCTGCTTCACACCATGAGGACTGCAAACTTTCCACTGTGCCTCTGTACTGTATTTGAAAGTGGAAAGTGAAAGGGAGGAAGAGCCCTGCAGGACGTTTAATTTTGGATTAAGAGAATATTAATGCAAGTAGAGGTTTTAATTGAAAGACACTGTCTAAAATAAAAAATAATGAGCTATTGTTAAAATTCCCCTCCAAACCAGCCTGCTTCTCCTTGTGCATAGCTTTGAGAAGGATCCTTGCATTCTTTGGACATCTGTGTAGTATATGTGTGAATTTAATACCATCATAATATCTATTAATTTAGAAGAGTTTGATGACAGCAGCTGTGTGCATATAATTATATATAATGTAAGTCACAGGCATTTTGGAAACATAGAGCTCTGAATAGAGAAATGTGGGGATTATACTGTTTAAATATATCTTTAAATTATTTGGTAATATTGATATAATAAGAAATGATTAGTTACAATAATATTCCGATAGGTTCAGTTATTTATTTTAGGTAAAATTATGCATTTTGCAGTATTTTATAATATTTTGCTAATAGTTCCATTCCAGAGATTTCTCACTGGATTCATCTTAGAGAATAAGTAATAAAAGTTATCTTAAGATTTAATAAAAGCTCAATATTTTTAGAATAGATAGATACATTTATAACTTATTGGCAATAAAAAAGCCCTTGTTGCCTGACCAGGCGATGGCGCAGTGGATAGAGCATTCGACTGGGATGTGGAGGACCCAGGTTCGAGACCCCAAGCTCGCCAGCTTGAGCACGGGTTCATCTGGTTTGAGCAAAACTCACCAGCTTGAGCCCAAGGTCGCTGGCTCAAGCAAGGGGTGACTCGGTCTGCTGTAGGCCCACGGTCAAGGCACATATGAGAAAGCAATCAATGAACAACTAAGGTGTCCCAACGAAAAACTAATGATTGATGCTTCTCATCTCTCTTCATTCCTGTCTGTCTGTTCCTATCTATCCCTCTTTCTGACTCTGTCTCTGAAAAACAAACAAACAAACAAACAAACAAAAAGCCCTTGTTATAGTCAGTTTGATGACTTGTTCTATTTTCTTATATTATTTTTCATCCAGTTTTCAGTCTTACATTTTGATTCAATACAAGAAATTGACTTGCTGTATTTAAAAAAATACAATGTTAACACAAATTATCATTTTAATATAGTAATTGCTGCCATATAATTTATTTTCTAATTGTAATATAGAATAATTTGACTTTCAATGTGTTGTTTTACTTGCCTTAAACTCGAATTAAAAGCCTCAGACTGGAACTGCATTCCATTAAATATCTATTACAACATGTCTGTAGAAATGTCTGTTCTATGTGTATAAAATCCTCAAGAAACTAGAAACTTAATATTCAAGTTTCATATAATTCTGTTAACACCACTCAGAAAAAAAAAAAAGAAACTGGAAAATTTACAACTAGGGCCCTGAAATAGCTAACAAAATTCTGCCACTTTAGAACATCTACGGGTTGGTGCTATCCATAGAGTTTTTGTTTTAGTGCCAAAATCAAAGATTTCATTTTAAAAAATAAAATAAATGGAATGTCTGGGCTGCTGGATTTTGTGCTGCTGGTGTCATCAAATATAAAAATTTATGCCTTCCCTTTTTTTTTTTTTTTTTTTTTTTCTGAAGCTGGAAACCGGGAGAGACAGTCAGACAGACTTCCGCATGCGCCCGACCGGGATCCACCCCGCACGCCCACCAGGGGCCACGCTCTGCCCACCAGGGGGCGCTGCTCTGCCCCTCCAGGGCATCGCTCTGCTGCGACCAGAGCCACTCTAGCACCTGGGGCAGAGGCCAAGGAGCCATCCCCAGCGCCCGGGCCATGTTAGCTCCAATGGAGCCTTGGCTGTGGGAGGGGAAGAGAAAGACAGAGAGGAAGGGGGGGGGGGTGGAGAAGCAAATGGGCGCTTCTCCTATGTGCCCTGGCCGGGAATCGAACCCTGGTCCCCCGCACGCCAGGCCGACGCTCTACCACTGAGCCAACCAGCCAGGGCTGCCTTCCCTTTTTTAATGTTCCTATTTGTTCCCTAAGAATTTCTTCACCTTTCTTGGAGTTCCATTTAATTTCAATGTGCTGTCTATCTTGGCTTTGCTTTGCTATTGTTTTTCAATTTCTTACTATTACTTGGTTGTTTTAATGCATCTATTCTTAACCAAGTCATTTTCCCCCCAGTGTTCCCACTGTTTATTGTGATAAAGACTGCTCACATTTTTCGAGCACTTACCAAGGGTCAGGCCTTGTGCTGTAATACACATGCACACGTGATGCATGCTCCCTATGTAAGGAGGGTGGCCCCTACTATGCCTTGATCACAGGGAGAAGTGGAAGCACAGAGGATAGAAGTAACTTGTCTAGGGCCACAATGCTGGCACATGAAAGAGCTGGGCTTTGGTTACATACATGTGGTTTGACTTCAAAGCACACCTAACAATCTTAACTCACAGCAGGGTCTGTCTCCTGCCCTCTTATGGCTTCATTCTCTTCATTTTCAGACTGCTTCTATGGGGCTAGTATTAATTTTAAAAAGAGTAAATATACTTAAATGGATAAAATTAGACACTTGCCTGATCTAGTCCTGTATTATGTATTGAAAATTAATCTTTTAAAACTATTTTAATGTTTTATGCATTATAACTCTTACTTTCAATTTTCTGATGGTATCAAATCAAAGAGTGGAACATTTCTATTAGATAAATGTCAGCTTTATTCACACTCTTTATTTAGCTCAATCAATGGGATTGCTTTAATGAAGCAAGTTTAACCCTTTGAGTAGCGTATTTTTCATGCTCACTGACCCCCGGAAGTGAGTTTTGTTTTTTTTTTCAAAAAATGAAATTAGTTTCAGTTACAGTTTTATTAACTTAAAATCATGTTTGTTTAATAACCAATTTATAAAAACAAGGAGAACATACATTTGCCTTTTTTTAATGTTGCCTTACACATTTTTAAAATAAATCGATTGTACTCTGGATGGTCCAGAAGCACAAGGATGTACATGAACTTTCATACTACTCAAAGGGTTAATGAAACAAATTCAGAAGTTACAAGAATTTGAAGCAACAGCAAGTACTTGATTACCATTCTGTGTATAACAGAAGTGTCATTGGGGAAAGAAAATTCTTTTTAACTATATTTAAAGGTTATTATTACCTAAGGGAGGGGGACGAGTATGAAGTAAATTCTAATCTACATGCTCAGTATGAACTCCATGTCACAGTTCTTTAATTTTTAAAGCCATCTTCAGTCCATTTCCAAGCTTCCATTTGATGTAGATAGTAAGAAATGAAATCTAAGACATTACTGGGGTGTGCCCCCCACTGCATGGTTACCTTAGGTTATCTTAGGGTTGCATGCAGTGTCAGTTATCCAGGGTACTTCTGAGGTTACGTCTGCAGAGGTTGTGTTGACACACCCATCACTCCTCCAGCATGGGCCTTTCCAGTCTCTGCAGCCTCCTGATAATGAGTATATAGAGCATGCTGGCCTTGGGAAAGTCTTTTAGCTCATTTAACACAGAAGTCCTCAGTGTATGTTCTGTGGCTCCACCGAGGGACTTAAATGTTTCTGAAAATATTGGATTGGAATTCCACTTAAAAATAGTGTTGTTGTCAGTAATGAAAAACAGAAAGTAAAACTAAAACTGTTATACTGTGAAGGATACTAAATAGGTGTGTCACCTAAAACTTAATTTGAGATCCTAACTTTCACCTAAGATGTGACTCCATGAGACCCATTCAGGAATATGCATTAGAACTTGTGAGATCACACCCCTCCTCTGTTCAGGTTGACAACAACTGACTTCCCATCCCAGTTGAAGTTTAAAAAAAAGCCTTACATTGGCCAAAAGGTGTCCCCAGCATGTTCCTTGCCTTGGTAACCTCATTTCTTTTCTCATGACTCACACCCCGATAGCACCCTATGATCCTTGCTGTTTCCAGAACACGCCATGCATGCTCCTCTCTGCCAGTTCCCTCTTTCCACAGACATCACTGTGTCTTGCTTCTTCACCTCCTTCAAGCATTTGCTCATATGCCATCTTCTGAATGAAACTTTTCCCAATCACTATATTTTAAAAATTGCCTTCCTAAGTTCCTAACCCCCTTCCCCAACTTATGTTTTATGGATATTCTCCCTGTCTTACATATTATACTATGCCATTTAATGTTGTGTTTTCACCAGCTAGTGAATCATCTACCCAAAACAAGGGCAAAAAAATTTGGTCTGATTTATTTAATCATAAAACCCCAGCACCTAGAACAGAGCCACAGAGAAGGTGTTACTATATTTTTGTTGAATAAACAGGAATAAAAGAGCAAATGCCACCTCAGAAAGACTAGAGCAAGTGCTCAAATTTTTCTTTATAGATGTCTGTGTCTATGTGTGTCTTAACACTGAAAATGTTAGAATACAGAGAGCTTTATCTCTGATCTCAAACTGTGGTTGGAACTTCCTGTACACATACACACACCTCTATACAGGAAAATATTGATCACTTGTTAAAATAAACATATGTTTAAGAACATATTCAAATATAGGAAATATTTAAGCACCTTCTGTGATCCAGACCTTCTGCTGGGCATGTTCATCATCTTTACCTCATACAACCACCTACAAAGATATTAAGGTAGTTCAAGAAAGTTAAACCCGAAAGTGGGCATTTTAGGATTCTCCACCCACTTCCTAGTCACTGCAAGGGTTTGCTAGGTTATCTTGAATTAGCATGTCCACACATTTCCCTATACTCTTTCTTACTGTAGGTCAGCAGTCCTCAAACACCAGTGGCATAAAACCTATCACACGGGGATCTGTATCTAAATCCAGGTTTAATCTACTTTATGGGCAAGTAAGGGATTTCCAAGAGTAATTTTTATTCCACCCAATTTGCAGCTAATTTTCTAACCTCTTAAAATGTAACTTCAGTTTTCACTAACATTAACCTCATTGTGATTTCCAGTTACCTTGTTTTTGCTTGAACTTCAGAATAAAGCTTCAACGGTCACATCTGTGCACATATTTAAACATTTTCTGAGGGAGTCCGGGAACAAGAAGGCGGTTGTTTTTTCCCACTCTTTTTAAAATTCAAGCTCGGTTATGTCCACTCACATAAAACTGCAGCAGTGAACACCTCAGTTCTGGGTCTGCTCCTCACAGCACATCTGTCACCATGGGCGCAGTGACAGGGAACCACGGAAAGTGTCAAAACACAGAGACAACTTTCTCTCTCATTGGAAATCGTTGGTGCTTGTCTGACTGCTATATTTTGATTGAGAACTTGTTTTTGATGTTGTAAGTAAGACAAAAATGTTCTACTTCTTTTTTTTTTTATTAAATTTAATGCAGTGACATTGATAAATCAGGGTACATATGTTGAGAGAAAATATCTCTAGATTATTTTGACATTTGATTGTGCTGTATACCCCTCCCCCAAAGTTAAATTGTCTTCTGTCACCTTCTATCTGGTTTTCTTTGTGCCCCTCCCCTCCCCTAACCCCTCTCTCCTTCTTCACCCCCTCCCCCCTCCCCCAACCTCCCGCCCCTGTTGCCATCACATTCCTGTTCATGTCTCTGAGTCTCATTTTTATGTCCCTTCTATGTATGGATTCATCTTAGTTTTTTTTTTCTGATTTACTTATTTCACTCCGTATAATGTTGTCAAGGTCCATCCATGTTATTGTAAATGATCCGATGTCATCATTTCTTATGGCTGAGTAGTATTCCATAATATATATGTACCAAAGCTTTTTAATCCACTCGTCCTCTGACAGACACTTGGGCTGTTTCCAGATCTTTGCTATTGTGAACAATGCTGCCACAAACATGCAGGTGCATTTCTCCTTTTCGAGCTGTTCTATGGTGTCCTTGGGGTATATTCCTAAAAGTGGGATAGCTGGGTCAAAAGGCAGTTCGATTTTCAGATTTTTGAGGAATCTCCATACTGTTTTCCACAGTGGCTGCACCAGTCTGCATTCCCACCAGCAGTGCAGGAGGGTTCCCTTTTCTCCACATCCTCGCCAGCACTTATTCTGTGTTGTTTTGTTGATGAGCGTCATTCTGGCTGGTGTGAGGTGATATCTCATTGTGGTTTTAATTTGCACTTCTCTAATGATTAGTGATGTTGAGCATTTTTTCATGTGCCTATTGGCCATCTGTATGTCCTCTTTAGAGAAGTGTCCATTAATTTCTTTTGCCCATTTTTTGATTGGATTGTTTGTCTTCCTGGTGTTGAGATTTACAAGTTCTTTATAAATTTTGGTTATTAACCCCTTATTAGACGTATTGTCAAATATGTTCTACCATTATGTAGTTTGTCTTTTTATTCTGTTCTTATTGTCTTTAGCTGTGCAAAAGCTTTTTAGTTTGATATAGTCCCATTTGTTTATCCTGTCTTTTATTTCACTTCCCCGTGGAGATAAATCAGCAAATATATTGCTCCGAGAGATGTCGGAGAGCTTACTGCCTATGTTTTCTTCTAAGATGCTTATGATTTCACGGCCTACATTTAAGTCTTTTATCCATTTTGAGTTTATTTTTGTGAGTGGTGTAAGCTGGTGATCTAGTTTCATTTTTTTGCAGGTAGCTGTCCAATTTTCCCAACACCATTTGTTAAAGAGGCTGTCTTTACTCCATTGTATTTCCTTACCTCCTTTGTCAAATATCAGTTGTGCATAGAACTGTGGGTTTATTTCTGGGTTCTCTGTTCTGTTCCATTGATCTTTATGCCTGTTCTTATGCCAGTACCAGGCTGTTTTGAGAACAACGGCCTTGTAGTATAACTTGATATCAGGAAGTGTGATACCTCCCACTTTATTCTTTTTTAAGATTGCTGAGGCTATTCGTGTCCTCTTTTGGTTCCATATAAATTTTTGGAATATGTATTCTATATCTTTGAAGTATGTCATTGGTATTTTAATTGGTATTGCATTGAATTTATAGATTGCTTTGGGTAATATAGACATTTTAATGATGTTTATTCTTCCTAAACATGAGCACGGTATATGCTTCCACTTGTTTGTATCTTCCTTGATTTCTTTTATCAATGCTTTGTAATTTTCCGAGTACAAGTCTTTAGTCTCCTTGGTTAAGTTTACTCCTAGGTACTTTATTTTTTTGGTTGTAATTGTGAAGGGGATTGTTTCCTTAATTTCTCTTTCTGACTGTTCATTGTTGGTGTATAAAAATGCTTCTGATTTCTGAGTATTGATTTTATATCCTGCCACTTTGCTGAATTTATTTATCAGGTCCAGTAGTTTTTTGACTGAGACTTTAGGGTTTTCTATATACAATATCATATCATCTGCAAATAATGATAGTTTTACTTCTTCTTTTCCAACTTGAATGCCTTTTATTTCTTCTTCTTGTCTGATTGCTGTGGCTAGGACTTCCAGGACTATGTTAAATAAGAGTGGTGAAAGGGGGCACCCCTGCCTTGTTCCTGATCTTAAGGGGATTGCTTTTAATTTTTTCCCATTGAGTATGATGTTGGCGGTGGATTTCTCATAGATGGCTTTTATCATGTTGAGGTATGTTCCCTGTATTCCCACTTTGCTGAGAGTTTTGATCATGAATGGGTGCTGGATTTTATCAAATGCTTTTTCTGCATCTATTAAAATTATCATATGGTTTTTCTCCTTCTTTTTGTTTATGTGATGAATCACATTGATTGATTTACGAATATTGTACCAGCCTTGCCTCCCCAGGATAAATCCCACTTGATCATGGTGTATGATTTTTTCCATATATTGTTGGATCCGGTTTGCTAATATTTTGTTGAGGATTTTAGCATCTATATTCATCAGAGATATTGGCCTATAATTTTCTTTCTTTGTGTTGTCTTTGCCTGGTTTTGGAATCAGAATTATGCTCTCCTCATAAAAGGAGCTTGGAAGTCTTCCTTCCTCTTGAATTTTTTGAAATAGTTTGAGAAGGATAGGAGTTAGTTCTTCTTTGAATATTTGGTAGAATTCTGTTGTGAAGCCATCGGGCCCCGGACTTTTCTTTGTTGGGAGTTTTTTGATAACTGTTTCGATCTCATTTGGTGTAATCGGTCTGTTTAGGTTTTCTGATTCTTCCAGATTGATTTTTGTAGGATTGTATGTTTCAAGGAATTTGTCCATTTCATCTAGGTTGTCTAGTTTTTTGGCATACAGTTCTTCATAGTACTTTCTTACAATATTTTGTATTTCTGTTGTGTCAGTTGTTATTTCTCCTCTCTCATTTCTAATTTTATTTATTTGAGTCCTCTCTCTCTTTTTCTTGGTGAGTCTACTTAAAGGTTCATCAATCTTGTTTACCTTTTCAAAGAACCAGCTCCTAGTTTCATTGATCCTCTGTATTGTTTCTTTAGCCTCTATGTCACTTATTTCTGCTCTGATCTTTATTATATCCTTCCTTCTACTACATTTGGGCTTTTTTTTTTTTAATTTTTCTTTTTTTAATTTTATTTATTCATTTTTAGAGAGGAGAGAGACAGAGAGAGAGAAGGGAGGAGGAGCTGGAAGCATCAACTCCCATATGTGCCTTGACCAGGCAAGCCCAGGGTTTCGAACCGGCGACCTCAGCATTTCCAGGTCGACGCTTTATCCACTGTGCCACCACAGGTCAGGCACATTTGGGCTTTACTTGCTGTTCTTTTCTAATTCTTTTAGATGCAGGGTTAAGTTGTTTATTTGAGCTTTTTCTAGCTTCTGAAAGTGTGCCTGTAGTGCTATGAACTTCCCTCTCAGCACTGCTTTTGCTGTGTCCCATAAATTTTGAGTTGTTGTATGCTCATTGTCATTAGTTTCTAGGAATTTTTTTATTTCTTCTTTGATCTCATTCTTAATCCATTCATTATTTAGCACCCTGCTATTTAGTTTCCATGTGTTTGAGAATTTTTGAGCTTTTCTGCTGTGATTCATTTCTAGTTTCATGCCGTTGTGATCAGAGAGAGTGCTTGATATGATTTCAGTCTTCTTAAATTTGTTGAGAGGACTTTTGTGCCCTAACATGTGGTCTATCCTAGAGAATGTACCATGAGCGCTTGAAAAGAATGTATATTCTGCTGCTTTAGGGTGAAAGGATCTGAAGATATCTATTAAATCGAGTTGATCTAGTGTTTCCAATAAGTCTGCTGTTTCTTTGTTAATTTTCTTTCTTGAGGATCTATCTAGTGATGTTAGTGGGGTATTGATATCCCCTACTACTATAGTATTGCTGTTGATCTCGCCCTTTAAATCCATCAAAGTCTGTTTTATATATTTGGGTGCTCCTATATTAGGTGCATAGATATTTATGATAGTTATATCTTCCTGTTGGATTACTCCCTTTATCATTATGTAGTGGCCTTCTTTATCTCTTACTATATCCTTTGTTTTAAAGTCCAATTTGTCTGATATAAGTATTGCTACCCCAGTTTTTTTTTCATTTCCGTTTGCATGAAATGTTTTTTTCCATCCTTTTACCTTCAATCTATGTGTGTCTTTTGTTCTAAGGTGTGTCTCTTGTAGACAACATATGTATAAGTCCTGTTTTCTTATCCACGCAGCTACCCTATGTCTTTTGATTGGATCATTTAATCCATTTACATTTAAGGTTATTATTGATATGTAGTTGTTTACTGCCATTTTCTTCTTTAAAGGTGTATTCCTTTTTTTGCAATATTCTTTTCCAACTTTGATCTGTTTACACCAGGCCCCTTAACATTTCTTGCAGTGTTGGTTTGGTTGTAATGAATTCCTTGAGTTGTTTTTTGTCTGGGAAGCTTTTTATTTCTCCTTCGATTTTAAATGATAGCCTTGCTGGATAAAGTAGTCTTGGTTGTAGGTTCTTGTTCTGCATTACTTTGAATATTTCTTGCCATTCCCTTCTGGCCTCAAGTGTTTCTGTTGAGAAGTCAGATGTCATCCTTATGGGGGCTCCTTTGTAGGTGATAACTTTTTTTTCTCTTGCAGCTTTTAATATTTTCTCTTTATCGCTTAGCTTTGGTATTTTAATTATGATGTGTCTTGGTGTAGGTTTCTTTGGGTTTCTCTTTAATGGAGTTCTCTGTGCTTCTTGGACTTATAAGAGTTTCTCTTTCATTAATTTAGGGAAGTTTTCAGTTATGATATGATTGAACAAAGTCTCTATCCCTTGTTCTTTTTCTTCTTCTTCAGGAACCCCTATGATGCGGATGTTATTTCTCTTCATGTTGTCACAGAGCTCTCTAAGTGTTTCCTCTGACTTTTTGAGTCTCTTTTCTCTTTTCTTCTCTGCTTTCATGCCTTCATTCCAGTTGTCCTCCAACTCGCTGATTCGATCCTCTGCTGTATCCATCCTGTTTTTAATTCCTTCCATTGTGGTCTTCATTTCTGATATTGTATTTGTCATCTCTGACTGATTCTTTTTTAATATTTCAATATCCTTTTTTATACTTGCTATTTCTTTATTTAGGTTTTCAAACTGCCCCTCCATTGTTGTTCTAAGATCCCTAAGCATCCTTACAATCATTATTTTGAACTCCGCATCTGGAAGTTTGATTATTTCCATATCACTCAGCTCCTCTCTCAAGGGTGTCTCTTGTGGTTTCATTTGGGTCGCACTCCTTTGTCTTCTCATAATGGTGTTTTATTTGTAGAGTTGCTTGAGTCTAGGCTTGGTGTTTTCTGCCTCCTGTTTTCAGTTGTGTTATTTCTAGGTCTTCTTTGGTTGGTATCAGCTATTATTTGTAATCCACTTTTGGATTTGGGCAGCTTTGAAGTCTTGATTTGTTTGTTTTCTTAACAGGTGATAGTCTTGTTAACTGATCTCAGCAGGGGGCTTCCTTGAAACTGTAACCAGGAATGCTGTGGGTGTAACCTGAGACGCTGAAGGTCTCTTCCACCAACTAATCTCACTGGGGGCAGGGTTTTTTCTCAGCTTCAGTAGGGGGAGGTGTATCTCAGATCTCCATGGAGACCTGAGTTACTGCCCCTCCTCCCCACTTCTTGTTTTCAGCTGTGTCTTGTTGCGCTGATTGGAGCTGGATAGATGTCCGGAGATCTCTGATCCGGAAGCACTTCAGCTCTATTTTGTGAAAGGTTCAGTCCCTCCCCCAGCTATGGCCGCCTCCAGCACGAATGAGTCAGCTTTTTTATTTTGTTTCTTGCATACCTTAGCCCCTCACAGTCTGTCCCTCTCCTTGTCCTTTCCACTTGGGTGATAAGCTGGTCTTTTCAACCCACCTTGCTCCCTGGTCGCCAGGTAAGTGGCTGTGAGCAGTAGTTTCTGCTCTTTTTCCTCTGTGAAATCCTCTCTGGGCTCTCAGCCTCCCCCCCCCCCCCCCCCCCCCCGTCGTTCCTGTAAGCAGAGGAGATTCAGGCACTCCTTACCAGGTTTATTGTGTCTTCCTCTTTGCTCCTTGGTTTTTGAGAGCTGTTCTTACAGTTCAGTGTTGGTTTTTCATGCTGATTTTTCCTAAATTGATTTGTATTCCAGTTTGGGGTTGAGAGCTGGGCGTCTGTGCGTCCGCCTACTTCGCTGCCATCTTCAAAAGCCCCCTGTTCTACTTCTTTTTAAGAATTTGGATTAGGTTCATTTCAGTGTCTTGAGATTGTAAGGTTAAAAATTGCTACTATTTATAACCATTTATCTTCTGGAAACAGAATTTTGTTTTTGAAATCATCCTGCAAAAACATCCACGGGTATAAATTATAGGCTGAATCTTCTCTAAGACTGTGATTGTCATCCACAGTCCCCAGTGACACAACCAGTTCTTCTTTGAGTCTTACATGTTCATCAAAGCTGCCTGATTGTTCCTGTTTGAAATTTTTAGCGAGCAATTATTAACAATTTTAAATAAATTTAAATAAGTAAGCAATTGTTTTGGTTTTTTGTATCTTTTTTTTTACAGGGACAGAGAGAAAGTCAGAGAGAGGGATAGATAGGGACAGACAGACAGGAAGGGAGAGAGAGATGAGAAGCATCAATCATCAGTTTTTTGTTGCGACGCCTTAGTTGTTCATTGATTGCTTTCTCATATGTGCCTTGACCGCGGGCCTTCAGCAGACTGAATAACCCCTTGCTCGAGCCAGCGACCTTGGGTCCAAGCTGGTGAGCTTTTTGCTCAAACCAGATGAGCCTGCGCTCAAGCTGGTGACCTCGGGGTCTCAAACCTGGGTCATCTGCATCCCAGTTTGATGCTCTATCCCAGGCATGGCCAACATACGGCTCGTGGGCCGGATCCAGCCTGCATAATAAGTTTATGAAGCCTGCGATTAAATTTTTAATGTTCTCTGCTACTTTAAAATCTCAGCTACTCAGAAGTGGAAGCGTCTTTGATTATTGGAAATCGAGATATTTAAGAAGATAGTGATACGCGGAAAAGAATTCTGCATGTGACTAATCTAGGGTTAACTTTCAATAATTGGTCGAATGTATTCGCGATACTTCTTAATTTTTTAAAAAAAAGCCATTATAAAGATTTACAACTTTTGTACTCATCTTTACTTGATATGAACTATTTGACGTTTAGTGGCGATGTGAAGCCCATATTCTTTTAGGTGGAGTTTGCCAGTACACACCCAAGGTCAAACAATTCGTTATTTTTGTGGTCAAGTGTGGTGAATCAAGTGGCATTGTAGCATAGAAAATAGCTGCAGTTGATAACTGAAAATGTGTCCAGGCTTTTTGTAAAACAAAATAATTGTTTTATTTGCAATACAATCCCTTCAAGTTCATTCTATTAATTAAATATTGTTTTGATTAATTGTGATACTGTTTGGATATTTATACGGTATGTAATTATATTTTTATTAAAATAATATTGTATAGGCCCTGGCTGGTTGACTCAGCGGTAGAGCGTCGGCCTGGCGTGCGGGGGACCCAGGTTCGATTCCCGGCCAGGGCACATAGGAGATGCGCCCACTTGCTTCTCCAGCCCCCCCCTTCCTCTCTGTCTCTCTCTTCCCCTCCCACAGCCAAGGCTCCATTGGAGCAAAGATGGCCTGGGCGCTGGGGATGGCTCCTTGGCCTCTGCCCCAGGCGCTAGAGTGGCTCTGGTCGCAGCGGAGTGAAGCCCCAGAGGGGCAGAGCGTCGCCCCTGGTGGGCGTGCCAGGTAGATCCCGGTCTGGCACATGCAGGAGTCTGTCTGACTGTCTCTCCCCATTTCCAGCTTCAGAAAAATACAATAAATAAATAAATAAATAAATAAATAAAATAATATTGTATATTAAAATTATTTTTACTCACATTTATTCATAAACAAATTACATAATAAAATTTTGTTTACTTAAATGAATCATTTTTTGTATTTAACATTTTTTAATTTTAATATTTTGTCAGGCCCGTGAAGAAAGTTTTCTTTCTAATCTGGCCTGGGGGCAAAAACTGTTGGCTACACCTGCTCTATCCACTGTGCCACGGCCTGGTCAGGCAATAAGCAATTGTTTATTTTAAGTGGAGCAATTCACTATAAGATTTGATTTAATTTTTCTAAAAAAAGCCTGCTATGAAAATAGTTTGAAAATCACTGCTGTTGCCCAGGGATTGGTGAACTTTTTCTGAAAGAGCCAAATACTAAGTATTTTAGGCTTTGCAAACCAAGAGGCCAAATTGAGGATATTATGAAAGTATGTATATATTACTTAATATATAACAATTTAGAAATGTAAAATTATTTTAAAATGTAAAACTCCCTCTTAATTTGGAGGCCACCAAAAAAAGGTGGTGGGCTGGATTTGGTCCATGGGCTGCAATATGCCCACCTCTGCTCCAGCCCAGGAACCTGCTCTTATAGGTGAAGATGTGCTGAGCAGAACAGAATGTCCTGTGGAGACACAGTCATGTGACAGCACGAAGAGAGGAGTGAAGACTACACTGTCAGTCTCTTGTGTCTGACATTGTTGGGTTGTTCTTGAAAACTTAAGAAGAAACGAGGCCCAGATACAAATATCAGAAGACTCCAAGCTATGGGTGAAGCCAAAGCCAATAAAAAACAACTATTTAAACACTCACTGTAGAAAACAACCACATTTGCAGGTTTTCTTCTTTTCCATATTCAACTCCACCAGACCCTTTTTGAAGGCAAAGGAAATTTTCCTATAATTCATATATAATTTCACTTTCAGTAATGATGGAGGCATAGGTAAAAATGGTATTTTGAACCTCCAGAAAACCCATCAATTACAACTAAACTACAGAACAACCATCACTCAGAACCACCTGAAATCAAGCTCAATGGAAGTCCTACAAGCAGGGAATTACAGAAGAAGCCACATCCAGAATGGTGGGAGAGGCAGAGACGTAGAACAGGCTGATCCCACAACCACATGTGGCAGTTAAAAATCTTGAGGGATATGTTACCTGCAGTGGTCACCCCTAAAAAATTTAGGGGGTCCTAGCCCCACATCAGAACCCTCAGCACAGGCTTCCAGTGCCAGGAAGAGAAGTCCCCATAACTTCTAGTTATAAAAACCAAAGGGGATTGTGGCTTCCAGAGTCCCACGTGTTCCTCTTAAAGGAATCATGCATAAACTCACTCAGACTCACTCCCTCCGAGCTCCATCACGAGGACAGCAGTTCAAAAGGTACCAGGGAAAATTGGAGAGGAACTGAATTTTCTGTTTTCAGGATGAGGGCTGAGGAAACAGCTTTATTCCAGACAGAGGTGCTGACAGAGGCCATTGTTTCTTCTCTGAGCCCTCCCCACACAGAGCTGGCAGGTGGGCACCATATCTGAGTCTCTATCACCCTGGCTCACACTGTTCACTCTGTCATGGTGATTCCCTGAGACCCCACCTCACCCACCTTGCAAGCTTAACCTAGTCATTTCCAGTGGCTTTTCCATACAAATAGCCTCTCTAGGCTCATGCTTGGGACTTTCCTAAAATCTCTCAAATAAGCAGTATCTGGATTCTGTGCATCCCATATTTTTTGCTAAGTGGCCCCAGGCCTGGCATTGGTGGCAGCCAGCCTCAGCAGCGTAGCCTCTCCCAAGCACCTCTGGGCCAAGCACAAGTAGCAGCTATTGGCAGCTCACTTTGAAGCTTCTGCTGGGTGGTCCTGGCTAATCATGGCCTGTACTTTCCAGAAGGCCCCGGAGCCAGTGAACTCAGAACACAACTTCAGACCAAGTTGGATCATTTCTCAACCACCTCCATAAACAACACACTTAAGGGATGGACTCACCTGACACCAAAGTGCCACTAAACGGAGTCCTACCTGTGAGGACTGCCCAGGAACAGCAGTTCCTCTTCTCTAAGTGCACTGGTCCTTGCATACAATGGGCCTAGAGTCAAGCCCTCAGTGGCATGCCAACAGCAAGCAGGGCTCAACTACAACAGGGCAGTGCACACAACCCACTCACAGGGCACAATTAGAGCACCCAGCTTTGGTGATGGGGCGGCTATACCACTGAACCTTATAGGACACCAACTACATTAGGCCACTCTACCAAGACTGGGAGACAGAGTACAGGGGTAGGGAAACTTTTTGGCTGAGAGAGCCATGAACGCCACATATTTTAAAATGTAATTCCATGAGAGCCATACAATGACCCGTGTACGTTAGATATTATCCAATAAAATGTGGTGTTGTCCCGGAGGACAGCTGTGATTGGCTCCAGCCACCCGCAACCATGAACATGAGTGGTAGGAAATGAATGGATTGTAATACATGAGAATGTTTTATATTTTTAACATTTTTATTATTTTTATTAAATATTTGTCTGCAAGCCAGATGCAGCCATCAAAAGAGCTACATCTGGCTCGCAAGCCATAGCTTCCCGACCCCTGACCTAGTACATAGAAAAAAAATACAGGGAAGTGGCCAAAATGAGTAGACAAAGAACAAGTCTCAAATGAAATAACAGGAGAAATCTCCATAAAAAAGAAAACTAAATGAAATGGGGACAAGTAAACTATGGAATACAGAATTCAAAACAATGGTTATAATGATACTCAAGGAACTTGGTAAGAACTTCATCAGCATACAATAGGACATATAAACCATAAAAAAAGAATCAGTCAGAAATAAAGGCTACTCTAACTGAAACAAAGAATAAATTACAGGGAATCAACAGTAGAATAAATGAAACAGGTAATCAAATCACCTATTTGGAATATAAAGGAGCAGAAAACACCCAATCAGAACAGGAAAAATTATTAAAAAAATGGTGATACTGTAAAGAGCCTCTGGGACAACTTAAAGCATATTAACATTTGCATCACAGAAGTACCAGAAAGAGAAGAGAGAGAGAGCAAGAAGTTGAGAACCCATTTGAAAAAGTAATGATAGGAAACTTCCCTAACCTGATGAAGGAACTAGATATACTAATCCAGGAAACACAGAAAGTCCTAAACAAGATGAACCCAAAGATGCCCACATGAATATTTGTCATAATTAAAACCCTAGAGATTAAAGACAAAGAGAATCTTAAAAGCAGCAAGAGATAAGCAGTTAGTTACCTACAAAGAAGCTCCTGTAAGACTGTCAGCTCATTTGTCAACAGAAACATTTCAGGCCAGAAAGGATTGGCAAGAAATATTCAAAGTGATGAAAAGCAAGGACCTACAATCAAGATTACTCTATTCAGCAAAACTGTCATTTTGAATTGAAGGGCAGATAAAGACCTTCACAAACAAGAAAAAAATCTAGAGGACTTCATCAGTACCAAAAATATGAATAATAAAGTCTTGGCTGTGTAGCTCAGTTGGTGCATTGTCCCAATACACCAAGGTGGTAAGTTTGATCTCTGGTCTGAGTACATACAAGAATCAACCAGTGAATGTGTAAATAAGTAGAACAACACCTTGATGTTTCTCTTTTTCTCAAAAAAACATAAATGATGGTAACAAATATGTATCATAATAATTATTTTAAATGTAAATGGATTAAATTCTCCAATTCAAAGACACACAGTGACTGAATGGATAACAAAAGAAGACCCTTACATATTCTGTCTACAAGAGACTCACTTCAGGTCAAAAGACACACACTGTCTAAAAGTAAAGAGATGAAAAAAGATACTTTATTAAAATGCAAACAAAAAACCTAGGGTAGCAATACTTACACCAGACAAAATAAACTTTAAAACAGTAGTTCTCAACCTGTGGGTCGCAACCCCGGCGGGGGTCGAATGACCAAAACACAGGAGTCACCTAAAGCCATCAGAAAATACATATTTATTATACAATACATTTTTAAATAAAATATGTATTTTCTGATGGCTTTAGGTGATAAAGAAGGACCCAGTGACTCCAATTCTGATTATTTATCCAAAGAAACTCAAAGTACTAAACCAAAAATACATTTGCATCTATATGTGTATTGCAGCAGCATTACAATAGCCAGGATATAGAAGCAACCTAAATGTCCATTAATAAATGAATGGATAAAGAAGAAGAGGGGAATCTATACAGTGGAATATGATTCAGCCATTAAAAGAATGAAATATTGCCATCTGCAATAACATTGATGGACCGAGAGGGTATTGTACTGAGTGAAATTAATCAGACAGAGAAAGACAAGTAGTAGATGATTCCATTTATATGTGGAATCTAAAAAACAAAATAAATAAGCAGAACAGAAACATATTCATAGATACAGATAACATTTTGACAGATGCCAGATGCGAGAGGGTTTGGGGCTGGATGAAAAAGGTTAAGGGATTAAGAAGTACAAATTGGTAGTTACAGAATAGTCATGGAGAATATAAAGTACAGCATAGGGAATATAAAGTTAATAATATTGTAATATTATGAAGATGAGTACTAGATTTATTGGGATAATCACTTTGAAAGTTATATTAATGTCTAATCATAGGTTGTATGCCTGAAACTAATATAATATTGTATATCAACAGTAATTTTAAAAGAAAAAAAATGAGTCATATATAATTTCACATATAATAAATCAGAAATTTGAGTGAATGGTGAGGGGGAGGGACAAATATAAGGTGATGAAAATGATTGGAGGTTGGGTGATGGGTATCTAACATAATCAATAATTCAAGTGCTATATAAACATTCACCTTAAACCTATGTACTCTTATTGATCAATATCACTCTGTTAAAGTTAATTTTCTAAATAAAATAAAAAAAATAAATCAGAAATACCAGATTGCTAGGAAATTATATATATTCAACTTCCCACATTATCTTCCCAACCTATTTGTTACTAAATTTTATAAGTTCAGTAAGTGCAAGTTAATAAATAAAAAAATTAAAATAGAAAAATATAGCATCTTTTTCCCCTCACAACCTCAACTTTATGTCTTGATAGGTAGATTAGAATATTAGTGACGTGATTAGGGATTAAATAGCAGAAAAATGAGATTGCTTCTGGTAGGAATGAGCTTCTGTTTTTGGATTACTTCAATTTATTTTACCTAGCAAGACCTTTTAAGAAACTGAATATAGACAATTTTTCTGATCAATTCTTTTACAAATCCCTGGATCATAAAAAATTAAGGATTAAAAAGTGAACCTGTCTTTACTATGCAGACTG
The DNA here is from genome assembly GCF_036850765.1 of Saccopteryx bilineata. Classification (NCBI taxonomy): domain Eukaryota; kingdom Metazoa; phylum Chordata; class Mammalia; order Chiroptera; family Emballonuridae; genus Saccopteryx; species Saccopteryx bilineata. The sequence goes on along the minus strand of NC_089493.1, from coordinate 152,600,298 downwards.
TACCACTAGATATTAGTAACTTTTCCCTCCGTGGAAGTATTCCAGTTAATAAGGAAAGAAACAATGGTGGAATTAGAAATATTACCATTTTGAACGTATAATGAATTAATGAATCTAGGAAATTGTTATCAACAGCAACTTATATTAGAAACAGACAACCGTTATGTGTCTCCCGTAAAAGAACACAACATTGTCTTTTTTTTTTTTTTTTTTGTATTTTTCTGAAGTTGGAAACGGGAGGTAGTCAGACAGACTCCTGCATGGGCCCAACTGGGATCCACCGGCATGCCCACCAGGGGGCGATGCTCTGTCCATCTGGGGCGTTGCTCTGTTGCAACCAGAGCCATTCTAGCGCCTGAGGCAGAGGCCATAGATCTATCCTCAGTGCCCGGGCCAACTTTGCTTCAGTGGAGCCTTGGCTGCAGGAGGGGAAGAGAGAGACAAAGAGGAAGGAGAGGGGGAGGGGTGGAGAAGCAGATGGGCACTTCTCCTGTGTGCCCTGGCCGGGAATCGAACCCAGGACTCCTGCACGCCAGGCCGACGCTCTACCACTGAGCCAACCAGCCAGGGCCACAACGTTGTCTATTAAGTACTTACATTCAAAAAGAAAAATTGAACTTGTATCTGGTAATTCTCTGGGTCATGAAAATTCAGAGGACATACAGAAGACAGAGGAGCATGTTAAATAATGCTCAGTAATGAAACCCCACAGGGTAAATAATCCAGTTTGTTTTAAGCAAATGTAAAATGAGAGAGAGAGAGAGAGAGAGAGAGAGAGATGGCAGGACCTATTAGAGAAGCTTCAGAGGCATATAAAATAATGCTGATTATTAAAAAATAATCATAAAATAGAATTGATGTGATAGTTGACAATTTTAACAATTATTTGATATTTGGTAATATTTAGGAATACAGGTTAAATTTTCATATGGTGATATCATTTTAAAATTTATCTTTTAGAGCTATATAAAGAATAATTATACATAAATGATGTCTGTGATTGACTTGACGATAACCCAGCAGAAGCTAAGTGGGTGAGGATGTAGATAAAAAAAAGATTGGTCCTGTGTTGAGAAGTGCTGAAGCTGGATGATGGGTACAGGAAATTCTTGTCTGTATACTTATGTATGTTTGAAACTTTCCATAGCAAAATGTTTTTTAAAAATAGCTGAAGGGAATTCCCAAAACCAATAGACAGTACAATGGCCACAATGGCCGCACGAAGAATTATGGTAGTCCAACAGGGATGACAACAGAAAAACATTAGCAACTCCAGTAGCCCCATAAGAAGATTGTTTCTATAAGATACATTCTTCAATGCAAAGAAATCTAAATTTGTAAGGCACACTTTTGAAACTATTACTTGGTATATCGATGGTTACTTACTCATGTGGTTTGTGTCTATTGTAGTACAGACAGTTCAAAAGTCTGGCTTTCAGAGTGAACATTGCTTTTAACTTGTAGGTTGGAGAAGAGGCCACCAGAGTCTTGCCTACATCTCCTTATCTTTTCCACTATAGTGCTTGCCTGTGCTCTGTCTTTCAAGTACCAGCCTCTTTAACCCATTACTGAAGGGCTTTTTCTGACTGTGCAAGAGGCAGCCTGGAATTTGGGGAATTAGTGCCCCTGGGAGCAGCCCTTAATCAGTGACTGACAGAGAGTAGAGTGTAAATACAGCCAAACTCTTTGTTTCTTCCACTGGACGAGTCTGAGACCGATCCATAGTTTACTTTGACTATAAGTGTTTCCCAAGTGGAATTAAACTCCAGCTATCAGCAGTAGTAAATGACTTCACAACTTACCCTTACTGGGTGAGTTGGTTTCCTTCCTTCCCTTACCTCTGCTTTTCATTTCTCCATTCTCCTACCAGTATTCTCTGGGGTCACTTTCCAATAAACCACTTCTCTCAAATTCTTGTCTGAAGATGGAGAGAAACCAAGATAAAGAGGAATGCACATACCTTCAGTTTGCAAACAGCAAGTGAATTAGGGGCCCTCTCTCATGTTAGGTGGGAGAACCTAGAATTTAGCTATTTATCCATGTTTTCTAAGGGTGGTAAATGTCAGTAGAAGGGAATAATAGTTTTGTTTTTTATGTTAATTTGTTTAATGTATGTTCTTAGGATTTTGAATTATCCCAGTTATCAAGAAAGATTAGAACAGTAAGTTACAAACTTTATTATGTTCACTCAGGGTCTGTGGAGCCCTACCCCCACCTTCAGGGATTCTGATTCATAAAACTCCAGATTTACTATTAATAGTTACACATATTAAAACATTAGAAATATTTGCACACGTGTCCTGAGATTCCCACTTTGAGAAACTTGGCCTAGGTGCCATGGCCAGTGGGTTCCATATGCCTGTCAGACTTGATCTGACTTATAGCTGTATCATGTTCTGGAGTCCCAGTTTGGTGAGGCTAATACCAAAACCTAAATTTAATTTTAATCTGATTCAGATGGTGCTGTTGCTAGTCCTTTCTACTTTTTGTAAAGATGGGCATGGGAAGTACAGTCTGGAAAGAAATAAAAGTGTAGGGTAGAATGGAGGGTGTGGTTAGCAGAACTCTGGCAAAGGTCTTCTTAAGAATGCAGCACTCCACCCGGGTTGTTTCTTGGGTGTGCTGCACCATGCCTTCTTTGAATCTCTGTGTGCCTGGTTGGGAGATAAAAGCAGAAAGCACTGTGAGAAAACACTCAGCTATAAGGCTAACCCATTCCTCTCTTGCCCTCTTTATGCCCAATGAAGATTCAGAGATAAGGCCACAGGGCCCAATGAGAGAAAGTATCATCATCCCTCCCATTCATATTTTCCATCTTTTTTTTTTTTTTTTAGATTTTATTTATTCATTTTTATTAGAGAGAGAGGGGAGAGAGAGAGAGAGAGAGGGAGAGATAGAGAGAGAACAGGGGGAGGAGCAGGAAGCATCAACTCCCATATGTGCCTTGACCAGGCAAGCCCAGGGTTTTGAACCGGCAACCTCAGCATTCCAGGTCGACGCTTTATCCACTGCGCCACCACAGGTCAGGCATATTTTCCATCTTGAACAATGTTCTTAGAGCAATTTCCAAACAATGACCACTTGTTTAATTTATAGGAGCCAATTTACCTTTCTCAATTAGTTCACAATTTTATTTGGACTTTGCATTTAGTCTATTCCCAGAACTCCAACTGGCTTCAAGATGCAGATAATTGTACCTTCTACTTTATCAGTATGGCAATATTATCTTTTCTCCTTGCTAAATTTTGACACATCAAGTTTAGAATTAATTTTTTTTAACATATTTTTTTAATTTTTTTTTTTAAGATTTTATTTATTCATTATAGAGACGGGACAGAGAAAGAGAGAGAGAGAGAGAGAGAAGGGGGGAGGAGCAGGAAGCATCAACTCCCATATGTGCCTTGACCAGGCAAGCCCAGGGTTTTGAACCGGCAACCTCAGCATTTCCAGGTTGACGCTTTATCCACTGTGCCACCACAGGTCAGGCGGAATTAATTTCTTGAGACAGTCTTTCTTTGGCACACTAATGCACAGTGGTTGGAGATTTATAACAATGTACTGTCTTGTACATAAATTTTGTTTCATAAATAGTGCCTTTTTACTTAGAAAAGTTTGCTTGTGTATAAGAGACTTTCATATGAGCTGAGGGGAATTGAAAAAATGTTAATTCTGATATGGTCACCTCTTTACTCTTTCATATATATATATTTGTGTGTGTGTGTGTGTGTGTGTGTGTAATTTTCATCCTTTTTTTTGTAATTTAAAATGTCTTATAATTACATGATACCCAATATTTTTTTATTTTTACTTTTTAACTGTTTATTATTTTTTAAGTGAGAGGAGGGGAGATAGAGAGACAGACCCCTGTATGCACCCCAACCAAGATCACTCAGCTAACCCCATCTTGGGCCAATACTTGAATCAGCCAAGCTATCCTCAATGCCTGAGGCTGACGCATGAACCAACTAAGCTAACCTCAGCACCTAAGCTGTCACTCAATCCAGTTTAGTCATGAGCTGCGAGAAGGGAAGAGAGAGAGAAGGGTCAGAGGCAGGGGAAGAGAAGCACATGGTCACTTCTCATGTGTGCCCTGACCAGGGATCAAGCCTGGGACTTACACATGGTGGGCCAATGCTCTATCCACGAAACCAAATGGCCAAACCCTTATTTTTATTTTTTAATTGTTATTTTAAAATTTTTTTCACTTGCCTAATCACTTTTTATTGAAATAAATACTGTGGGTTATAATACAAGTAAATGTATTCTTTTTTATTAATTTTAATTTATTGTGTTTACCTGGATTCAAGTGTCTTACTGAATAAAACTCCCTAACCCCCCACTCCTGTGCCCCCCACACCCCCCTTATCCCCTTCCTTTAAACACCCTCCCCTCTTCCCTCTATGATTTGACATCTTGCTATCCATATCTCTGTATTATATATATATATAAATTTACAAATCCCTTTACCTTCTCTGATCCCATCCCCTCATCCTTCCTCACTCTAACCATTGCCCCTCTGGTCCTTGTGATCTCTCCTCTACCTCTATTTCATTCCTCAGTTCACTTTGTCCATTAGATTCCACATATAAGTGAGATCATATGATATTTGTCTTTCTCTGCTTGGCTTATTTCATTTAGCATAATAGTCTCCAGGTCCATTCATGCTGTCGCAAAAGGTAAGATTTCCTTCTTTTTCATGGCCACATAGTATTCCATTGTGTATATGTACAACTGCATTTTAATCCACTCATCCACTGAAGAACACTTGGGCTGTTTCCAGATCTTGGCTATTGTAAACAATGCTGCAATAAACATGGGATTGAACATATCTTATATTGAATCAGTGCTTTGGTGTTCTTAGGATATATTCCTAAAAGTGGGAGAGCTGGGTAAAAAGGTAGTTCCATATAATTTTTTGAGGAAACCCCATACACTTCTCCACAGTGGTTGTACCAGTCTGCATTCATACCAGCAGTGTAGGAGGGTTCCCTTTTTGCCACACCCTCGCCAGTGCTTATTCTGTGTTGTTTTGTTAATGAGCGCCATTCTGACAGGTGTGAGGTGATATCTCATTGTGGTTTTAATTTGTGTTTTTCTAATGATTAGTAATGTTGAACATTTTTTCATCTGCCTATTGAACATCTGTATGTCCTCTTTGGAGAAGTGTCTGTTCAGTTCTTTTACCCATTTTTAAATTGGATTGTTTACCCTCCTGGTATTTAGTTTTAGAAGTTCTTTATAAATTTTTGTTATTAACCCTTTATCGAACGTATTGGCGAATATGTTCTTCCATTGTGTGGGTTGTCTTTTTATTTTATTCATATCGTCTTTTGCTGTGCAAAAGCTTTTTAGCTTGGTATAGTCCCATTTGTTCACCTTGTCCTTTATTTCACTTTCCTGTGGAGATAAATCAGCAAAGATGTTGCTACAAGAGATGGCAGAGTTTACTTTCTATGCTTTCTTCCAAGATGTTTGTGGTTTCACCACTTACATTTAAGTTTTTTATCCATTTTGTTTATTTTTCCATATGGTGTAAGTTGGTGGTCTAGTTTCCTTTTTTTGCATGTACCTGACCGATTTTCCCAACACCATTTATTAAAGAGACTGTCTTTACTCCATTGTATGCTCTTACCTCCTTTGTCAAATATCAATTGGCCATAAAGGTGTGGGTTTATTTCTGGATTCTCTGTTCTGTTTCATTGATCTGTATGCCTGTTCTTATTCCAGTACCAAGGTGTTTTGAGTACAGTGACCTTGTAGTAAAACTTGATATCAGGAAGTGTAATACCTCCTACATTATTCTTTTTCAAGATTGCAGAGGTTATTCATGTTCTTTTTTGGTTCCATATAAATTTTTGGAATATGTGTTCTATAAATATATCTTTGAAGTATGCCACTGTTATTTTAATAGGAATTGCATTGAATTTGTAGATTGTTTTGGGTAATATAGACATTTTAATGATGTTTATTCTTCCTATCTATGAAGATGGTTTATGCTTCCACTTGTTTGTATCCTACTTGATTGCTTTTATTAATGTCTTATAATTTTCTGAGTATAAGTCCTTAGTCTCCTTGGTTAAATTTACTCCTATATATTTAATTTCTTTTTCTTGCGATAGTGAGGGGGGTTGTTTCCTTAATTTCTTTTTCAGACAGTTTATTGTCAGTGTATAAAAATGTCTCTGATTTCTGAATATTAATTTTATATCCTGCCACATTGCCAAATTTGTTTATTAGGCCCAGTAGTTTTTTGACTGAGACTTTAGAGTTTTCTATGTACAGTATCATGTCATCAGCAAATAATGATAATTTTACTTCTTTTTTTCCAATTTGGATGCCTTTTATTTTTTCTTCTTGTCTGATTGCTATAGCTAGGACTTCCAGAACTATGTTGTATAAGAGTAGTGAAAGGGGGCATCCCTGCCTTCTTCCTGATCTTAAGGGGATTGCTTTTAATTTTTGTCCATTGAGTATAATGTTGGCTGTGGGTTTATTGTGGATGGCCTTTATCATGTTGAGGTATGTTTCCTGTATTCCCACTTTGCTGAAAGTTTTGATCATAAATGGGTGCTAGATTTTATCAAATGCTTTTTCTGCATCTATTGATATAATCATGTCATTTTTCTCCTTCCTTTTGTTTATGTGATGAATCACATTGATTGACATATGAATAATGTGCCAGCCTTGCCTACTCAGAATAAATCCCACTTGATCATGATGTATGATTTTTTTCATGTATTGCTGGATTTTGTTTGCTAATATTTCGTTGAGAATTTTAGCATCTATGTTCATCAGAGACATTGGCCTATAGTTTTCTTTCTTTGTAGTGTCTTTACCTGGTTTTGGAATGAGAGTTATGCTTGCCTCATAAAAGGAGTTTGGAAGTCTTCTTTCCTCTTGAATTTTTTGAAAAGGCTTGAGAAGGACAGGTGTTAGTTCTTCTTTGAATATTTGGTAAAATGTACCTCTGAAGCCATCTGGCCCAGGACTTTTGTTTGTTGGGAGTTTTTTGATAAATGTTTCAATTTCATTTTTTGTAATCAGTCTGTTTAGGTTTTCTGATTCTTCCAGATTGATTTTTGGAAGATGATATGTTTCAAGGAATTTATCCATTTCACCTAGATTGTCCAGTTTTTTGGCATACAGATCTTCATAGTATTTTCTTACAATCCTTTGTATTTCTGTGGTGTCATTTGTTACTTCTCCACTTTCATTTTTAATTTTATTTATTTGAATTCTCTCTCCTTTTTTCTTGTGAGTTTGATTAAAGGTTCATCAATCTTACTAAGTTTTCCAATGAACCAGCTCTTGGTTTCGTTGATCTTCTGTATTGTTTTTTAGCTTCTATGTCATTTATTTCCACTCTGATCTGTATTATTTCCTTCCTTCTACTTATCTGGGTTTTATTTGTTGTTCTTGTTCTAGTTCTTTTTATTGCAGAGTTAAGTTGTTTATCTGAGCTTTTTTTTTCTTCTTAAGGTATGCCTATAGTTTTCTGAATTTCCCTCTCAGGCCTGCTTTTGCTGTGTCCCATAGATGTTGAGTTGTTTTATGTCCATTTTCATTTGTTTCAAAAAATTTTTTTATTTCTTCTTTGATTTCATTTTAACCCATTTGTTATTTAATAACATGGTATTTAGCCTCCACGTGTTTGAATGTTTTTCAGTTTTTCTACTATAGTTGATTTCTAGTATCATGCCATTGAGATCAGAGAAGATGCTTGATATGATTTCAATCTTCTTAAATTTTTGTGTCCTAATATGTGGTCTATCCTAGAGAATGTAACATGAGCACTTGAAAAGAATGTATTAATATATTCTTCTGCTTTGGGGTAAAAGGTTCTGAATATATATATTAAGTTCAATTGTTTTCATGTGTCATTTAAGGCCACCATTTTATTGTTAATTTTCTGTTTGGAGGATCTATTCATTGATGTTCGTGGGGTATTAAAGTCCCATATTATAGTATTGCTGTTGATCTCTTCCTTTATGTCCATTGAAATCTGCTTTATATATTTAGTTGCTCCTATATTAGGTACATAGATACTTATATGGTTATATCCTCCTGTTGGATTGCTTCCTTTATCATTATGTAGTGACCTTCCTTACCCCTTACTATAGCCTTTGTTTTAAAGTCTATTTTGTCAGATATATGTATTGCTACCCTAGCTTTTATTCATTTCCATTTCTATGAAATACATTTTTCCATCCCTTCAACTTCAGTCTATGTGTATCTTTTGTTCTGAGGTGGGTCTCTTTTAAACAGCATATGTATGGGTCTGGTTTTCTTATCCAAGCAACTACCCTATGTCTTTTGATTTGAACATTTAGTCCATTTACATTTAAGGTTATTATTAATATGTAGTTGTTTATTGCCATTTTATTCTTTAAGTCTACAATCCTTTTTTTCTAGATTTTTCTTCCTTTGTTCTGTTTACTATAGGCCCCTTAACATTCCTTGCAGTACTGATTTGGTTGTAATAAATTCCTTGAGTGTTTTTATGTCTGGGAAGCTTTTTATTTCTCTTTCAATTTTAAATGATAGCCTTGCTGGATAAAGAAGTCTCGGTTGTAGCTTCTTGCTTTGCATCATTTTGAATATTTCTTGACAGTCTCTTCTGGCCTCAAGTGTTTCTGTTGAGATTTCAGATGTCATCATTATTGGGGTTCCTCTGTAGGTAATTAACTGCCGTTCTCTTGCAGCTTTTAGTATTCTTTCTTTGTCTCTTAACTTTGCCATTTTAACTATGATGTATCTTTATGTAGGCCTCTTTGGTTGCCTCTTAAATGGGACTCTCTGTGCTTCTTGAAATTGTGTGACTTTTTCTTGCATCAATTTGGGGAAGTTTTCAGCTATGATTTCTTCAAACAGGTTCTGTATCCCTTGTTCATTCTCTTCTCCTTCAGGAACCCCTATGAGGCAGATGTTGTTTCTCTTCACATTGTTACAGAGTTCTCTTAGAATTTCCTCAAACTTTTTGAGCCTCTTTTCTTTTCGCTGCTCTGCTTCCATGCTTTTGTTTGTCTTGTCCTGTAAATTAGATTCGCTCCTCTGCTTCATACAGCCTTCTGTTAATTCCTTCTAGTGCAGTCTTTATTTCAGATATTGTATTTGTCATTTCTGACTGGTTCTATTTTATGATTTCAATGTCCTTTATGATGCTTGCTGTCTGTTTATTTAGGTGCTCATTATGCCCATTCATTGTTGCTCTAAGATCCTTGAGCATCCTAAAAATCATTGTTTTAAACTCTGCATCTGGTAGTTTGTTTACTTCCATGTCATTCAGTGTTTTTTTTTTTTTCTGGTGATTTCTCTTGTTAATTAATTTGGGTTGCATTTCTCTGTCTGCCCATGTTGTCTTAGTTTGATATTTTTGTGGGGTCTTTATGAAGAAGGTAGGCTCAATGGTACTGTCCTCCAGGCCTGTTGTTTTCCTTGTTCTAGGAATGCTTCTTGAGGGTACTATTTTCCTTCTTGTTGTATGTATTAGATTCAGTTGGTCCTTTCGTGGGTACTGTTATCTGTTCAGGCTGGCTGGCTCTAAGGATCAACCTTGATCATGTGTATTATACACTGTGCAATGTCTGTCCTGTTGGGCGTATTTATTCTCCTCAGTGTCTGGTGCCTGCTAGACTCTACCTTTGAGTGTGCTACTTTTGTAGGTAGTTGAGTCTAGGGTTGGTGCTGTCTACCACCCAGTACCAGTAGTGTTGGCTGTAGTTCATCTTGGATTGGCATCAGCTGTTGTTTGTAACCTGCTGTGGGCTACTAGTCTGCAGCTGTTTGTGTCTGTGTTTTCTGTACCTGTGTAGTGTGGGAGGGGTCAACCTTTGTATAACTTCCTCCTGCTTAGAGATGACAGCAGCTACATAAAAGCCCCAAGCCCTGTAAAATTTGTTCACACTTTTCAGCTGTTCCTTCTCCTCTTGCAGCTGCCTGGTCATCCACAGAGTCTTCTGTAGAAAGACTGTAGTGTGGGCTCAGATTGGCCTCACCCAACCAATCCCTCTACAGGTTGCATGCTTGGTGGGTTAGGTCAGCTGAGAGGTTGTGAATATGTTTGTGGGATCCAGTACTTCAGGGGTCTCTTGGTAAGGAGCTCAGTTCAGGGAATGTGGCCCTTACTCCAGATCTTGATTCTTTAGCCACTGCTGTATACTCAAATTTTAGTTCTCTCCAACAAGGTGAGCAGCAGGTTCAGACCAAGTGTGGCCAATGGTTCCCTCTGAAGAAGTTATTTCAGCTGGTGTGACCCCAGTCTCAGAAAGGAAGACTGAGAGAGTCTTCTCCTGGGGCTGACTGTGCCCCTCTCAAAGGTGGCTAAGGCCCTTGACCAGATCCAACAATAGACTCACAGGGACCCGTACATTAAATGTCCATGCTCTAAGCCTCTCTCCCTTCCCCCTGTGCAATCTAGCCTAGAAAGACAGAATATCCAGCACCAGGTCGGCTGACTGTGAAGCTCCACCCTATTCAGTGCACATGTGCCAGTGCTGATCACAGAGAGTGAAACTCACCTCAGCTGGGCCAGGTGTGAGGAGCTTTTCCTTAGGATACCACTCTAACAAGTGTTGTTAGGTCCTGAACCCAATGCTTTCTGCACCTGGCCCCTGGATGTGCCAGCCCTGGGCCTCCCTAGCAGGAATCCAGCACAGATCAGTGGGAGACACTTCCTGTAACTGGCCCTCAGCAACCTTCTTGGAGCTACAAGTAATCATCCAGAGTTTGTGGCCACTTCTGCTAGGCCCAGGTGTACATGGTAATACCTAGCTGCACTCCTAGGCTGGCTTTTACCCGCACTGGGCCTGTGAGAGGGTGCACTCAAACAGCCAGGTTTCCCTGAGTCCTGCCTCCTGCAGCCTCTGTCTGCTGGATGCTTATAGGTCTCAGCTGCTGAAAAAACCTCTGCTACAGTTTAGAACCTGGGCAATTCAGGGATTAGGAAGGATGGTGGGTGTGGCTCTGCCCCTTGGCCCCAGGTGTCAGTCTGTTCAGACTTTTTTCACAGACCTTAATAGGGTGTGGCCCCAGGAGTCTGGTGGGTATAGCCTCTGAGACCCAGAGGTGTGGTCTGCTTGTTCTCTGAACAGCTTCAACTGAGTCTATTGTGAGGTGGAAGCACCAGTCACAGACTTGGGAGAATGTGGGGGGGAGCTCTGATCTCAACACCAGAAAACTAAGTCACTGTTGCTCCTGCTGCTTCCTGGACTCTCTGAGTGATCCGTTGCCATGACTGGGGTAGGAGAGACTCCTGAGGGTGGAGCATTTGCTTTTCCCCAGGCTGATGCCACCCAGAGGGGATTGTTCAACCCAAGAAAGATGGTGATTATAGTATTGGAGAATGACTCAGCACAAGGGTTCCGTTGTTCGTCCCTCACAGTGTCTCTCCCTGGGCCTCCAACTTTACATTCTCCTCACACAACTCCAGTCCTGTCAGCTCTCCCTTGCCAGAGCCCTGGGTAAGTGGCTATGGATGAGGTTTTCTGTGTGGGTCCTTTAAGACAGAGTCTGTGTCTGAGAGCTCTGTCTTTTTCTTGCAGACAGCAATCTGGCTCTTTTGACAGCTAAATTCTATCTGGGAGCCTCTTCTAGGCTCTGGGGTTCTAGGCTGGGGCTCTAGGCCTGGGGCTGAGCACTCACACCTCTCAAGACGAATCTCCCTGCAGTGAGAGTCCCTCCGGACCCTTAGCTGCAGCTCGCTCCTGGGAGTGGGGCAGCCCTTTCTGTGTCTCCACCCTTCCTACCAGTTTTGATGTGGTAGGTTATAGACTCCTCTTAGTTTAGTCCAAAGTTGATTTTTCAAGATGACTGTTCTTAAATTATGTTGTAATCCAATTTGGTCCTGGGAGGTGGCAGTTGGAATATCCATGTACTCTGTTGCTTTCTTTGTTCTGATCTTGTGCCTCTTTTGACCACAGGTATCCTGCAGTGACTTTGGTGAAGATATGAAAGGCGTGCTCATTGGGGCTTGTTGGGCCGGACTGTGCTCACTGGTTAGCATGGGTGTCAGGGATGGACCTGCCCTTTAGTTGTCCACTGGCATTACTCTGCCTCTTCCCACTCATTTTGACCATTTCTGGGTCCTCCGGGGGTCAGGCCAGTCTTGGTGTGGCTTCTTCTGTGATCCTTGATTATAGAGTCCTCTTAATTTAGTCCAAAGTTGGTTTTTCAAGATAATAGTTCTTAAATTGTAATCCAATTTGGTCCTGGGAGGTGGCAGTTGGAACGTTCACCTACTCAGTTGCCATCTTGGAATCTTCTTTGGGTCATATTTTCTTATCTTACCATTTTGTCTGTGAATTAGGAACTCTGTGCTGATTTTCAAATTTGTTGTGGCATCTTTTTGAGGAAAATGGGCAGAGTGGTACTAACCTCCAGGTCACCTGTGCTCCTTGCTCTAGGAATGTTTCTTGCAGGTTATATTTACCCTCCTGTTGTATGTCAGTGTTGAATGCTGTTGGCCCTTTTGTGGGTGGAATTATCCCTTCAAGTTGGCTGGTTCTAAGGGTCACCCTTGATCATGTGTATTAAACACTGTGCAGTGTCCTTTCCATGTGGCGTAGTTATTCTCAGCACGGTCTGGTGCCTGCTGGACTCCTCCTCTGGCTGTGCTGGTTGTGTAGCTAACTGGGTCTAGTGTTGGTGCAGCCTGCCATCAAGTCCGGGTTGATGTCAGACATTGTTTGTAACTCACGGTGGGCTATGTATCTGGAGCTACTGCTCTGTTCACTGTTTGTGTCTGAGTTTTCTGTGCCTAGACATGTGTGTTAGGGGTCAGTCTCTATATAAGGACCAGCTTCCTCCTGCTTAGAGCTGACAGCAGCTCCATTAAAGGGCCCAAATTCCTTATAATTTGTCTCTACTTTTCAGCTGGTCTACCTCCTCTTACAGCTGCCTGGCCTTCTGCAGAGTCTTCTGTAGAAAGTCTATAGAGTGGACTCCAACTTGCCTCATCCCTCCAACCCCTCCACAGATTGCGAGCTTAGTTGGTTAGGGCAGCTGAGGTTGGAATGAAAACATTAGTAAAATTTCCTAGTTTGGGGGTCTCTTGATCAGGAGCTCAGTATGGGGAAAGTGTCCCCTACTCCTGAGCATAATCCCTTAGTCACTCCTGGATATTCCAATTCCCTTTCTCCCAGTGAAGTGAGCAGCACGTTCAGATTGGCAACAATCCCCTCTACAGAAGTTCTTTCAGCTAGGGGCCATTGGTCTCAAGGAGGAAGACTGAGAAAGTCTTCCACTGGGTTTGATTGTGCCCCCCCCAGAAGGTGGCCCCTCAACCAGTCCCAACAATAGACTCCAAGGAACTCACACTTTGAATGTCTGTGCTCTTAGTCTCTCTCCCTTCCGCCTGTGAAACTTGGCCAAGTGCGGCAGGATAGCCAGGACCTGACCCAGCTGACTGAGAAGCTCTACCTTGTCCAATGTGTGTGAGCTGCTGTGCAGGTGTTGACCACAGAAAGTGGAATTCTCCTCAGCTGAGTTTGGTGCCTGACATGCTCTCCGTTTTGGATATGCTGCTATAAAGTTTAGCTGGTCCTGCTCTGGTGTCATCTGTAGTTGGCCACTGAATGTGTTGTTTCTGGGCCTCTTACAAGGGAACTTGGTGCAGGCCAGTGTAGGACACTACTACCTGTGACTGGCCCTCAGCAACCTTTCTGGAGCTATAAGCAATCTGAAGATGTGGCTGCCTCTGCTGACCTTAGGTGTAATGAGATGAACCAAGCTACACACGTAGGCTGGCTTTTACCAGTCCTGGGCATGGGGGAAAGTCAGCCAAAGGCCTAAAGTTTCCTGAGATCCACCTCCTACTGCCTCTGTTTGCTGGTTGCTTGTTGGGCTCAGCCCCTGAAAAAATGTCTGATAGAGTCTAGAGCAGTGTTTCCCAACCTTTTTTGTGCCATGCCCCACCTTAACCTTTCTAAAATTTTTATGTCCCCCTCTATGTAACATACATAATTTTTAACATTAAAAAATTGATTTGTTCACTTAATAAACATAAATGATAGGTCCTAGGAAGAAATCACTATGAAATTGTTAACAAAACACAGTAAGTAAAATTTCAAAACATATAATGAAAAACAGAAATTTAAATTCCAAATAATTTTAATGCAGATTTTTCTATATTAATTTATTATTTTAATTTAGTGTGATCCTTGCGCTTGATGCTTGCTGCACAGAGAGTTTATATTAGGTTCCAATTTGGTTAGCTTTAATCTCAAGTCTCCACGTTGTGTTATATCCAGCCGATTTCTTTTTTTTTACCAGTAAATCATTTACAGCACTAAATCCACATTCAGCTAAAAATGAAGATGGAAACGGTAGCAATAGTTTTCTTGCACATTTGGTTGAATTTGGGTATTTGATTTCTGTTTCCTCACAAAGCCATGCCATCGCTCCTTTGATATTAAATAAAGCTTTAACTGACTCATCATTTTGCAATTCTGCGAGTTATTCTTGATACTGCATATTTGATATATCAGATAAATCCACTAACATTGGCTGCATCATCCATGTTGGGAAATCAATTTGTTTTAAATCAGAAAATCTTTCTTTTAAATCAGCTGATAGAATATTCAAATGATTGACAATAACAAGTAAAGCGGTATCAGTTACTTCACATTTTTGGAGCCAATGAAACTGTTTAAAGTTTTTGTTGTTAATATGTTTCTGACATAACTCAATATTGGTAATGAAACCAAATATCTTTGCTTTTGCATCGACAAGAGTTTTATTTGTCCCTTGAAGTTGCTTATTTAATATATTTAGTTTTTCAAAGATATCGGCTAAATAACTCACAAATGCTTTACCATCTATTGTTAACAGATACTTCATTTCAGGTTTGTCCCTTAAAAAATCACTAAGAGTATCAAACAGTTCCATAAATCTTTTCAAACAGTTTCCTTTAGATAGCCATCTTACTTCAGAATGAAGTAAAAGTCTCACATGGTCTTCATTTTGTTCTTTACAAAATAGCTTGAAAAGACGCTCACATTTGGCACTAGCTTTAATAGCATTAACACACTTTATTACTGTACATAATACTTCATTCAGAACAGGCGAGATGTTTTTAGCTACCAAGTTTTCCCTATGAATAACACAATGCACAAGAATCATTTCTTGATTCGCATCTTTCATCAATTTTAAAAATGCAGCCATTTTTCTTGCCCATCATATTGGGAGCACCATCTGCAGCACAAGATGTTATATTTTTCATTAGTATATCATTGACATCTAAGTAGTTTTTTAGCTTATTATATATATCTTTGGAGGTAGTGGTGCTTTCTAATCTTTTACAGAACAACATTTCTTCAGCAAAATGTCCTTTACCA
Organism: Saccopteryx bilineata; assembly: GCF_036850765.1. Lineage (NCBI taxonomy): Eukaryota > Metazoa > Chordata > Mammalia > Chiroptera > Emballonuridae > Saccopteryx > Saccopteryx bilineata. The sequence goes on along the minus strand of NC_089493.1, from coordinate 152,584,966 downwards.
ATATATCTTACATAAGTTATCAATACTGCCTCACTGTCTCTCAAAGTTGATTCATCCATTTGCAAGGAGAATTTTCTTGTTTTCAGCTTTTCAATAAGTTGTTTTTCAATATCCTCACTCATTTCGTCTATTCTTCTGCTAACAGTATTGTCACTGAGTGGCATAGCTTTTACATCTTTGTCATCTTTTTCAAGAACCGTTTTAAGAAATGCTGATATTGACGGTTTTATTAAATTCTCTCCTATAGTGTGATTTTCTCCAGTGTTAGCGATGAATAAAGAAATTTGATAACTAGCCTCAAGAACACGATTATTAGTTGAAGTATGAGCAGTAAATAGAGACTTTAATGTTGTTCTTTTTTCAAAATTTTTCTTTAAAGTTTTAAAGTAACTCAAATCTGAATTAATATGAGCACTATGTTTCTCCTTCAAATGTGCCTCAAGATGACCTCGTTTCATTGATTCATTGGTCAAGCATTGCTGGCATAAAAGACAAAGAGGAATCCTCTCATCATGAATAGCGGGTATGAACCCAAATTTTAAATATTCTCCGAATATTGACGAGTTTTTTTCTTGCTTGCACCACTCATTTTACTATGGGCTATAAGAAATAAAAATAAGATCAATTAAAAAGTAATATTAAAATATGTGTTAAAATATGTTCAGTGTGACATAGAGTAAACGTATACTAAAAATTCATATTTATTTAAATGTATATAACACATTTACTACACTACCACCGCAAATCAAAAGGTATCTATATTTTTTCCACTTGACAAAATTTTCTGGAAAGTCATGCTTCTAAAATTAAAATTGTCATGCATGCACTATTATAGCCCCAATAATATTTATAAAATATTAGTGCTTTCTAGCCCCGATGCAAGAAGTACTTAATAAAGAGTTTAATATTGATAAAAATAAAATCAAATACTTACTGATTATATCTATACAATATATATATGTATATTTATTAAATCAATGAGCTTTTACAACAGTTTTTACTGACACTTATTTCAAATTAACACCAACTGAATGATGTGAAACACTACAGAAGTTGCGATGGGCCAATTAGGTGAGAATAACTGCATTGTTTATCGAGTTTTTAAAATGTCCGGGGTTCCCGCGGCAGACGGCACGCTCCGCGGTGAACCCAGGACGAAGTTTACTTGAGGACGCCAATCACCCAGTTGATATTTTGGTCTCGTCAAACAAAATTATACTTAATAATTATTTACCGCAATTATTTAAGAATTGCATTTTTTGTTAAATTTGGCACCCATATCTAGCATTGCATTTAAATGGCCCGGGGTGAAAGAGTTAAAGTCGTGTGGAGTCCATTTTCAATTTGCCCCCTTTAACTATCGAATTGCCCCCCTGTGGGGCATGGGCCCCACGTTGGGAAACACCTTGGGAAACACCGGTCTAGAGCCTGAGGCTATTCAGGGATTAAAAAGTTGGTTGGTTGGCTCCCACTTCTTGCCCACAGGTGTGAGTGTGTACTGATTTCTTTTGCAGACCTCAGTAGGGTGTAGATTCTAGGAGTTCTGGCATATGGCTTCTAAAATCCAGAGATTTGGTTTGCCCATAGAGGGGACAGTTTCTGTTGAATCTCTCTTGAGGTGGAAGCAGCAGTCATAGTCTCGATAGAGTGTTGGGAAAGCTCCAGCTCAATGCTAGAAAACTGAGTCACTGTCATGTCCCTGCTTTCTGACCAAGGCTACTTACTCCTCAGCAGGGCCCAATCTCCACAGGTTGGGGCAAGAGAGATTTCTGAGGGTGGGGAGGTTGCTTTCCCCCAGGCTAATGCTGCATGTAAAGGACTGCTCCACCCAGACAGATGGAGACCCGCAGCATTGGAAAATGATTCAGCACAGGGGTTCCAGTGGCCGTCCTCCACCACATCTCTCCCTGGGCCACCAATTTCACACTCTGTTCACACAACTCTAGTCCTCTCAGCCCTCCTCTGCCAGAGCCTAGGGTAAGCGGCTGTAAACAAGATTTTCTGTGTTGGCCCTTTTAGACAGTACCTGCATCTCTGAGCTCCTGCCTCTTTCTTGCAGTCAGAAACCTCACCTCTTTTCTCTGCCAAATGCTGTGTGGGCCCCTCTTCTAGGCTCCAGTGTTCTAGGCTGGGGTACCGGGCCTAGGGCTTAGGACCCTCACCTCTCAGGATAAACCTCCTGCAGTGAGAGTCCCTCCAGGTCTTCAGCCTCTACTTCCTCCTGGGAGCGAGGCAGCCTTTTTCCTGTCTCTGCCTCTCTTACCAGTCTCAGTGTGGCTTCTGTGACTCCTTGGTTAGGGACTCTTCTTAATTTAGTCTGAAGTTGATTTTTCAGGATGATTGTTCTTAAAATTAGTTATAACTACAGTTTGGTTCTGGGAGGCGCAGTTGGTACATCCATCTACTCTATCACCATATAGAATCTCTACGTGTGTGTGTGTGTGTGTGTGTGTGTGTGTGTGTGTATGTAAATATATCAATTGGTTCGAGCACATTGGCCCCAGGCCCTGAGGATGGCTCTACAGAGCCTCTGCCTCAGGCACTGAAAATAGCTCATTTGCAAGCATGGTCCCAGATGGGTAGAGCATCAGCCCTACATGGGGGTTGCTGTGTGGATCCCAGTTGGGATATATATGGGAGTCTGTCTCTATCTTTGCTCTTCTCACTTGGAAAAAAAGAAAAAAATAAGTTAAAAAATATTAATTTTACCTGTTTTTACTTTTTAAATTTGGCTACTTGAAACACTTTAATTACATGTATGATTATTATATTTCAACAACAGTGATCTGAGACCAAGAAATTAACAAGGGTTGAAAATTAAAGAAAAGAAAGGAAGATAGCACATGCATTTTAACTTTTCAAAGAGCAAATACTGAATTGGAGCTTATTTATATCTTAGGAGACTAGTGAAAGGAAAAAATGAAAATTAAAAAAAACTTGTTAGAATAAATTCAGATGGGTGATTAGGTGCTGTAGGAAGATTTTGCAGTTCAGTGCCTTATCACAGACAATTAGTACTTAAAAAGAAAAAAAAATCTTGACATCATAAATATAAATAATGCTTCTTTATTTACTTATTATTATTTTTTTTTAGGTAAGAGAAGTGAAGATAGTGAGGCAGACTCCTGCATGTACCCCAACCGGGATCCATCTGGCAACCTTATTTAAGGCCAATGCTCGAGTATCAAGCTATTTTTAGCACCTGAGGCTGATGTGCTCAGACCTACCTCAGCACCCAGGGCCATGCTCGAACCAACTGAGCCCCTGGCTGCAGGAGGGAAAGGGGGAGGGAGGGGGAAAGGGAAGAGGAAAGAAGCAGATGGCCAATTCTCCTGTGTGCCCTGACTGGAACTGAATCTGGGACATCCATACACTGGGCAGACACTCTATCCACTGAGCCACCAGACTGGGCCTGCCTCTTTATTTGTAAAAGCTTGATTGGCTGTTTTGGTTATGTCTAAGAGACTGTCATTAGAGCTCAGGGGAAATGGAAGAATTGGAAGTTTTAATTCTGAGACAGTCACCTTTTGACTCTCATAAGTGACAGCAGGAGTCTCATTCTCTTCTTCTCAAACTACATTGATAGTTTGGATATGTGGACCGTGTCGTAGTCAGATGAATTTGTAGGAAGTAAAAATTGAATGTGTGCTGACCTTAAATAAAATATTTTCTTTAATCATTTTATTATAGAGAATTTCAAATCTACTCAAGGATAATTACCGAGCCCCAGCAGTCACCAATACCTGATCCATCAGACCCCATCCACATCCCTGTCCAATTACCACCATCTTCATTCCTTTATTAGTTGAATTCCACACATCATACCAGTTCAGCTATAAACACTTAAGTATATATTTCTGAAAAATAAAGACTTCTTTAGGACTTTTAAAAAATATAGCCACAATAACATTATCAAATCTAAAAAAAATTTCTTAGTAGCATCAAATATTTAGTCAGTATAAGAAAATTAACTACAATATCTTCATGTTGATTAACTAAAGATAGATTAGTATTAGGCTCTACAACTTATATAGTTTTATAATATGCTCTAAATAATTACCTGTTCATATTTCAGTATAGGAGCTCCTACCATTTCTGCATGTGCTTATTTCTAAGGAAATAAAAATATAATTAAATGGCTATCTTATTATGTCTCTATGGTTACAATCTTTTGCAACGTCTAACATTTTATAACACGATCTATCTGTTAGAAACATACCAAATTACATTATGATTATTAACCACTAGATGCCACAGTTGCTTCATGCAAATGAAATCAATTCAGCCTTGATCTGTCAAGAAAAAATAACATTCTAAATATCACAGAAAAATACTAAGTTAAAGTGTCAGTACTAGTCTACACTTGCTTCCAGCTTATAATAGAAACATATGCTGAACCACGTATTTAAATATTTAAATACTTTTAACTTTCATAACTGAGCAAACAATATCCTCCCTTTTAAACTCATTTGTAACTTTTTCTGTAATTTTGAAGTTATTGGTAATTCTTTTCAATCAATTCAAGCACTCATAGTACCTTCAGAGCAGTGTGCTGAATGGCGCTGTGTGTGTCAAGCTTGGTTTTAGGGTGGTTGACATTATTGTCACCCCAAAGCCAAGGACACAACTCTTATTGGGGTGCTGCTTCAGTGCGAATCCAGGTGATTTCTATGTTCCAATAGCTTCAGCTCAGAGGAGGTGGCAAATGGTTCATGTGTCACAATAATCAAATAGAGACATGTTTGAAATTGATAAAGGGTTGAGGACAGGGATTCAATTTTGCACTTTTCTCTGGAAATGATTATAATTTTAAGAAGAAACTATTATAATTTTTGTTTTACTGTTTTTCTCAAAACCTACTAAAGTGCTTCATAGAGGTTTTATCAGGCGGTTCAAAAGTATAACTATTGAAACATTCTTGTTTGGATAAGAACAGCAGTCCCATCAGATATTTTCAGCCAGCGATATTAGAATTAACTGTATTTCTGTAGTCTCTTCCAATATAGTACACTGATCTACTGTAATTGTGTTCATTTACTATGTTTATGTTCCTTAAATAGTAGTTTCCATGTAAAATCTCCCTTTATATTCTTCTTAACTAAATAAAACTGTTTTCTTGCGTCAACCTGGACTGCTGAAGTCGCCGATTCGAAACCCTGGGCTTGCCCGGTCAAGGCACATATGGGAGTTGATGCTTCCAGCTCCTCCCCCAGTTCTCTCTCTCTCTCTCTCTCTCTCTCTCTCTCTCCCCACCTCCTCTAAAATGAATAAATAAGTAAAAATAATTTAAACCTATAAATTTTGAAAAAAAATGTTTTCTTAAATTTTTCCAAGAATGTATTACTTTACTCTTGTTTTAATAAACAAAACAAAACAGTGTTTGGTAGAGATTTCTCAGAATATTATCTATCCTAAAACTTATGTATCTTCAAAATTAGAATTGAGAAAATTACCTCACTGACTTTTGGAAATATCAAATAAATAGTTAGCGGAATCTCAGTAAATATAAAACTAAACTCACAGAAAACACTTTCCCAGGTGCTCCACTTCTTTCAAATGAGGAAGATGCTGTGTAGCAAGAAGAAAAAGGTATTTTTTCTTCTTCTATTGCAAAGGGGTCCCATTAATGTTTTAAATGCTTGTTCAAATTCCACTCTTGTTTCCATCTAGTTTTTTTCCCCCACAGGAGCTAGAGGGATCCTTATAAAACAAAACCTGTCTCACCACTTTATTCAACACCTTCTCTGCTTCTCAGAATAAAAGCTAAAATCTTTACAAATATCTTCAAGGCTCAAAATACACACTGTCCAATATGGGAGACACTAGTTACATGTGTCTATGCAACATTTAAAAAGTGTCTAGTCTGAATTGAGGCATGCTGTAAGTGAATAATACACAACAGATTTGGGAAACTTTAAACCCATGAAAAGAATATAAAATTTCTTACTAATGATTTTATATTGACTACTTTTTGGAATGATAATATTTGGATATGTTGAATTGAATAAAATACATTATTAAATTTAATTTCACCTTCTAAAAAAAGTGGCTACATGAAAACATTTTAATTCCTTGTCTTATGTTTATGGCTCACACTGTAATTCTATTGGACAGCTCTGGCCTAAATGATTAGCAAGTCAGAACTTCCTCCCGTTTCCAGCCCACATTGGCCAATTCACAGTTCCTCAATATACCACATCTCTCTCAAGCCTTTGCTTTGCTATTTCCTCTTCCTGGAAAGTCTGCGTCTAGGTACCCTCATGGTTAGTTTTCTCACTTCTATTTTTTGCTAAAATTATAAGAAAAAACTTCTCTGACTGATCAGTTTAATATGGCCTCCAATACACATATACACTCACTATTTATTTATATTATTTCAAAACATTTATAACCCAGCATACATATTATAAATATAATATAAATATGATTTGATATATATAATACATAAAATATATAATGTATTCATTATATATAGATCAGGGTAATCTCTCCTTGGCAGAATATAACTCTCATGAAATCAAGAGCCTTTTCTGTTTCATTTACTGCTGTTTTTCTAGAATAGTGCCTGACTTATGGTAATATTAAATAAATATTTGTTAAGTAAATGAAAAGATGAAATATCACAGAAAATAAGTAAGGTGATATCTAAGAGAATTTATTGTAAAGGAAGAGATTGGAAAAATGAGAACTAACATTTCCTGAGTTCTTACAATAAACTAGACACTGTGCCAAGCAGTTACGTATATTTTAGTAAATCCTAACAAAAAGGTATTGACAGATGAGAAATCTAGAGCTCAGATAATTTAAACAAATTTCCCAAGGTCACATTTTAATACTTCTCATTTTATTTCAATGTTTCCAAGTGCCTCCCCTGACTCTGACTGAATTACAATACTTGTACAAATACTCCTTCAGAGTACATACTTATTGTCCTTCATATCATTTGTTACCACTGTAATTCATTTTGTCGTGTGGTGTTTAATGTCTGTATTCTCCACTGCACTCTACACTTCATGATAAGTGACAGTGAACAGTTTGCTGACATTTCCGTTCAGAGCCTTCCACCTTGTTGGATGCTTAATCTTTAACACCTGTTGGTTGAATAAAAGAATGAATGAAGTTGGCCCTGGCCGGTTGGCTCAGTGGTAGAGCGTCGGCCTGGCGTGCAGAGGTCCAGGGTTCGATTCCCGGCCAGGGCACACAGGAGAAGCGCCCATCTGCTTCTCCCCCCCTCCCCCCCTCCTTCCTCTCTGTCTCTCTCTTCTCCTCCAGCAACTGAGGCTCCATTGGAGCAAAGATGGCCCCGGGCGCTGGGGATGGCTCCTTGGACTCTGCCCCAGGCGCTAGAGTGGCTCTGGTCACAACAGAGCGACCCCCCGGAGGGACAGAGCATCGACCCCTGGTGGGCAGAGCTTCGCCCCTGGTGGGTGTGCTGGGTGGATCCCGGTCAGGCGCATGCGGGAGTCTGTCTGACTGTCTCTCCCCGTTTCCAGCTTAAGAAAAAAAAAATAATAATAATGAATGAAGTTAATTTTCTCCCAGAATGTGATAACAGTTGATGAGTGGGTTATTTATGCCAAATGTGAATTAATGATTTTGTAGATCAATTACATGAATGGCACCCACCGGAATAAAGCGTGGCAAGATATTGTAGGGGAGAGTATGCTGGTGTGTAGAGGGACTATTTGTTTTTCTCTGTTTACCTAAGTCATGGAACCATGGGGTATGGATTAGCTCTGACAATGTGCTGTACAACATGGCAGCGGCCACTCACATAAGGCTATTTAAATCAAAGTTAATTAAAATGAAATGAAACTGAGCAATCATTTCTTCAATCATAGTAGTCACATTTCGAGTGCTCGATAATCATGCAGGGCTAGTGGCTGCCTTATTGGACAGTACAGATAAAGAGACTTCCCATTTAGGAATAGTTCTTTCGAATAGCACTATTCTAGAAAGTTTAAAATGCCCTTGGGAAGATATAGTTTTAAGTTGGAAGGGGCCTGTTTGATTTGTTTGGTATTCCAACTAAAATTAAACTTTGAAAAAGAATCCAATAATCTGTATTCCTAAGTGTTTCTGGGAAAGACTTAAATGTGGAAAAGGAGCTTCAATGTTCACAGCTGAAACATTCAGACAGACGTGCTCATGCACAGCCAGTGACTGATGTGGAAAGAACCATTCCTCCAAGGACTCTGGGCAAGCCTACTGTTCCAGGGACGCTGCCAGCCCCTTGCTGGATGAAGCCCCGTATCTAATGCCATTCAATACCATCCTTTTTTCGTTTGATGTACAAAACAGAAGAAAGGGTTTGGATGCCAAATGCACCTTAGATTCCAGTTAAGAGTCACAACTTCTAGAGAGAAAGTTGTTAAATGCTCTCTTCTTCAAAATGTCACGTATCTTCAGGTAATTTCTTCATAATGTAACTTTCAGCGATTTCGGCCAATATGATTTAAGGTTTTTTTGAGATTCTGTTGCTGGAGATGTTCTTCTCATTGCCATAGAAAATAAAATGGTTTACAGACAGGAATGAAAATTTTATTTTCTAATTAAGTTCATCTATGGGGGAAGTAGGTAAGAATTTTCTTAGTTTGAATCTTCTGGGTATTGGCCCTATAATTTGTTCACATTTCTTCAGTTCTACTGACTCAATCTTCTACCAAGATTGAAAATAGTTCATGACTCTCATTTTTGGACCACAGACCAATAAGAGAGCAGTGGATGGGACCACTGGGTAGGCCCACATTGCCCAACCAACAGGTGGGCAACGTGGAGTTTTTAAGTTCTCTGGGAGTTGATTCCCCATTCCTTATCCTCACGATCTCCCCTAGCCTTTCAAGGTTAGGCCTTTTCAATCACTCCGAGATTTTCTTAGGAGGATACCAAGGGGCAATGGTGCTTCCGTGGAGAGGCGGTGGAGGATGCAGATAGGGACTGGGGAGTTAGTAAGGCTGGGAAGAGGTGCAAGGTTAGGACAGTTGTTTCTGAGCGGTGAGTAGGACAGCTGAGAAACCCAAAACAGACCAAAAACGCGGAGAGGAGCGCGGGCGGACCTGGGCGTGGCGGATTGAGAAAGGGTGACGTCGGGACTTAACGGGCCGTGGGCCGTGGGTGGGGTGGGGAGGGAGACACGGGAGCGAGCCGGGGACTCAGGGTCCCGCGCCCCGCCGATGAGGTCTACGGAGACTTTGCGCCTGGAGGAGGGCACTGGGTCCCCCGGGCGCGGGTGGCGCGAGGCGACCGGAGGGGCGGGACGGGACGGGAAACGGGACGGAGAGCAAGGGCCTTGGGAGGAGGGACGACGGGGCGTCGGCGCTAGGAGCTGGAGGCGGCCCGATGGGGATCGTTTCCTTCCGGAGGGGAGGCCAGTGCTGGACCCAGGCTCGGACGCGGGGCGTCTGAGGCGGAGGAGGACGGGGAATACCGCGGCCCACGCTGCGCCCGCCCCGCCCCGCCCCGGGCTGCCAGCGGCGGTGTTTGTGGCTCCTCCTCCGGGCCAGTCCGGAGCCAGGCCGCGGGGGGGAGCTGGGGGCGGGGAGCGAGGACGGGGGCTCGGGAAGGAGGAGGGAGGGACGAGGCGCGCCAGTGACAGGGTGGCAGCCCAGGAGCAGACGCGTAGCCGCTGTCGCCGCTCCACCACCTCCTCCTCCTGCAGCTCCTCTCGCTACCGCCGCCGCCAGAAGTTTCACTCCCGACCCTCTCGCAGAAGCCACCAACCCAGAGCGGAGTGGGGAGCGTGCCCGGCAGCTGCAGCCCGTAGCGGGCTAGGCGCCGGGTGCGCTGGGAGTCCGAGCCGGCGTCGGCGCCTGGGCGGCGAGCAGCGGTGGGGCTAGGGGCGCGGAGGTGCAGAAGGGGCGGGTGTGAGCTGGCGGACTCGCGCTCAGCGCCGCAGTTGCTCCGCTAGCGTCGGCGTTGGGCCTCCGCGATGGCCGTGCGCTCCCGCCGCGCGTGGATGAGCGTGGTATTAGGGCTGGTGCTGGGATTCACCGCTGCGTCCTGGCTCATAGCCCCCAGAGTAGCCGAGCTGAGCGAGAGGAAGAGACGCAGCTCCAGTCTCTGCGCTTACTACGGTCGCTCGGCCGCTGGCCTCGGCGCACAGCAGCCGCTCCCCCAACCTCAGCCCCGGCTGCGGCCAGAGCAGTCACCGCCCCCCGCGCGCCAGGAGCTCCAGGGGCCGCAGCTGCCTGAGCCAGCAGCTAGGGTAACCAGTTTTCGGAGCAGCCCTTGGCAGCAGCCACCTCTGCTGCAGCAGCAGCGGCGACGAGGACGCGAGCCCGAAGGTGCGACGGGGCTTCCCGGCGCCGCCGTAGCGGAGGGAGAACCGGAGAAGGAGGACGGGGGCGCCGCCGGGAAGCGGAGAGGTGGCCCACCGAGGAGTAGCCACAACGGCAGCGGGGACGGGGGCGCCACCGCCGCGAGCTCTCGATCGCGAGATTTCCTGTACGTGGGGGTGATGACCGCGCAGAAGTACCTGGGCAGCCGCGCGCTAGCGGCTCAGCGGACCTGGGCGCGCTTCATCCCCGGCCGCGTGGAGTTCTTTTCCAGCCAGCAGTCCCCCAACACCAGGCTTGGTCATCCCCTGCCACCCCTGCCTGTCATCGAGCTGCCGGGGGTGGACGACTCCTACCCTCCCCAGAAGAAGTCCTTCATGATGATCAAATACATGCATGACCACTATCTAGACAAGTATGAGTGGTTCATGCGCGCCGACGACGATGTCTACATCAAAGGTGACCTCTCAGCGCCGGCTGACCTGCCTACCCTCCTCCCTTTTCTGCATCCAGCCCCGACCCCCTGCCCAGTCCCTGTTTCTCCGCCTGCACGTGCTCCGGGCTCCTGCAGCCCCCAGCCCGCCATCCCCACCTCGCGCATCCGCCCACCATCCCTTGTCTGTTCCTCCTCTCCTGCGGTTTGAACTCTCCTCACATCTGCCTGGCTTTATCCGCCTCCCTCACACTTGCTTTCTCGCTTCCGCCAGCGCTTAACCCTACTCTTTACGGTGAGGGAGAGGTGAGGACCTGGACTTTAGGATTCAACCAAAGGCTATTCCCACTCTGCCTTGCTCTGAAAGCCCGGGGTGGTGGCCAGGTTCCCAAATCGGCCCAGAGGGGCGTGTTCCCAGTGGAGGAAGGGAAGATCCAGGATGCGGGCGGGAGCCTGTGGGGAGATCGTTGTTCTTGCTTTGTTTCCCTACCTTTTTTTTAAACCTGGATCGAGCGCAGTTTCGGAGGACTCATCTTCCCTGTGTCGGACCCTGCTCAGGGCGTTGCCTTCTCTCTCGCACGACTTGCCGTGCACTGGGAGCCTTTGAGCATCCCCAGCATCCCTCGCGCTGCTTCTTCCAGCCACTACAGTGTAGCACCAAGCTGCCCCACTCCCCGCCACACCTCAGTAAAATCCCCAGGCGATGGGTGTATTGTCACATTTGGTGGTGAGAAGAGGACTGTGTCCGCGAGTTATCCAGACCCTAGGAGCTTCAACCTGTGCTAGCACACACCAGTATGGATCTTTTCTAGTCCATCGTGGTGTCTGCGGCGATAAGCGGGGGCTGGAAGTATTCTAAACCAGGCGCAGCCACAGCATGAGAAAACTTTGTCACTTTTTTAAAGAGGTCCGATCTTTCACTCCGAGTGTGGGTGGCTCTGGCCAGAGATTCCTAAACTTAGCAGAGAGTTCATAAGAGCTGGAATAAATCTTACCAGTCCAGCCTATTGCGGGAATGGACAGGGACACAGGGAAGTAGAAACGCTGTAGGGAACGGAGGTCCCCTGTGCGTCCCACGTTTCCTGCTTGGACAAAGGGGAGCAGCCCTGCTTTAGTTTCTGCCTCTTACTCGTACCATCATTGCTTTCCCCTTGTCCAAGTAGTAGGAAAAACAGGATTCAAGGAAAAACAGACATTTCTCTTCATGCTTTGAAAGATTGACCTTCAAATCATTGAAATGCCATATTCCTTCCATGTCTGTTAAGAATGAAATGCATTTTGTATTAAGGACCCAATAATAGCTGAAGCTCATTGAGATCCAAGGGGCGTGGCATGAGATCAAGATAATGACTGCAGATGCTGTGCTCATCAAAAATGATAGTAAAGGTGCTGACTGGGAATATAAGAAGGTGACTACTTATTCCAGTGTATTATTTTGTAGAGGACCAAATGTTTTTGAACTGTGTTGGTTACTTTTAAATTGTTTTTCCTGATAAACTCCCAATCTATAAGTATTCCAATTTTATCCTTTAATTTAAATGTTTATTTTTTTCTAAAAGTGTGCTTTCCAAAGTTCCAAAGTTAAATTTCAAGGCAAGTTAAGGACAGAACACTAAACTAAATTGTCAGGAAAAAAATAATTTTTGGATATTAACATTGTCAATCGATGCTAAAATCAATATTTAATATTTCTGGTAATTTTATCATTATTTCAAAAGTGTTAAGAAACCTTTTTATTCTCATTATTTCACCTTTAAAAATCTGATGATTGTTAGACTTATTAAGGTTTTTCAGTGACTTTGGCTAGAAGGTTGATAAGAATTTTATTAATTCAATAAAGAACTATAAATTAGTTTTTTTTTAAACAAAATATTCAGAAAGGTTTCTTTTTTAATTGTATAAGACTTATGGGGAGTTTATACATAATACACCATATTGGAAGTTCTGTCCATTTGTACATATACATGATTATGAAATTAGGAAAAAGTGATTGTTGCCTTTCTCTCTGTAGGTGACAAGTTAGAAGAGTTTCTTCGATCACTGAATAGCAGCAAGCCCCTCTACCTGGGCCAGACGGGCCTGGGGAATATTGAAGAACTTGGAAAGCTGGGCCTGGGGCCTGGGGAGAACTTCTGTATGGGCGGACCTGGCATGATCTTCAGTCGAGAGGTTCTCAGGAGGATGGTGCCACATATTGGTGAGTGCCTCGGAGAAATGTACACAACACATGAAGACGTGGAAGTAGGAAGATGTGTTCGACGGTTTGGTGGGACTCAGTGTGTCTGGTCTTATGAGGTAAGATGAGCTGTGATGCAACTGTTCAGCTATGAGAGGTGTGTGCCACTTTATAGTCCGGGCAGTGATTCTGTTATTCTCTCTGTATCTTTGCATTTGCTTGAAAATGATAGCAGCAGCTGGCTGTGGACACAGGTGATTGTGGAACATACTTTTCTGTTAGAGCTAAGGCCTGAGTCTTTCTCATTAGCGTGACCACCTGAACCTTAATCAGCAGTCTAGAATTCTGCTCACATCTCTGAAAGATGCTCTCCCTTTTTACCTCCTTTAGTGGTGTTTATATATGTGTGTATCCATTTCCTATCTCTAAAAGAGGACAGATTCTCTTGGGCTGTGGGTTTTAGCATTTGGTACATTGTTGTTTTGGTCAGGTATGTAATTGCATTTTTTTTCAAAAAGTTAAAAATTTGAAGATTCTTTAAAGATTTTCACGTGAAAATTTAACATGTATTTTTTAAAACATAGGAAAAGTTAACTCATGATATATCACTTGTGATAAATAGATTCACAACATTTTAAAAGAAACGAATGATCTAAAAAACCAGAAGTAGTTCTGAAGGTGTTACATAACTGCTTGATATTTTGATTGGTTCCCTAGAGGTTGTTTATGTCTGCCCTCATTCTGTTTTCTGACCAGCAACTGTTAAATAATCTGAATCATGAACTGTTGTTTAATTTTGCTGTAATTAGTTTATAAAATACTTTGAGGTTTTTTCTTCAGAAATTAAGTAAAATACAATAGAAAAAAATAGTTTTCCTAAAAGCTAATCTTAGTAAAAATTGATTTAATACTGAGTGTATTGCAGTTTTTAATACAGTTTGGTTTTCAAGTATTTGGAGTTTAATATACTACTCACAAAAATTAGGGGATATTTCAAAATGAATATGAAGTGATAAAATATCTCCTAATTTCTGTGAGCAGTATATATCTTAGCTACCCAGTACACTCCTTTTATTTAGTAAATGATAACTTAGCTCATTTACTTTTCAGATTTTCATGTCCTTTAGTATAGAAGAAACATTTTATGAAAATATACATGGGTGGGCAAAAGTAAGTTTACAGTTGTAACACAAATAGTGCAATAAGTAATACACAATAATAGAAGAATGAATTGTTTTGCATACTTACAGCTGCAAATCTGCTTTTGTCCACAGCTGCATTACCTGTGAAGTCATTATACCCCAAGATACCATACTCCCATTCATTTTTCTTTTAGAAGTTTAATCCCACTTTTGTAAATTTTGCTTTGTCTTTCTGTTTTGTGGTATTTACACTGGGGGGGTAGTTCTTATATTTATCACAGAAAGTAAAAATTATTTGATAACTAGTTATTTGAATTATATACTGTGCAAACTTAAAATTATTACATAACCTAATTTGATAAGAAAAATAGTAATTTTTATTTTATACAGTTGTGTTAGCACTACCTTTTAGAATAAAAATTTATGAAAGTTATAGTTTATGTAAGTTACAGTTTAAAAGTAGGTAATTTAGAATAAACATGATGAGAAAAGATTGTGTTTTGCTGTTTAATATAAAACTAACTGGAGGGCAAAAAAAATATTCAATATAGAAAACACATCCAGTGGATTTTGTTTACAAGTGGATTTTGTTCTGCAGACTTACTTTATATGGATCAGTAAAAAATCATATATATTTAAAAATGAAGATGGAAAATTATTGCTTTATTTGATACTTTGTTGCCTTAACATCACATATGAAGTTTTAACAAACCTTTTAAGTGTTAACTCCCTTCAACTCTTTGTTGATTCTGTTATAAAGTTACAGTCCTTACAAAGCGGTCTACCCATTCATGTTCTGAGAGAGTGAAAAATGCTCAAGTGACCTACATGCTCAAGAATTGATTTAATATTTTATTTATAATATAGGCATTTGTTCTGGTTAAAGTGAAGAGGAGTTATCATATCATAGATGTGTATCCTCTCTTTTGGGATAGTGGAACCTTAGATCTTAATTCATCAATTGATGTAAAAGAAGAGACAAGGGACTCCCAAGTCTTACAGGATGTAACTTTATGATCACTATGTTTTTATTACTTTTTCACAATACATTTGAATTTTAGACTGATACTATAAAAGTAATTTCTACAGGCCCTGGCCGGTTGGCTCAGCGGTAGAGCGTCGGCCTGGCATGCAGGGGACCCGGGTTTGATTCCCGGCCAGGGCACATAGGAGAAGCGCCCATTTGCTTCTCTACCCCCCCCCCCCTTCCTCTCTGTCTCTCTCTCTTCCCCTCCCGCAGCCAAGGCTCCATTGGAGCAAAGATGGCCTGGGCGCTGGGGATGGCTCCTTGGCCTCTGCCCCAGGCGCTAGAGTGGCTCTGGTCGCAACAGAGCGACACCCTGGAGGGGCAGAGCATCACCCCTGGTGGGCGTGCGGGGTGGATCCCGGTCAGGCGCATGCGGGAGTCTATCTGTCTCTCCCCGTTTCCAGCTTCAGAAAAATACAAAAAAAAAAAAAAAAAGTAATTTCTACATTTTTTTCCTGGCAATAGAAAATATTGTTTTCTAAAGGAAGGCTGTTTAAGAATGTTGACTTTATTTTGTTAAGCAGTTATATAGAAGTTAATTTGTTTTGGAATTTCACTCTTTAAAGCAGGGGTCCCCAAACTACGGCTCATGGGCTGCATGCGGCCCCCTGAGGCCATTTATTCGGCCCCTGCCACACTTCCAGAAGGGGCACCTCTTTCATTGGTGGTCAGTGAGAGGAGCACATTGACCATCTCATTAGCCAAAAGCAGGCCCATAGTTACCATTGAAATACTGATCAGTTTGTTGATTTAAATTTACTTGTTCTTTATTTTAAATATTGTATTTGTTCCTGTTTTGTTTTTTTACTTTAAAATAAGATATGTGCAGGGTGCATAGGGATTTGTTCATAGTTTTTTTTTTATAGTCTGGCCCTCCAACAGTCTGAGGGACAGTGAACTAGCCCCCTGTGTAAAAAGTTTGGGGACCCCTGCTTTAAAGGATCAACTTAAACAATATTTATTTTACAGGAGGCATTAATTTAATCCTAATACAAAGTCTCAACATCTTCTTTAAAAGAATGATGGAAAATTTTAATACCAAGGAATATAATAAACAGCATCTATTAATAAATTTAGCAAAGATATATATACAATTAAATTGTATCAAGCATTTTAATATTAGGGTGTGTTCTGTGTTTTAAGAGACACTTGAGTAGGTCAGTTGGGGCACAGCCAAACTAAGGCTTTCTGGTTTAGATTTTAGGTTAGTTGAATTGATGTCCACATTTTCTAATGTTCACATTATAATGGAAAAACTTATCTATTCCATTCTGGGTTGGCAGTATGAATAAAGGTGAGATTTCACATCTGGTAATAGAATAAGTTATAAAATTGATCGGTAATTTTGTTTCTATATTTGTTTTAAAAGAACTATCTGCCTGACCTGTGGTGGCGCAGTGGATAAAGTGTCGACCTGGAAATGCTGAGGTCGCCGGTTCGAAACCCTGGGCTTCCCTGGTCAAGGCACATATGGGAGTTGATGCTTCCAGCTCCTCCCCCCTTCTCTCTCTCTGTCTCTCTCTCCTCTCCCTCTCTCTCCTTTCTATAAATGAATAAATAAAATAATAAAATAAATTTAAAAAAATATTTAAAAAAAAAACTATCTGTGACAGAACTTTCTTAAAATTTTGAATTTCTTTCATCTATATCTTCATGGATTTCATAATTTTTTTTGGCTTTATCTTTTAATAAAAATTCTTGCCAAGTTAACAGTGCTGTACAGACACAGGTTCATGATCTGAGTTTGAATAGCTGAACTATTCATGATAGAATTATATCTTTTAAAAAATGATGAACAGCCTTGCAGATCTCATAGGAAGAGAATAGGATAAAAATATTAAACTATATAGCTTACATAGCTTTTATTATAGCAGTATTCTTTACTGTTCAGTTGAAGTCTGCTTTTTCTGTGTTATATCTACAATTAAGCACAGTCTTGAGAGAGAGAGAGAGAGGGTGAAGGGAATATAAACTTGAATTTGGACTTGAATCACCACTCCGCTATTTATTAGTTTCATTGTCTTTTGTAAGTTACTTCTTTGAGCCTTGTTTAACTGAACTAAAAGTGGAAATTCTAACATGTTTACCTTGTAGACTTTAGAGATTAAGTTAAATGGTGAAATGATCCATGTGAAACCCTTTGTATAGTGTCTGGCACATAGTAAATTGTCAGCAGCTGATGTTAGCTATTGTTACAAGGCTGAACAGGTCATGTACTAGATTATATATAACATGAATTCATTCATTCATCTATAGCAAACAAGTCAGACTATAAATAATTTTTTCATTTAAAGATTCAAGTTTAAGGTTTTTTTGGCAAAGAAACCAATAATTTTCAGTATTTTAGAAGTATGAGGAGTCCATTATTATAAAGTATGGAAGACTTTAAACCATTCATTACAAATATTTGTTTCATTCTTTGAACATCATATTAAATAACTGATCTTAAGACAGTGTGGAAAATATTATTCAACAAGTGATTATTTAATATACATAATTAAGCAGTCAAACAGATATACATTAGAGTCAAACTCTATAATACATTAAAAATTATTACTGTATAGATATCTAGATCAGTTGCCAAAACAATACACCTTTTCTGAGTTTCTCTAGAATTTTCAGTAGGAAAAGAAGTCAGTAGTATCCCATTCTGCAGTCAGCTCACAGGAGCTTGCCTCTCAAGGCAGCTGGAAGCTGCTCTGGAAGTTCCTCTGGTTCTTTAGGAAATGAAGTACCCCTATTGTTCTCCCTGTAATGTCTTGGTGGTCTGCAAAAACTTGTCTTTCCTGTAAGCCTCTTGCTCTGCTTCCTTCTCTGCCGTTCCAACCGCTTTTTCTTGTTTCCTCTGTCTTTAATGATTAAATAGCACTGCTTTTCACCTGGTTCTCGGTAAATTAATGTGCGCATGACAGAGTTAATCCTGATATTCCAAGAGCTCACAGGATGTGCACCTAGAGCACCTTAGGGCCGGGAATAGCCTGACCTCTTCAGAATAAAGAGGCCTTTGGTTGCTGGTTCTCTGTGGGCCTGAGACCATTGTAGAGGCGGCACTGAAATTCTCCCATTTCCACCTGGAGGTAGAAACAACTAGTTTTCTTTTTTTTTTTTTTTTTTTTTTTAATTTTTTCCATTTTTTAAATTCATTTTATTTTTTTTAGAAAGGAGAGAGAGGAGAGAGACAGAGA
Source organism: Saccopteryx bilineata (assembly GCF_036850765.1). Taxonomy (NCBI): domain Eukaryota; kingdom Metazoa; phylum Chordata; class Mammalia; order Chiroptera; family Emballonuridae; genus Saccopteryx; species Saccopteryx bilineata. The sequence continues at coordinate 152,566,729 of NC_089493.1, read as the reverse complement.
GAGGGGGGGAGGATCAGAAAGCATCAACTCCCATATGTGCCTTGACCAGGCAAGCCCAGGGTTTTGAACCGGCAACCTCAGCATTTCCAGGTCGAAGTTTTATCCACTGCGCCACCACAGGTCAGGCGAAACAACTAGTTTTCAAGAATATATGGCAGCTGTTAATCCACGAATTTAGCAGACTGTTATACTCATTTATACTTTAATTTGTATCAGTGAAAATTACTAAATATCTGTGAAAAATTATTCTATTCACTTTGTATTTGAATCTATTGGCACCTACTGTTGGCTAAGCTCACATTTTTGGTTGAGCTCTGTCTTGGCTACTGTTCTTCTAGTTATCTGAGATATAATCTGGCAGCTTGGGAGGCTGCATATGGTGCTTAAACATTGTTTGGCAGGCACATGGAGTGTTTTAAGGTTTTTCTTTTTCTTTTTGATGACTTTAGCAGTCTTCAGCCCTCTCATGTCCTGTTGTTGTCCACAAGGCTCTTCTTGCATGTTTATTTTAACTCCTTGTATGTTTAATTCTGTGGATTTATTTTTAGTTCTGGTAGGCATAAGAATCTTGATATTTTGAACCAGATAATCCACATGTTGCAAATTTCATTAAAATATTCTTTAGAAAATGAAGTGATTTTTCCAGTGAGAATGACATGTGTATTTTAAATAATTTACAGAAGAAATAATATTTTTTCAAATTTGGCTGTTAGAATCATAGGTCATATAATACAGTTATACTTTCTTTTTTATAGGTATGTTTTTACTAAGTACCTACTGAGTCCCCAGTGTTAAAAACTGTTTATATAATTTATTGCCAGCCTCTGTCTTAGCAGAATTGGAAGTTCTGGTTATTATTATTATTATTTTTTGGATCACTTATATTGAGGCATTAAAATAATTTTAATTTTTTTTAAAATTTTTTTAAAATTTATTCATTTTAGAGAGGAGAGGGAGAGACAGAGAGAGAGAGAGAGAGAGAGAGAGAGAGAGAGAGAGAGGAGACAGAGAGAGAGAAAGGGGGAGGAGCTGGAAGCATCAACTCCCATATGTGCCTTGACCAGGCGACCTCAGCATTTCCAGGTCGAGGCTTTATCCACTGCGCCACCACAGGTCAGGCCTAAAATAATTTTAATTTTAATGATTTTTTTCTCATTAGGGAGTTTTGCATTTCATCTATCTAAGAGTCATTTTCAAAATAGTTTAATTTTTTTTTTTTTTTTTTGTATTTTTCTGAAGCTGGAAACGGGGAGAGACAGTCAGATAGACTCCCGCATGCGCCCGACCGGGATCCCAGCACGCCCACCAGGGGGGACGCTCTGCCCCTCGGGGGCGTCGCTCTGTTGCGATCAGAGCCACTCTAGCGCCTGGGGCAGAGGCCAAGGAGCCATCCCCAGCTCACGGGCCATCTTTGCTCCAATGGAGCCTCACTGCGGGAGGGGAAGAGAGAGACAGAGAGGAAGGAGAGGGGGAGGGGTGGAGAAGCAGTTGGGCGCTTCTCCTGTGTGCCCTGGCCGGGAATCGAACCCGGGACTTCCGCACGCCAGGCCAACGCTCTACCACTGAGCCAACTGGCCAGGGCAAAATAGTTTAATTTATCTTTTTACGGTTTCTAGTTAACCAGAGCAACAGAATATCTGTATTTCTTTGTTGCCTCAAAGAAAACATAGCCCTATGCTGATAAAAAAACATTTCTCTACAGGTTGAAGGAACCATTCCTTTTCTGCTATAGGAAATAAAATTGCGTTCCGAGCTGAAGGAGAAACATGGTATGGTTTTTCCATACTTTGTAGTCTTAGCTCATTTTCATGGTTGGCAACTGCCTTTGCCCCTGGATCAAAACAATGCACCCTTTCCAAGAAGCTGATTTCCAATAGTTGTGGATAATGTTAAGTTTGGACGATGTTTTATGCAATTTAAAATAAACTACATGATAACATAAACATTCATGTTAGTTTAAAAATCTTGGATGCTATTCCTCTTTAATTGAGCTTAAGGATTCTAATTCCCTGAAAAAATTCCAAGTCAATTTTCTACATCCACTTTCTTTGTCTTGGTCTTTAAAAAGCTGTTTTGAGAAACAGTTATTTCAGTATCTTTTCCATCTAGTGAATTAGTGCTCAACATACAAAGCAGTCAGTTCTATCATATAAGTGTACTACATATTGCTTTGATTAGAGCATGTTGTTTCTTTTGCACAAAGGTATACATTTTAATAAGGTATTTGAGCTAAACAAACTTCATTGAAATGCAAAACATCAGTGTCAAATCATGAGTCATTATTTGATATCAATGAACCATAGGAAAACCTAAGTGAACTGAAATATTGTGAGTTGCAGTTTCTCAGAATTCTGATCTCTTCATTTACTGTCTTATTAAAAATACTCTCTAGTTAAGGCTTAACTACATGCAAATCAGGCTGAGTCATGAGATAACATTTGATGTTACCCTTTCTCACAAAAGTGTTGGACTTTTACAGTATAATAAGTGTGTTACAAGTTTCTAAATTAACTGAATAAAAAATATATTTAAAAAATTCAGCAGCCACAGTTTTGGAACTAATTAATGAAAGAAATGTCTGTCTTAATTTTTTGAGATTGTGAAATCTTTACTCATCATTTATAATTTTGAAAGTCATGTCCCTTAGTACTTATATAGTCAGTGGTGTCTGAAATTTTCATTTTCCCTTTCAGTTGCATTTATTTTTACTGTAGAACTATTTATTTATAGAGTATTAGTACCTCAAAATGAGATGTTTAAAGAAGTATATATACTAATTAAAGTAACATACAATAAAATAAAATTAAAATGTGAAGAAATAAGGGGAAAAGCATATAAAAATAAGAAAAATATTATAAAAATATTTGTTGGTTTCCTGCTTCCCTGGCATTAAAGAGAACCCTAACTTATCATGATACTGAGACCTGAGAGAGATCTTCCCCAGGGAACAGATGGGCTGTGAGGATGCACATACTAGCGCCATTTCTATGACAAGTGGAATAGCATGATTCTCTTGGGTGTTTCTATCTGCCCCCTCAATATGAACCAGATATGACACAGAGGACAGTTCTGTAGGAGCAGTGCTACTTGGAGATTATGGGCAAGTGCACCCTTGTTTGGTACCTTGCTTGTTTTTTAAAATTTAGAATACTCTTCACGGATGTTCTCACCTAAATGCTTTATACTGGGTTGGCCAATGCCAAATTGAGTTATGCTGTTTTCTGGGGAGAACCCAGAGTGTAGCTGTTTCATCATTGGTTCAAGGATGCCAAAGCTGTGCCTTCCTGAGCCCCTGGGTGGAGGAGCACCCAGGAAGGGGGAGCCTCCAGGGAGGGGGAACCCTCTGAGTAAGGGGAGCACTTGAGAAGGGGAGCCCCCAGGGAGGAGTAGTCAGGCTTCTCAGGAATCTCTTACTTTCATGACTAGTAGAGAATTGGGTTTCTTGTCTTCATCGTCTTTACTTTTTCATTTTAAGTCATGAAGGTTCCAGTTGAAACCTGTGATACCTGTGCTGAATTAAAATCAAATGATTTTTTATCTCAGTTTTCTTAAACAAGCATCTTCCTCTTTATTTGTTTTACTATTTTCTGAAAAGGAGTAAAATAAAGACGTTTAGCAATTTAATTGCCCATTAATATAATTTGTGCCCCCTGGTGGGCAGAGCATCGCCCCTGGTGGGTGTGCCAGGTGGATCCTGGTCAGGCGCATGCGGGAATCTATCTGTCTCTCCCCGTTTCCAGCTTCAGAAAAATACAAAAAAAAAAAAAAAGATTTATGAAATTGTGATCGTTAAATTACAGCAAGACTGTAACTTTGGAAAGTCTGTGGAAAGACTCGCTATAATCAAACAATCTTTGTTAATCAGTATTTGCTCTTCTGACAATATGTTTTATAGTAGTGTTTGTAAATGTTTATTTTCATTGGTTATAAGCATGTAACTGATGACTGGTATTATTATTATGCGCATTTGTTATATATTTGTTGTCATAATATTTATACATTTAATGTAGTAAATTCTGTGTAGAGATTGCCTAACACTTAATCAATTTGAAAAATAATTTAAAATCCATTAGAGTTGATTTGTTTTTCTATTTGAAGAGCATTTAACAGTATATCATAAATTAGTTTTTGAAACTTAAGCAATATAATGAGTGGTAGTATATTAATTAGAATACATAAGTATGTTTATAATATAATTATGACACTTCTATAATAAAACAAAAACTCAAAGCGGATCCTATAAAGGTAGACTTTTTATGAGGACTTATAAGGGCCTAACTTAACTAAAATTTAATTTTCTTTCTTTCTCCTATTTTTTTTAAATTTGTTTTCTAACGGTCATAAACATTTAAATGCTACTATGAGGTTTTATTCCGCCTCAGTTTATTTCTAGTCATTCAGCCACATTGGCCTAATATTCTGCACACATTATGAATTTTGATCACATTTTTCTTGTAAAACTAAATTGCCAGGTTAAGAGAGAAAATATATGTCAATTTTGACACTTCTTAAAAATTTTCAATTACAGTTTACATTGAGTATTGTTTTGTTTCAGGTGTGGAGCATGGTGGTTAGACAGTCATGTACTTTTAAAAGTGTTTCCTCTGATATTTCCCATACTGACCTGGCACCATTTGTAGTTATTACAGTATTATTGACTGTACTCCTTGTGCTGCACCGTACATCCAGCGGCTGTTCTGTAACAACCAATTTATACTTCTCAATCCCTTCTCCTTTTCACCCAGCCCCCCAACCCCCTCTTCTCTGGCAGCCATAAGTCTGTTCTCTATCTATGTGGTGTTTCTATTTTGTTCATATATTCTATTCTTTTAACAAAGGATTACATGAGTAGGTTTTATGTTCATAGGTGCAAAGAACAGCCTAACCAACACCCTCAAATTATCCAAGACTTGTAAACTGTAATCTCATTTGAATTAGACCAAGTTCTATTTTACTAAATTTATTATCTGGAGAATTGCTTGAAACAGTTGTTAATGAGTAATATTGGTTTACTAAATTAGACAGTTGTAAAATGTGTCTGGAAATGATGGAAGAAAGGTTCTATTGCTTTTCAGGGTTATAATAGAGCAGTTATTAGTTTTGTATATAAGTAATGATACTGACAATTCCTGATTATGTAAAATGTTTGTGTTTTTATTTACTTCTTTTATTTACTGTATTTTTCGCTCCATAAGACGCACTCTCCCTCCCACCCCCCAAAGTGGAGAGGAAAATACGATATTTTATTAAAGATTTTAACACACCATTTGGTTCAGAATATTTTTTTTTCTTATTTTCCTCCTTAAAACCCTAGGTGTGTCTTATGGTCAAGTGCATCTTATGGAGCCAAAAATACAATGTTTATTTACTTTTGAGGGAAGGGGGGGGAGAGAGAGAGAGAGAGAGAGAGAGAGAGAGAGAAACAGAGAGGGAAACATCAACTTGTTCCACTGAATTGTGCCATTGATTGCTTCTCATATGTTCCCTGACTGGGGCTTGAACCTGTGACCTTAGGGTTAGAGCTGGTGCCCTCAGGATTGAGCTGTTGGCTTTGGGAATAGCGACCCGGGCTGGAGACCCTGGGCTGGACCTTGGCACTCTAGGCCGTTGCTCCATCCAAAATATTTTTAGGGATTTGAGTGAAGAATTCCTGTTTTTGGCTTTCATTTCTTCACGCTAGTGTTAAATTCCAGTTTACACATATCAGTTTATAGGACAACAAGTTTTCTGGGCAGCCTGTACCACCTCTAGGTCAGTTGAATCAAGAATGATGTTAGTTGCATAGGCTCCTTTTGGCTAGTTTATATAATTTTATCAGTCACAGATTTTGGAATATTAGAAAATTGTGAAGATCTGCCATAATTTTTCCTGTAGTATAGAATTAATTAATATAGCTTGCCCAAATTAAGGTAGGTTTAGGTCTAAGAGATACTTTATTGTAAAAATTGGTGGGTAACGTTGGCATCATTTTTTATCACTGTTTTGATCAGACTTGTTTCTTTAAATGCTGTACTTACTAATGATATAAATTTAGATGAATCTCTGCATCCTTTTAACAGTTAAGGCAGGGGTCTCAAACTCAACTCAGCATGTGGGCCGCAGAGCAAGATCACAGCCGTTCGGCGGGCCGCACTAGGTCTACAAAAGGCAACTGTTATGCAACACTTTTCTCACTGCAGTTGAAAACAAAAAAAAAATCAGTACAACAAGCACAATCGTACATGCAGTTTACTCAGTGTCACAAAACGACCAGAAACTGTAGTTCGCATCACAACTGCTGTTAACTAAGCTAATATCTAGCTAGGATGCTAGAGAAATGAAAAATACAAGTAGGCCCCTAGGCTTACTTAATTTTATCCAAAATATTTTGAACTTCGTGGATTAGTCTGCGGGCCGCACAAAATTGTTCGGCGGGCCGCGACTTTGAGACCCCTGAGTTAAGGTATACAGCCTGTGAAGACAGTAGAAGCCAGAACAGGGACTTACTGTAGTATAAAAAGCGGTGTGGGCAACCTGATCAAATGCTGATCTGTAACTTGGTGTGGTTCATTAAGAATAAATAGTATAAACCCTGGCTGGTGGCTTACTGGATAAAGTATCATCCTGGTACACTGAGGTCGTGGGTTCGATACCCGGTCAGGGCATGTATGAGAAGTAATCAAGTGAGTTCCTACCTAAATGAAACAGCTAAATGGAATAACCAATTGATGCTTTTCTCTCTCTCCCTTCTTCTCTCTCTGTCTCTCTGTCTCTCTCCCTCTCTCCCTCCCCTCCCCCCTTCCTTCTCCCACCTTCTCTCCACCTACTTCTCTCTCAAATCAGTGGAAAAATTAAAAAAGAAAGAATAAATACTATGTAGGAAATCTCTGAAATATCTAGTATTTATGCTTAAGATGAACAATAACGTAAGCATCTAACCTTTCTGAGTGTTTAATAATAGCTATCAAATTGATTTATATTTATATATAGCTATAAAAATAAACTATTTAGCATTAGTTATGTATAAGCAGTGTACTGGACTGTACAGGGGTGTGAACTGGCGTTTCCTTGCCTGTTCTACAAGAGGGCAGCAGGCTCAGCAGTTTAGTAACTTGACCAAGATCACACAGATAGACAGCTGTTAGCATCTGGCTTTGAACTCTCTGGTTTATATAACTCAAAGACCATACTTTTCTTGAAATGTGAATTGACATTCTGCCTAAGGATTTAAAGAATGGCATTTCATTTTTATTTTAAAATTATAGTGTCAGGTTGGAGTAGAAAAGTTCAAGTATATTCAATATGAAGAAATTGGAAAAAAAAGAGGTAGGTGATGAAGGCCAGCCAGTAAAGACCCTGAATGGAGAGCTGCTGTCATCAATTTCAGCATTCTTTCACTAGGTGTGGTTACTTGTTGGAGAGAGACTCTGTCTTTCTGGAAGAGATCTGTGAAGAACGAATGAAAGGGACCAACATTATTACAAGTTTTTCCAGTTCTCAGTAGGTAGGTTTACAGGAAAAATACCTAACAATAAAGTTTTCATTATTAGTAGAAAAAGACAATTGTATATTTTGCTCTACCTTAGGGCAAGAATAAAAATGTCAGCTGTCAGTTTTATCTAAATTGTTTTTCTTTCAGTTGTACTATGTAGGAACAAAATATACTTGGGCATATGTACCACACTAGAATTTCACTTACTGGCATAAACTCTGAAAACTCGGCATTTTACCTTGAAAATGTTCCTTGTTCTTGTAATTAGTTTATGATAGAATGAAGATTTTTCATTTATTGCTCAGTAATACATACACTGAGAGATTTTATAGGAATTGTTAACTATATATATTTAAAAGAGCTAAAACTTTGTAGAAACTTTTATTTGTTTCTAGGAGTGACTTTTACATGGACTTAAACTGTTAATAAATCCTTGTGATAAACGGGCCATTGCCATCTTTGTTAGGTGATTGTAGTAATCTGGCTCAGGCTGAGTGCCAGCCATATGCTTTGCTGTAGATAGAATATGAGAACAAAGATGGTGTTTTGATAACAGGTTTAGTAAGATACAGATATTTCTGGAGTCAAAATGTAAAGTCACACAGTAGAAATATCAGAACATTAGACCATGTCTGAATGAGTGTATTCAAAATACGTAACAAGTATAAGATTCCTGCATTGTTCTAAGCACAGTCTTCTTCCTTTAATTGTTTAGAGTGTAACTAGGGATGAAGATGTCTAAATGCAGTTACTAACAACATGGAAGTGAGCATGGCATTGATGAGTTGTACACAGATAAGCACTACAGATGTTTAAAAGCAGCCATCACTGGGGGAACTGTGAAGTTTGGGTAGGAAGGCTTGGTGGAGAAGTTGATCTTGACTTTGAGGAGTAGATAGGTCAATTCTTCAGGCATGGACTGTGAATTATGCCCTGAGGGCACATGGTCAGCTGGCTCCCCTTCGGTCAGAGGTGTAGAAGAGGCTATCTCAGCACCAAAAGATGGAGCTAGATATTCTATCTGTGTAGGGATGACCATGTCAGTGACTATGTAAGAGCCAACTGTTGGCAAAAAGCAACGCAGAGACTACAGATGAGGGATGATAGACGAACCCGGAAAAATATGAATGAGAATTCTCTTCTACCTGTGTGGATTGAGACGTCTTCTAGCTTCTGGTTAAGGTAAGGCCCTGGAATTCAGGGAACGCTCTGGCCACTCAGTTAACTTAATCTCCTCTTTGCAAACAGCTTTATTCAAATTTTTGTCAAATGTGTCTAAGTCTTTCCAATCCAGTTCATTTTAAATTGCCTCTATCTCAGCCTCCATGATCTTATTACAGCCTGCCTATAGCAACACTTTAGACTCATATATCATCCTAACTGAAGAAATGTGTTTTTTTCATTTTGAGTAATCCACCGAAAACAGCTCCTGTTTAGTTGAAGCTCTGTAAGTAATTTAAAATGTGTATTTGTGACAAATACATCTAGCCTAAAATGTGGCCATATTCTTATTTATTAATGCTGTTCCATCACTGTTTGTACCAGGGGAGGACCTGGCTCTCTGCTTCCTGGGCCCCTGTGGCATGGCAGGGCTTATTTCTTCTAGCACAGCTGTCAAAGAAGGCCTTTGAAAAGAAGACAGTCATTATTTGCAGTCTCCAGTTTTAATTTGGGAAATTATTCAGTGCTTAATAAATTATACCTGAGCTTTTAATGTGTATATTTTTATAATCCTTTTATTGTTTTTATTTGTATTTTTAAAAATTATTTTTTACTAACTTTATATAAGGAAACCAGTTTTTACCAGCTTAATGCTGCAGATATTTAGGTAGATGTGTGTAAAGACATTTTCAAATGATTGTATCAGATCAGAATGTATTTGAATAAAGCAAACAGAACTTGGCCCCGGTGGCTGTTTGTCAGTTTCCCAGATGCATAGGTGAGTAGGCTGTGACTAAGTGGGTGCTCAGTGATATCATCATGGTCCCATGCTCTCACTGTATTTTTGCTCTGTCTTTGCTGAGGGTGTTGGCTTCTGTCTGCACTCGGAGAGATTTTAGGCACTTTTAAATAGCTAATCCTAGTTCCAGGTTGGAAGGGGAAAGACTTCTACTGGCATGAGATTAGTACTAGTTTCAGTGATTTCAGTTCTCCCTCCATATTCGGGGTTGGAAACTGCAGCATATAGCCACCTTTGGCTGCGGGAGAGGTGGGGGAATGGAGCACTCCTGGCTTCAAAAGCAGGAAAAGTGAAGGTGAAGGTACTTGGGAACAGGTATGAATACAGCTAACCTACAGTGTAAAGCAATGGTTGTTAACCTGGTCCCTACCGCCCACTAGTGGGCGTTCCAGCTTTCATGGTGGCAGTAGCGGAGCAACCAAAGTATAAATAAAAAGATAGATTTAACTATAGTAAGTTGTTTTATAAAGATTTATTCTGCCAAATTAGCAAAAATCTGACATAAAGTACTTGGTAAGTAATTATTATATGCTTTAACTTGCTGTAACTCTGCTTTATAAATTTTATAAAGTAAAGTTACTTCCCTACTTTATAAATCACCATTACTGTGGAACTGGTGGATGGTTAGAAAGTTTTACTACTAACAGAGATACAGAAGTGGGCGATAGGTATAGAAAGGTTGACTACCCCTGGTGTAAAGCCAGGGGCCGCTGCTGCCATCATGGCCATTTACACGCAGGTTCACATTTAATCTGGGCAGATGGTAATGAAACTGCGGAGCCTACAACTGGTGGGCCATTACCTTTATTCCTAACTTTCACTTGGCAAGCAAGTAAACACAAACACTGGGCTCCCAAACCCACTCATTCAGTGCTCACAAAGCTACTGATGACACATCCGAGTTTTCCTAGAATCAAAGGCCCCCACCAGACTTAACCCCTCTGGTTCTCCATCTTCCTTCTCTTCTCTGCACAAACTGGCTTCTCCTTCAGCACCCAGTCATTCTCTCCTCCAACCACGTGGCTTCTCTCCCCTGGAACAACATGGTCTCTCTCCCAAAATGGCCTCCTAGCTCCTCCTCTTAAAACTTTTCAGTGTGAAAGTCCTCCCCCAGCACACATTAGCATAACCAGGCCCCTTCTTGAGCATGAAAGCAATCAGCTGTATCACATGAGAGCATCATCATATGAGTAGTGGCCATTTTTAACAATAAGAGTGAGCAAAACCAGAAAATACAGATTTTACAACTCATTTGCCCAACATATGGTATTGGGGTTTCTAGAAAAGCAGACCAACAGAAGTGTAGACACTAAAGGGATTGGTTTACACTGTCGGGGGGCTGGCAAGTCCACAGTCTTTAGGGAAGGCTGGCAGCCTGCAGAGTAGGAGTTGATGTTGCAGCTCAAATCTGAAAGCATTCTGGAGGCAGGATTCCTTTCTTCTTAACATTTTGGGGGCCTTATTTTTTTTTCTTTTAAAGCTTTCACCTGATTGGATGAGGCCCACCCACACTAGGAAGTGTAATTTCCTTTATTCAAACTTTGCTGATTTAAATGTTAACTGCATCTAAAAAATATGTTAATAGCGACAGTAGACGGTTGTTTAACCAAACAGCAGGTGTCACAGTCTAGCCAAGTTAACACATACAATTAACCATCACACCTATATTATATACTAAAGTTTGAACATACCAGTGGTTGAGAACTTTTGCATATTCAAGTCCGGTATTAGCCTTAGTGTGTCAACATATTTATGATTCATGTTTAGTTTGTGTGTATTAAATGCAGTAATTTTTGCTTGACCAGGCCATGGTGCAGTGGATAGAGTGTCGGACTGGGACACATGGTGCAGAGGACCCAGGTTCAAAACCCTGAGGTTGTTGGTTTGAGCGTGGGCTCATCTGGTTTGAGCAAGGCTCATCAGCTTGAGCCCAAGATTGAAGGTGTCACTTGGTCTGCTGTAGCCCCCCTGGTCAAGGTACATATGAGAAAGCAATCAATGAACAACTAAGGTGCCGCAACAAATAATTGATGCTTCTCCTCTCCCTTCCTGTCTATCTGTCCCTATCTGTCCCTCTCTCTGTCTCTGTCTCTCTGTCACAAAATAAGTAAATAAAAATAAATGCAGTAATTTTTCTTTGTATCCCAGAAAACTTTTACGTTAATTCTGAAGTGGAGTTAAAATGTTATACCCATTTCAACAAGGGAAAGGCTTAACAGAAAGGTGTGTTGGGATTGCTTAGGTGGTAAATGACTTACAGTCTTTCAGCCAGTAAGCGTACTTTTGGACCAGGGCATGTTAAGAGGATTAGTGGAGTGTTGACTGGCCTGGAAATAAGGTTTTGTATTATCTCTGGTATCAGCTGGCTCATCACCTGGTCTTTCTGAACCACCTATAAAAGAGTACTAGTTTCTTACCTTTCCTGCTGGCTTGTGACAGGTGCATGAGATAATGGATCTAAAAAGTTGCTTTATGACCCACAGATGATAAGGAGACACTAGAATATAAAGCAGCGGGGGTTTTTTGTTTGTTTTTTTGTTTGTTTTTGTTTTTTTTTTTTTTGCATTTTTCTGAAGCTGGAAACAGGGAGAGACAGTCAGACAGACTCCCGCATGCGCCCGACCGGGATCCACCCGGCACGCCCACCATGGGGCACGCTCTGCCCACCAGGGGGCGATGCTCTGCCCATCCTGGGCGTCGCCATGTTGCGACCAGAGCCACTCTAGCGCCTAAGGCAGAGGCCACAGAGCCATCCCCAGCGCCCGGGCCATCTTTGCTCCAATGGAGCCTTGGCTGCGGGAGGGGAAGAGAGAGACAGAGAGGAAGGCGCGGCAGAGGGGTGGAGAAGCAAATGGGCGCTTCTCCTGTGTGCCCTGGCCGGAATCGAACCCGGGTCCTCGGCACGCTAGGCCAACGCTCTACCGCTGAGCCAACCGGCCAGGGCAAAGCAGCGGTTCTTAACGTTATAAAATATGTATTTCCGATGGCTTTAGGCGACCCCTGTGTTTTGGTCGTTCGACCCCTGCCGGGCTGGCTACCCACAGGTTGAGAACCGCTGATATAGAGGCAAATGTCATCTAATAACCTCCTGTTTTATTGGAGGGTGGCATGGCTGATGAACTGTCCGGTGGGGAGGTTAGAGCTGAATGCAGCCTCAGTAATGATCTGTCCAAGCTCAGAGTATGCTGTAGCCTGGAGAGCTCAAAAGAACATCATCTCATGAGTGTGATTCTGAGGAAGCAATCCGAGGGCCATTTCCTGGCAGCCTGAGAAATGTTTTCAAATTAACATCAGGCTGTTAGGTTTGTTCAGCATGGCCGCTGTTTCAGTCCATGTTGTTCTGCCCTCTCCTTTGGAAATGCACAGCAATTATTTGAGTAACCTTGGCAAAAATATAATTTAAGAAACATTTTAAGAACAAACTTTTAGATCTAACTTAATTTTTGAAATATTAAATGAATAAGGGAGTAACAGAAGAGCTTACCTAATGTGTTTATAAGTACAGCCTTTAAATAGTTTCAGGTGATGTTAGTTCATTTTACCTGTATGGAGAGTAATTAGGCACAGCTAAAAGTCATTGACAATTTCTTAATTCAGTGAGCCATCATTTTAAGCATAACAAAATCAGCTAAATTTCCAAAAATAGTTGATTATAAATGTACCTACTGAATAGGATTTACATAACCCTAACTACATTTATTATTAACCTCCGACTTCTTTCATATAATTCTAAATGTCTGTGGGAGAATGATTTTAGTGTTTATATATGATAATAACTTCATATACAAAATAAGGTATACCTAGCAGTTTAATCCTCCCTCCCTCCCTCCCTCCCTCCCTTCCTTCCTTCCTTCCTTCCTTCCTTCCTTCTTTTTGTGACAGAGAGAGATAGAGAGGGGCGGATAGGGACAGACAGACAGCAAGGGAGAGATGAGAAGCATCAATTCTTTATTGCAACTCCTTAGTTGCTCATTGATTGTTTTCTCACATGTGCCTTGATGGGGGTCTACAGCAGAGTGAGTGATCCCTTGTTCAAGCCAGTAACTTTGAGTTTCAAGCCAGAGACCTTTGGGCTCAAGCCAGCAACCATGGAGTCATGTATGATCCCACGCTCAAACTGGTGACCTTGGGGTTTCAAAACTGGGTCCTCTGCGTCCCAGTCCGACAGTATCCACTGCACCACCACCTGGTCAGGCCCTAGCAGTTTAATTTCTTTACAAATCTTGATTTTGAAACTCTTAAACACTAGCTGTTAACTTTTTTTTTTTATGTTCATGTGAAATGGACACTGAAAATTTCAAAGTTGTTTCATGTTTTTCATGTTGGTGATTTGTGATGTCTTTTGTCCTAGTAGTTTTGCTTTCAGTCATTTATCCTGATTTTGGATTTGTGTGTAATATTTAGGGTTAGAGACAGCCTAAACAATAGAAATAGTTAGACTGCATGTATTCCTAAGACAGGATAACAGACAGCTATTAAAAATGATTTCCTATGTTTATTATATGAAATAGAAAAATACTTGTGATATAATGCTATGTGAAAAGAATGGGATAAAAATGGAATATACACCATTACCTCAGTTCAATATATTTATATATTGCAGTGTAATTAGGACTTTGAGGAGACTACATTGCGCTGTTATTCTGGATAAGAGTTGTTAATATATAAAATACTGTGGGTACACTGTCTAATGAAATTTAAAGTGCTTTTGTATGTGGGGAAAGGAAAATAAAATGGTGTGTGTATTATCAGATGATGGGCATAATAAGAATCTTATAAAAAGAATTAGAGCCTCGTGTTAAATGAGACATACTGAGTTGGGCTTTAAAGGAAGACACATGATTAGAATGAGCTATTTTAACTACTGTGTTAAGAAGTACATTTCTAGTAAAGGTAAAATTTCCTTGGTTGCAACATGTGTTCTCTTATACAGTTATCTTTTTTAATATGAGAAACATTTAAATTTAAGTAGTCAAAGGCACCTTTCTGAGGTAAACTTGCCAAAATATTTTTTTTGAGCAGCCCCTTTAATGTTTAAATCATTTCTCTTTCTAATCACAACCATACAGGAGGTTGTTTTTTATTATGTATTATTTCTTTCCTTCTACTGTTCACATTAGTCATATGAATTATGAAGTAAGAAAATCAAAGACAGTTTTTTTAAATTTTTTATTTTGGGTCATCCATATCTTTATTCTGTGTCCCTAAATCAGGCCCCACACCTCACCTCGCAGCTCTTGTTCTTCTGTGTCACACATGGAAGAGCAGATATTACTCTTGAGGCCACTCTGTTATTCATGCAATTAAAAGGTTGTTCCTTGACAATCTGTTATTTGGACAAAACACTCATTTGGCACAGCGTGCATCTCAGAGTTCTTTCATCTACAATAAAGATGAGAACTAGCTACACAGGAGATTCTTTATTAACAGAATCGCTTGAAGGAAAATGATGAAAAAGAAAAATGGAAACTGTTGGACTTAGAAATGAGATGAGGATACTCTGGATTTATTTACTTTTGACTAAATCCTGAGTCAGTCACTTCAATGGAAATATTGAATTTTATTTTATTTTTTTATTCAATTTATTGGAGTGACACTGGCTAAGAAAATTATACAGGTTCAGGTGCACAATTCTACAACACATCTCTGTATGCTGAATTCACTTCCCCAAGTGCAGGGAAATAATTCATTTTAAAATAAGTTATAATGCACTATTTGCAGCTCTCAGACTCTAAAATGAGGTTGCCACATTCAAGTGTTGACTGTAAATAGCTCATAATCACCGGCGTCTGTCAGACAGGGGCCACTGTTTATCTGCAGAGGGGGCGCCGGATGCTGTCCTGTTCAGTGCTTTTTAAAACCAGATGGCTGCAGAGCACTTAATGATTACAGAGATCTGGGAATAGGGCTAGGGACAGTCTCTTTTAAAAACATTTTGCTTTTCAATTACAGTTTATAGTCAATGTTATTTTACATTAGTTGTAGGTGTACAGCGTGACGGTTGGAAAGTCATGTACTTTACAAAGTACTTCTGTTTCAAGTACCACCTGGTGCCATATATAATCACTGTGATATTACTGACTGTATTCACTGTGCTGTACTCTACACCTCTGCACCTGTTCTGTAACTACCAGTCTGTATTTCTGATCCCTTCACCTTTTCCTCCTGACCCCCTAGCTCTGCTCCTGTCTGTCAGCTGCCAGTCTGTTTCAGTTTTCTTGTTTACTTGTCATTTGGATTAGACAAAGAAGTGAAATCATATGATATTTGTCTTTTTCTGTTTGAGTTATTTTACCTAAAATAATACCCTCTAAGTCTAAGTCCATCTATGCTGTCACAAAAGGTAAGGTTTCATTCTTTTTACGGTTATGTATCACCACATTTTTATACACTTTTCTTTTGATGGGCACTTGAGCTGCTTCCATATCTTGGCTATTGTAAATAATGCTGCAGTGAACATAGGGGCCATATATTCTTTCAAATAACTGCTTTGGGTTTCTTCAAGTACATACTGAGAAGTGAATCACTGGGTTAGAAGGCAGTTCAATTTTTAATTTTTTGAGGAATCTCCACACTGTTTTCCACAGTGGCTACACCAGTCTGCACTCCCACCAATAGTGCATGAGGGTTCCCTTTCTCCACATCCTCGCCAGCACTTGTTTGTGGATTTATTGATGATAGCCATTCTGACAGGTATGTGGTGATTAACTCATTGTAGTTTTAACTTACATTTCTCTAATGATTAGTAACATTGAGCATCTTTCCATATGTCGGTTGATCATCTGTATGTTCTCTTTGGTGAAGTGTCTATTCAAGTCCTCTGCCCGTTTTTTAATTGAATTGTTTGTATTTTTTTTGTTTTGAATTATAAGAGTTCTTTATAAAAGTTTAGATGGTTAACTCCTTAGATATATTATTGGTGAATATCTCTCCCATTGAGTACATTATCTTTTTGTTTCATTGATGGTTTCTTTGCTGTACAAAACCTTTTTATTTTGATTTAGTCCCATTTGTTTATTTTTTCTTTTGTTAACCTCACCTCAGGAGATACATCAGAAAAAATTTTTGCTAAGAGAAATATTAGAGAATTTACTGCCTATGTTTTCTTCTAGGAATTTTATGGTTTCAAGTCTTACATTTAAGTCTTTAATCCATTTTGAGTTTGTTCTTGTATTTGATGTAAGAAGGTGATCTAATTTCATTTTTTTACTTGTATCTGCCCAGTTTTCCCAACATCATTTATTGAATAGACTTTCTTTACCCCATTGTATGTTTTTCTTTCTTTGTCAAATATTAATAGACCATATATATGTGCATTTACTTGTGGGCTTTCTATTTTGTTCCATTGATTTATATGTCTGTTTTTATGCCAGTATCATGCAGTTTTGATTACTATGGTCTTGTAGTATAGTTCAGTATCAGATAGTGTGATACTTCCAACTTTATTTTCCTTTCCCAAGATTGTTGTGCCTAATTTTGGGTTTTTAGAGGCTCAATATAAATTTTTAGATTATTTGTTCTAGTTCTATGAAGTATGCCATTAGTATTTTGATAGGAATGGTGTTGAATCTATAGAATGCTTTGGGTAGGATGGCTATTTGAGTGATATTAATTCTTCTTAGCCATGGGCATGGTATATGCTTCCATTTATTTGAAACATCTTTAATTTCTCTCATTAGTGTCATAATTTTCTGAAGTGCAAGTCTTTTATCTCCTTGGTCAAATTCATTCCTAGGTATTTTATTCTTTTTGATGCAATTGTAAATGAGATTGTTTTTCGTAGTTTCCCTTTCTGATAGTTTATTGTGGGTGTATAAAAATGCAGCTGATTTCTGCACTTATGGGAATATATTAAAAGAAACCTGAAACATTAGAAAGAATATATACACCCTATATTCATTGCAGCATTATTTACAATAGGCAAGAAATTGAAGCAAGCCAAGTGCCTATTAACAGATGAGTAGAAAAAAAGCAGTGGTACATATATACAGTGAAATACTACTGGTCCTTAAAAGAACAATTAAATCTTACCTTTTATGACAGGGTAGATGGGCCTATAGGTTATTATTCTAAGTGAAATAAGTCAGAGAAAGACAAATACCATATGATTTCACTTATATGTGGAATCTAAAGAGCAAAATAACAAAAAATTGATACAGACTGACAGTTGACAGAGGGGAAAGGGGTTAAGGGACTGGGAGGAAAAGGTGAAGGAATTAGAAGTACAAATTGGTAGTTAAAAATAGTCACAGAAATGTAAATTACAGTGTAGGGAATATAGTCAATAATGTTGTAATAATTATGTATGATCCTCAGTGGGTACTAAAATATTAGGGGGACCACTCTGTAAAGTATATGACTTTCTAACCACTATCCTGTGTGTCTGAAACTAATACAGAATAATATTGAATGTAAATTGTAATTTAAAAATGCAACCATTTTCTGAATGTTTTATATTCTTCTACTTTACTGAATTTATCAGTTCTAGTAGTTTTTTGGTGCAGTATTTAGGGTTCTCTATACAATGTCCTGTGATCTGCAAATAATGACAGTTTTACTTCTTCCTTTCCCATTTGGATGCCTTTTGTTTCTTCTTGTCTGATTGTTGTGGCCAGGACTTCAAGTAATGTTTAATAGGAGTGGTGAGAGTGGACATCCTCATCTTGTTCCTGATCTTAAGAGAAATGATTTTAGTTTTTTTCCCATTGACTATGATGTTGGCTTTAGGTTTTTCCTGTGGCCTTTATTATGTTGAGGTGTATTTTCTCTAGTCTCACTTTGCTGAGAGTTTTTATCATAAATGGATGCTGGATTTTTTCAGATGATTTCTCTGTATCTGTTGACATGATCATGCAATTTTTATCCTTCATTTTGTTTATGTGATGTATCACACTTATTGATTTGTGGATATTTTACCACCCTTGCATCTAGGAATAAATTCCAGTTGATCATGGTCTATGATTTTTTAATAATTGCTGAATTCAGTTTGCTAATATTTTGTTCAGGATTTTTGCATCTATGACAACCTTTTATTTGTTCATTTGGAGGGCAAAGTTTGGCAGAAATATATCTTTAGACTTAAAAAAATACAGGATTTCAAAGCTCTTGCGAACTACTAATTGAAAGATAATCTATTATATATATTTTTCAAACCATTAATTAAATAATACATATGTTCTTATGTGGAATTTTGGGAAAACTTGATCAATTTATAAAATTCCTTAGAAGATAAAGAAATAACACTTTTAAATGAAATCCACATTTGGGGAAAATTAATTTGCCTCTAACTGGCTTTTGGTTCTACATTTCCTGCAAAATAAAGGTCAGACACTGTTGGATGGCATATAGCTCAGGATTCTAGGTGGAAAGCTAAGTACTGCCTCTGCCTAATTTATCCAGAGGAGACTTATTAAAGGATCTTGGGCAATTCACAGAATTCTGGTGGAGCCTCAGACCCAGGGCGAGGCCTCGCTGTCAGGGATAGGGCCCAGTAGTATGCTCCACCCACTGTCTGTCATGATGGCAAATGTCACAGTGGCTGTACACACAGTAGACACTGCCCCTGGCTGGAGCCACAGGAAATCAGATGTGGCTGTCTTGGCTCCACCACACTGCAGGACAACACAAACTGTTTATGCTTCTTCATGTCACTGGCTTCCTGGCTCTGGTGGCTCTGCACCCTCACTCTAAGAAAGGTAGTGAATGTAACTATGTTCAATTTTTGCTTCTTTGTCATATGTAAGACGAGGGATTCCTCAGACATACGAATGAGCTGTAAATGATGACAGTCCAGAAAAAAATTTTAAATCTATGTGGTATGCAGGGTCTTAAACTACCAACTCCATAGCTTACTCTGCTCCACCCCATACTGCCTCATATACCCCGCACGCTGGCCAGGTACTCCTCATTTCCTTCTGCACTTCTTAGACTTTCTGACACTGAGGCTTTACTCACGTTATTTCCTGAGTCTGGAATTCTCTCCTTTCTGTGTACGTCCACTGTCCTTCAAGGGCTAACTCAGTAACCATCTCTTCCACAAAATATTCCTTTTTTTCCCTAGGAGGAAATGTCTTCCTTCATTTAGAGTTCTCTCTCTTGCTCTCTTATTATCTTTTTGGTTTCTTTCTCACCCGCCTAACGTAAGCTCTTCACGATGAGGCGCCATTCCTCAGTCATTGGTGGAACTTCAGGTCGTACTGATTATTAAGCTGTATTCACTAGCTCATCCTCTTCTCAAAAGAGTTTTTAATATGCCTCTTTAACACTCTAATTTTGTAATACTTGAATAGGAATGTACATTTTTACTTGTTTTCTTCCACGCTGTTTTGCATAAAATTTCAAGTATTATCTCTGTGCGTAATTGGAAAAATAAATCTAGAAGTTGTGTACTCTAAACTTTTCTTTCCAGATAATAATGTATCATGTTAAGGCAAGTTGCTTTGGCTTAAAAACCAAGCCTGTCTACTTGCTTGCCTAAATGTAAGTTCAGTTACACAGGTAATTTAGGGTGTCCTAAAAAGAATGTTTCAGATTAAAATAAAAGTGATTTCACTCATGTAGGATATAAACCCCAAAGCAATAAATGAATAACAAAAACTCCTAGAGATAGACAATAGTATGGTGGTTACCAGAAGGAAGGGGGATGGAGAAGTAGTGACAGGTAAAGGGGGTAAAAAATATGGCTACAGAACAAGCTTTGATTTTGGGTGGTGAACACACCATGCATTATACAGATGATGTATCATGAAATTGTACACTTGAAACCTATATAATTTTATTAACCAATATTACCCCAATAACTTAATTTTAAAAATAATATAATAAAATTATTTAAAACATTAAAAAATAATTCAATGAAAAAACACAAACATAAAAATCCTACAGTATTGCTAAATGAGGACTTGGAATATAGGTGGTCTTATTGTGAATGATGCTTTGAATTTCTACCATGGAGGGAACTTTAATTCAAGGAGTCCAGATTTCATTTGGGATGTGAGTAATATTTACTGGTGTTGAAAATGATGGACTGAAAATCAAAGTGCTCACAGCTTTTTCATGCAATTAACACAAGGAGTCTTTTTATAAGTACTGCCTCAAGATGAGCTGATAAAGCCTGAGGATATGAAGACATAAAAATCAAACATACCTTGAATTCTGATTATTCTACTTCTGTGATAGTGGCAGACATTTCTATTCATTCACTAGGGATCCTTTTTCTGTTAGGATTTATAGAACTATTAAAGAAAGTATGATCTCGATACATTATCTTATCTTAGAGTCCAAGTAGTTTATACTAATCAAATTACAATGTTATTGAAAGAGTTCTTTAAAACCTTGACATTAAATAGAAATGTTCTAAGTCCCTTTCTTTTTTAGTTTGGGTTCCCTTAGTCCTTTAGAGTGTGGGGGAATATATTCTCAGTGCCTTTATGCACCATACATGTGTACAGAGTCTAAAAAATTTAAATTTATTTTCTATAGCTAAAGGAATGTAGGTGGTATCTTACTTGCTTTTTTAGAAAAGCAAACATTTGTTTAATGCAGGTGTGAGATGAATTTCTGATCACTGAACTATTTAAGATATGAATCTTTTTTGACGCTTGCTAACTGAACTCATTCTTAGCATTTGTAATTTATATGTTAGTCAAAATTAAAGTTTTTCAGAAGAGGTAATTGTCAAAAATATGTCATTAGTGTTCTGTAAAAATTTCATTTTAGGACTATAATCTGTAGACATTATATTAAACTTTTATAAAACACACTGATAATAAATTCACACATTAGTAATTCTATAAAGATGTAAGAATATGCTTTTTGGGGAAAATTATATAAATTTGGCATTGTCTCTCTTTTTAAAAACTCTGCTTTAAAAATTGCATTGATAAAAAATTTTGCATATTCTCATGTACATATACGTATATTATATGTAGTTAGTATGTAACAGTATAGAGAATTATGTGAGAGTGTATGTGGATGAGAGCTATACATGTATATTATATATGTTGTATATAATATACTTTCATTTAACTAATAATTATAGGTATACATACACATACACTCACATACAACTTTAGTATTAGACGGATTTATGCCAGCACTTTCATTACAATTTTTATATCATTTTTTTTGCATAAATGAAACTTCCCCAAACTTCTGACTGTATTACTTTTGATACAGCAAGTCACATTTAAATTTTAATAATATGAATACTAGCTCAAAAAACCCAACAGTTGAATATTACTAAAGAATAACACTCATTAGAACTATAAGAACACTGTTAATTTGTTTTATTTAAATGAGTCCACTTATCTTTTTTTTTTTTTGATATTTTTCTGAAGTTGGAAACGAGGAGGCAGTCAGACAGACTCTCACATGCACCCGACCGGGATCCACCTGGCACACCCACCAGGGGGTGATGCTCTGCCCGTCTGGGGTGTTGCTCTGTTGCAACCAGAGCCATTCTAGCACCTAAGGCAGAGGCCATAGAGCCATCCTCAGCACCCAGGCCATCTTTGCTCCAATGGGGCCTTGGCTGCGGGAGGGGAAGAGAGAGACAGAGAGGAAGGAGAGGGGGAGGGGTGGAGAAGCAGATGGGCGCTTCTCTTGTGTGCTGTGGCTGGGAATCGAACCTGGGACTTCTGCGCGCCAGGTCGATGCTCTACCACTGAGCCAACCAGCCAGGGCCCACAACTTTTATGTTAGTCTTTAAGATGTCTATTATGTTTGCAAATTTACATTTATTAACTTTCTATAACTTTAATATAATTAAATAAATATACCCCCTATTCTTGAATATAGATTTTCTTCAGGTATAATAATAACATCAAATAATTCATTGTTTAGTGAGAGCAAGAATGAGAGCGAGAGAGAGACAGACAGACAGACATGGACAGGAAGGGAGAGAAATGGGAAGCATCAATTTGTTGCAGCACTTTAGTTGTTCATTGATTGCTTCTTCATATGTATCTTGACTGAGGGGCTCCATCTGAGCTAATGACCCCTTGCTCAAGCCAATGACCTTGGGCTCAAGCCAGCAACCTTGGGCTCAAGTCAGTGACCTTAGGCTCAAGCCAGTGATCTTGGACTTCAAGCCAGTGACCATGGGGTCATGTCTGTGATCCCACACTCAAGCCAGCTGACCCTGTGCTCAAGCTGGTGAGCCTGTGCACAAGCTGGATGAGCCTGCACTCAAGCCAGCAACCTCAGGGTTTCAAACCTGGGTCCTCAGCATCCCAGGTCGCCTCTCTATCCATTGCGCCACCACCTGGTCAGGCTCAAATAATTACTATTTAAATGTTTATTCCTAAAGGAGGTGGTTCACATTTATTGAACCAAACACCATGCAAACATGATCTGTAGTAACTTACTTAGTTTTTACAGTAACCCTGAGGGTATGCATTTTTATCTCCTTGTTACAGGTGAAGAAGACTGATGCTTTAAGGGGGTTAAATAATCTTAAAATTTGACTTCAGAGCCTGTGCTTTGTGCACCCTACCTCACCAGATCAGGGAGGGAGCATACGCATGCTTTTATTTGATGATGGATTTGAGAGGTAGAACTTATGTGTAACATTTTCTTCACATACAGCATGCTGCTAATTGAGTGAATAGCAGCTTACTAGACTAGCTTCATTTGATCCTTCTATTCTGCTTCCAGTGGAAAGTCTCCATTGGGTCCTTTCTTGGACCTCAAGGAATCGACAGTTGCATTCCTACTGGTCTGTAAGTTCTCCACAGAAGTTATTGATAATAATTGAAAAAGGTATAATGACACAGGAAGAGATTGTGGATCATTTGAGTGCCACCATTATAATTGAGTCTCACCATGCAGTGTCTATATTTATATCCATTTTCATTGGAGATGAACAGAATTCTTTCATTATCATGAATGAAGGGTAGCAGATGGGGTCAGACTTAATATGGATATAATACAATAAACCAAAATGAAGATTAAAACGTCGTTGGTGCCCACTATGAGAAAGGTTTTGCAGTAATTCAAACAAAAACCTGTTAAAGGAATTGCTTTGTCAAGTGGTGATCATATATGCATGCTGGACCCTAAAGAACCTGTGCTCTAAATAAACTGCAAAATGGTCATGACACTAAAATATTGCTAAATTAACCTTAATTCAAATGCTAAATGCCATACCTGTGGTTTACCACTATAATAAATGAGGTGTGGTGGTTTTACTATTAAAACATTGCCATAAAATTTGGAAGGCATTCACTGGAAATCTCTGGAAGTTAGTGGAATGCTAGGCAGCTTGCACAGAGCTGGGAACACACATGTCTGAGTGTTGCCATGAAGTTGCTTTCTGTGACTTATGTTTCTACTGTTTAGTGCTAGATCTTTTTTAATGATAGCTCTTTGAGGCTTCTTAAACCTCAGGTTTCCACTTGGAAAGTGATTGACAGTCACGGAGCTCTTGTTTTACTCTGGCGTCAACACCTAGTCTACAATCTCTCTTTCCTGTGGTGTTTGGAAAAGGGCCAGTTGAAATTAATCTGAGGAAGAGTCAGTACCTCTTACCCAGAGGTCTCTTTGGACCAAGATAAGTGACTTTTGTAAATTCTCCCATGGTTAGCTGGCAGAGGTGGGGAGGAGGGAGAAGACTGGCCGTCGTGGACTGGTAGTGTACGATAACAAGAGAGCTCCGTTTTAATTTGTTTAAACAGAAGTACAAGCTGTGTGTGAAGTTGGTCTTATAAATTGCCTGTGGCTTTCTGTTCATTCACTTGAAAGAAAGAAATGGATTTAGTATTTTGAACTATTTACTAGAGCATATATTTAAAACTGTTTTGATCTAATTTTTTAGATCAATACACTTTTGAAAGAGTTCCATGAAAACAAATTTATCCTGCTTACCAATGAAAATTCCAAGTTCTGTAGTTTTATTTTTCTTAAATTTTAAAAGTAATGCATACTTACAAAGTCATAGTACACACAGGTAAGGTGAACAAAATCTCTCCTTTCTGTGTACCCTTTGTGTTCATGTTTTATACCAAACGATGATTTTTTTATTACAAAATAAATGACAGCAGGATTAAGAAAAACTCATTTTCTTAGCAAATTCTGATGTTAAATGGTAATTTTAGTACACTAATATTCCATGCTTAGGAAATTTGTTATTTTCTTTTTATTTCTTTTAATTTGCCTACCCAAATTAACTGGATTGAACAACTCATACTTCAGTAAAAACAGATGTCTCTTTAAATACCTGATTACTCCACTATCCAAAGGCAGTGAAGCATTCTGAGGGCTCCTGTGCGCTATTGCCCTGGCCTAGTAGGTGAAGATGGGCGCTCCTGGCGCAGGGCGCATGCGCGTGAAAGATGGGCGCTCCCGGCGCAGACGCCTCTGGGAGGCAGCAAAGAGCGAAGATCAGTCTGTTCTTTTCCAAGTGGCATGTGCACCCCAGGAAAGGCCAAAGGATAAATATGGCCCAACTTCTCAAAGCCTCAGCTTTGCCTGAAGTTTTCAGGACAAAATGTTATCATGAAATAAAGCTATCATTAAGTAATAAAATTAAGCACCAGATATATAAGAATTTTTAAGTTTTAAATAAATAAACAAAATTCTTCTTGGGCATTGAGCTTATACCATAAACTCCTAAGAGTATCTTATATCCTCAGCCTGTCAGGGTACTTTTGTTGGATACTTGTTAGAAACAGTTACATGTTGAGGATACAGAGAGGGAAGAGAACAGGATTTTCATCTGGGGAGGTGTGGGAGAGGTGGTAGAGAAAAACGAGTATTTCTCACTCTTATTTTTAATTTAAAAAAATTTTTTTATTCGTCACAATATTTAGCATAATACCTCACAGATAGAAGGGCATGTAAAAATGACTGGTTTTTTTTTTATTCAGTTTCTGTTCTTATTAAGGAAAAATAATGCTGGTCAGTGAGCACCAGCTCTCAAACTTTGCCGTAAGTTTTCTTTAAAAATCTCTTCCACTAGCTGATACTTTAAAAAACTTTTTAATCCTATAGGTCTAAAGGCTGATTCTCTCAGAGAAGAAAGACAGTACATCTGATAAGGGGTTAATAACCAAAATTTATTAAAAACTGGTAAAACTCAACACCTCTTTGAGAGAGGTGAAACTATAAAAATATTACTTGAATCACGAAACTTATTTTTTTATATTTATGTATTGTGTTTACATAGATTCTAGTGTCTCCCCAAATGCATCCCCCCCCTCCTCTGTATTCCCCTCAACATCTCCTTTGCCACTGTCCCAACCGCTCTCTCCTTCCCCCTTCCCTTCAGGTTTAATTCCGTTCCTCAGTTCACATTGTTCCTTGGATTCCTCAAATGAGTGAGGTCATCTGATATTTTTCTTTCTCTGCCTGGCTTATTTCACTCAACATAGTAGTTTCAAGGTCCATCCAATTTGTTGCAAAACGTAGTATGTCCTTCTTTTTCATGGCCCCATAGTATTCCATAGTTTGTGTGTGTGTGTGTATGTACCACTGCTTTTTAATCCACTCGTGCAGTGATGGACACTTGGGCTGTTTCCAGATCTTCGCTATTGTGAACAATGCTGCCATAAACATGGCGGTGCATTTCTTTTTTTTGAGTCAGTGGTATGGTGTCTTTGGTATATATTCCTAAAAGTGGGATGGCTGGGTCAAAAGGCAGTTCCATTTTTAATTTTTTGAGGAATCTCCATCCTGTTTTCCATAGTGGCTGCACCAGTCTGCATTCCCACCAGCAGTGTAGGAGGGTTCCCTTTTCTCCACATCCTCACCAGCACCTATCATGTGTTGTTTTGTTAATAAGCGCCATTCTGACTGGTGTGAGGTGGTATTTCATTGTGGTTTTAATTTGCATTTCTCTAATGATTAGTGATATTGAACATTTTTTCATCTGTCTATTGGCCATCTGTATGTCCTCTTTGGAGAAGTGTCTATTCATTTCATTACCCATTTTTTGATTGGATTGTCTTCCTGGTGTTGAGTTTTACAAGTTTTTAATAAATTTTGGTTATTAACCCCTTATCCGATGTACTGTCGAATATGTTCTCCCATTGTGTAGTTTGTCTTTTTATTCTGTTCATATTGTCTTTAGCTGTGCAAAAGCGTTTTAGTTTGATATAGTTCCATTTGTTTATCCTGTCTTTTATTTCTCTTGCCTGTGGAGATACATCAGCAAATAAATTGCTGTGATAGATGTCAGTGAGCTTACTGTGTATGTTTTCTTCTAAGATGCTTATGGTTTCATGACTTACATTTAAGTCCTTTATCCATTTTGAGTTTATTTTTGTACATGGCGTAAGTTGGTGGCCTAGTTTCATTTTTTTGCAGGTAACTGTCCAGTTTTCCCAACACCAGTTTTTAAAGAGACTGTCTTTACTCCATTGTATACTCTTACCTCCTTTGTCAAATATCAATTGTCCATAAATGTGTGGGTTTGTTTCTGGGTTCTCTGTTCTGTTCCATTGATCTATATGCCTGTTCTTATGCCAGTACCAAGCTGTTTTGAGTACAATGGTATAACTTGATATAAGGAAGTGTGCTGCCTCCCACTTTATTCTCTTTTTCAAGATTGCTGAAGCTATTCATGTTCTTTTTTGGTTCCATATAAGTTTTTTGGAATATGTGTTCTATATCTTTGAAGTATGTCATTGGTATTTTAATTGGTATTGCATTGAATTTATAAATTGCTTTGGGTAATATAGACATTTTAGTGATGTTTATTTTTCCTAACCATGAACATGGTATATGCTTCCACTTGTTTGTATCTTCCTTGATTTCTTTTATCAATGTTCTATAATTTTCCGAGTACAAGTCTTTAACCTCCTTGGTTAAATTTACTCCTAGGTACTTAATTTTTTTTCTTGCAATAGTGAAATGGATTGCTTCCTTAATTTCTCTTTCTGACATTTCATTGTTGGTATATAAAAATGCCTCTAATTTCTGTGTAATAATTTTATATCCTGCCACCTTGCTGAATTCACTTATTTTTTAGGTCCAGTAGTTTTTTGACTGAGACTTTAGGGTTTTCTATATACAATATCATATCATCTGCAAATAATGATAGTTTTACTTCTTTTCCAATTTGGATGCCTTTTATTTCTTCTTCTTGTCTGATTTCTGTAGCTAGGACTTCCAGGACTATGTTGAATAAGGGTGGTGAAAGGGGGCACTCCTGCCTTGTTCCTGATCTTAAGGGGATTGCTTTTAATTTTTGGCCATTGAGTATGATGTTGGCTGTGGGTTTGTCATAGATAGCCTTTATCATGTTGAGGTATGTTCCCTGTATTCCCACTTTGCTGAGAGTTTTCATCATGAATGGGTGCTGGATTTTATCAAATGCTTTTTTGGCATCTATTGAAATTATCATGTGGTTTTTCTCCTTCATTTTGCTTATGTAGTGAATCGCATTGATTGATTTACGAATGTTATACCATTCTTGCCTCCCCAGAATAAATCCTACTTGATCATAATGTATGATTGTTTTCATGTATTGCTAGATCCGGTTTGCTAATATTTTGTTGAGGATTTTAGCATCTAAATTCATCAGGGATATTGGCCTATAATTTTCTTTCTTTGTGTTGTCTTTGCCTGGTTTTGGAATCAGAATTATGCTCGCCTCATAAAAGGAATTTGGAAGTGTTCCATCCTCTTGAATTTTTTGAAATAGCTTGAGAAGAATAGGAGTTAGTTCTTTGAATATTTGGTAGAATTCACCAGTGAAGCCATTGAGCCCCAGGCTTTTGTTTTTTGGGGAGTTTTTTGATAACTGTTTCTATCTCATTTGTTGTAATTGGTCTGTTTAGGTTTTCTGATTCTTCCAGATTAATTTTGGGAAGATTATGTTTCAAGGAGTTTTTATATTTCACCTAGGTTGTTTAATTTTTTTTGCATATAGTTCTTCAGAATATTTTCTTGCAATATTTTGTATTTCTGTTGTGTCAGTTGTTATTTCTCCACTCTCATTTCTAATTTTATTTAGTTGAGTCCTCTCTCTTTTATTCTTGGTGAGTCACGTTAAAGGTTCATCAATCTTCTTTACCCTTTTGAAGAACCAGCTCTTGGTTTCATTGATCCTCAGTATTATTTCTTTAGCTTCCATGTCAGTTATTTCCACTCTGATGTTTATTATTTCCTTCCTTCTACTACCTCTGGGCTATACTTGCTGTTCTTTTTCTAGTTCTTTTAGATGCAGAGTTAGGTTGTTTATTTGAGCTTTTTCTAGCTTTTTAAGGAATGCCTGTAGTGCTATGAACTTCTGTCTCAGTACTGCTTTTGCTGTGCCCCATAAATTTTGAATTGTTTTATGCTCATTATCATTCTTTTCTAGGATTTTTTTTTTATTTCTTCTTTGATTTCTTAGCCCATTCGTTATTTAATAACATGCTATTTAGTTTCCATGTGTTTGAGTATTTTTCAACTTTTCTGTTGAGGTTGATTTCCAGTTTCATGCCATTGTGATCAGAGAAAATGCTTGATATGATTTCAATCTTCTTAAATTTGTTGAGACAGTTTTTGTGCCCTTACGTGTGGTCTTTCCTAGAGAATGTACCACGAGCACTTGAAAAGAATGTACATTCTGCTGCTTTAGGGTGAAAGGTTCTGAAGATATCTATTAAATGCAGTTGATCTAGTGTGTCCTTTAAGGCAGCTGTTTCTTTGTTAATTTTCTTTCTTGAGGATCTATCCAGTGATGTTAGTGGGGTATTGAAATCCCTACTATTATAGTATTGCTGTTGATCTCGCCCTTTATATCCATCAAAGTCTGCTTTATATATTTAGGTGCTCCTGTATTAGGTGTGTAGATATTTATAATGGTTATATCTTCCTGTTGGATTGCTCCCTTTATCATTATGTAGTGGCCTTCTTTATCTCTTACTATAGACTTTGTTTTAAAGTCCATTTTGTCTGATATAAGTATTGCTACCCCAGTTTTTTTTTTTTTTTTTTTTTCTGAAGCTGGAAATGGGGAGAGGCAGTCAGACAGACTCCTGCATGCGCCCGACTGGGATCCACCCGGCACGCCCACCAGGGGCGACGCTCTGCCCACTAGGGGGCGATGCTCTGCCCCTCTGGGGCATCGCTCTGCTGTGACCAGAGCCACTCTAGCACCTGGGGCAGAGGCCAAGGAGCCATCCCCAGCGCCCGGGCCATCTTTGCTCCAATGGAGCCTTGGCTGCAGGAGGGGAAGAGAGAGACAGAGAGGAAGGGGGGGGGTGGAGAAGCAAATGGGCGCTTCTCCTATGTGCCCTGGCCGGGAATCGAACCCGGGTTCCCTGCATGCCAGGCCAACGCTCTACCGCTGAGCCAACTGGCCAGGGCCTAACCCAGCTTTTTTTCATTAACATTTGCATGAATTTTTTTTTTATCCTTTTACCTTTAGTCTATGTTTGTCTTTTCTTTTGAGGTATGTTTCTTGTAGACAGCATATGTACAGGTCCTGTTTTCTTATCCATGCAGCTACCCTGTCTATGTCTTTTGATTGGATCATTTAATCCATTTACATTTAATGTTATTATTGATATGTAGTTGTTTATTTCAATTTTATTTTTTAAAGATATATTCCTCTTTTGCTATTTTCTTTTTCCCCTTTGTTCTGTTTATAACAGACCCCTTAACATTTCTTGCAGCATTGGTTTGATTGTAATGAATTAGTTTCTTGAGTTTTTTTTGTGTGTCTAGGAAGCTTTTTATTTCTCCTTTAAATGATAGCTTTGCTGGATAAAGTAGTCTTGGTTGTAGCCTGTTGTTCTGCATTACTTTGAATATTTCTTGCCATTCCCTTCTAGCCTTAAGTGTTTCTGTTGAGAAGTCATATGTCATTCTTATCGCTGCTTCTTCGTAGGTGATAGCCTTTTTTTCTCTAGCAGCTTTTAATATTTTCTCTTTATTTCTTAGCTTTGCTATTTTAATTATGATGTGTCTTGGTATGGATTTCTTTGGGTTTCTCTTTAATGGAGTTCTCTGTGCTTCTTGAACTTGTGTGACTTTTTATGCATCAATTTAGGGAATTTTTCAACTATGATTTGATTGAACAAGGTCTCTATCCCTTGTTCTTTCTCTTCTTCTTCAGGAACTCCTAGATGTGCATGTTATTTCTCTTTAGGTTGTCACAGAGCTCTGTTAAAGTTTCCTCAGATTTTTTTATTCTCTTTTTTTTGCTGCTCTGCTTCTGTGTTTTTGTTTATCTTGTCTTCTAAATTGCTGATTTGATCCTCTGCTTCATCCAGCCTGCTTTTAATTGCTTCTAGTGTAGTCTTCATTTCAGATATTGTATTTGTCAATTCTGACTCGTTCTTCTTTATTATTTCAATGTCCTTTTTAATAATTGTTATTTCTTTATTTATGTGCTCACTGTAACCATCCATTGTTGTCCTAAGATCTTTCAGTATTATAATAATCATGATTTTAAACTCTGCATCCAGTTGTTTGCTTATATTTATCTCATTCAGCTCATTTTCTGGAGGTTTCTCTTGTTGATTCATTCGCATTGCACTTCTCTGTCTTCACATTTTGTCTTTGTTGCCCCAGTCTTCCCTGGCTGGGACCTGGGGCAAATCATTGGGGGTCACTGCCTGTGACTGGTTCTTATCCACCTTTTGGGGGCTACAGTTTATCCAGATCTGTGGCTGCCTTACTGGGTCCAGGTGCCATTGTAAATATCTGCTGCAATCCTAAGATTGCTTTTATCTACTCTTGTTCTGGGAGAGGTTACTTTAAAAGTTCAAGTTCCCCTAAAGTCTGCTTTCTGTTGTCTTTTGTTGCTGGCTACTTGTTGGGCTCAGTACTGTAATTCAGTGAGTATATACAGTATTAGATGTGGCCTACTTCTCAGCTTTAGGTGTCATTCTATCCAGACATTTTAGCTCCTGTTGTGTGGTCTAACAAGCTTCCACCGCTGTTGCTGCCTGGGGCTTTTGGGCTTAGGTGCTGCTGGCTCCAGCCCACCTTTGCAACCACCACTGCCCTGATTGGGCTTGTGCATGCCTGCATGCCTGCATGCCCATTTGGACCACTTCCGGGGCTGCCTTAGTTGGCTTAGATCTCAGTGGCCACCTGGGGGGGAGTGTCTTGCACACCCTCTCGGATCACTGCTGGGGCCGCCTGTGCTCTTTTTATTGCTGAGGGCTTGTTTGGATCCTGAGCAGGTTTGCGCACTGCCGGATTCCTGCAGTAGCTGGTGCAACTTCTGCTGTCGTCACTGGTGGGCTCGTGCTCGCCCGTGCTTTCCCCTCAGCTGCTGCTGGGGGCTCTGCCTCCACTCATATCACCACCAAGGGTGCGACCCACCCCGAGCAGGTTTGCATGCCTGCCTGTATCCCCGCGGCAGCCAGGTGACTTCCGCAGTTGTTGGTGGGCTCACGCCCACCCATGCGTTCCCCTTTGTTGACTCTCGGCCTCCACGCCCAACAAGGGCTGGCCACTCAGTGAGCAGGGCTGTGTGTGAGCCCGGCCTTCCCCAGCACCAATGGCAGTTCCCAGCTCTGTGGGCCAGCTTGCCTGTACTTACTTGCTTCAATCTCCGCAGCTGCACCCTGCCTCCTTCGGCCTGTCTGCCCAGGCGAGCACTCAGTAGTGGGTTGGGTAGTGTAGCTTAGACCTCTGCACTCCCTATTTCTGTCCCTAACATGGTGCCTGGCTCTAAGTGCCTTTGTTATAGCTAGGGTAGGGGAACCTCCAGTGGACGGGGCACTTTCTGTTGCTGGTGATGCTGGTTCACTTAAATTTGGGGAGTGACCAAGCCAGGTTTAGGGTGTCCTCCTGGAGCTCCGGGAAAGTGGCTGTGAGCGAGGCTCTCTGTGCAGTTCCTTTAATACGGAGCCTGGGTCTGAGAGTCTGCCTCCTCTCAAACTGTGTCTAGGCTTTTTTTCTCAGGCAAATATAATCCATCAGCCTCTTCCAGGCTCCAGGGCTCTAGGCTGGTGTTCTGATTTTGGGGATAAGGACCTGCAACTCACTGGACAGCTCTCCCCATTGTGAAAATTTCTCCCAGGCGCCGTTCCCCACTCCCGGGAGCAGGGCAGCCTTCTCCATGTCTCCGCTTTTCCAACCAGACTGAGTGTGGGTTCTTTGGTGGTCCTTGGCTGTAGAGTCCTCCTAGTTCAGTCCAAAATTTGTCTTTTACAATGAGTGTTCTCAGATTTAAGTTGTAATCCACGTTGGTTCTGGGAAGTCGGAGTTGGTGTGTCTGCCTATTCTGTTGCCATCTTGTCCCCTTGGTCCCTTCCTTTTGATTTTTAAATTGACACTTTCTAACTTTCTAAAGATTTTGATATTCTCAAGTAGTTATTTTTCAGAGCATCCAGTTATTTTTATGGGTAAGATACCTTTCCTGAATATCTGTTATAAGTTTGTGTGTGTTTCTTCTGCAGCTTGAATTAGCACTTTTTTCCTGCCTTTCTTTTTTTCTTGATCATACTGTTGATTTTCCTTGGAAATCTGGTGGTTTTTGATTGTCTGCCCATATTTGAATGAAAGCATTGGTTGATGATTGTAAGGAGGCAGTGTGGATTTCTTCTAATGTTTTCTAATTCACCATATTTCCTGCTGGCCCTTCTCTGGAGTAATACCTCAGACAGGGATTCTGTGCAGGAGATGGGGAGCTAAGCAGGCAGCTCAACGCCAATGGGCAGGCAAGGAGCTGTTATGGGGGTAACTCCAAACCTGCACTGGAGATTGGTCCTCCAGCTTACTTTAACATTTTTGTAAATTGTATACTTCCATTGAATTATGTTTGGTGTCCATTAAAGTTTACTACTGGTCCTTCATTCAGAGAAATCCTACTTATTAATAAGTTGAGAGCCAATTACTTTCAACCTACAAAGCAGAATTGAAATTCAGTTAAGAATGGCACTGGGATTTCAAAGCATCGGTCACAGAAACCTGAGAGAAAAATCATGAAGTTTATTTCTTATCCTCCATATAGGACTTCATTGATTTTTGTATTTCCCTGTTTTTCTGACAAGGTTGCTTTCTTGTGTTTTTACCTATAGAAAAATTGAGAAAGAAAAAGAAAAATAGTATAGTGAGAAGTAGGTAGTTCACTAGAGATTGAAGGTGAGTAGGACATGGAGCCATACTCTGTGAATAGCAGGTCATATAATCTCCATATCATATTGTGCCCAGTGCCTTCTTTTTAAGAAAACAGAGAAGTAATA
This sequence comes from Saccopteryx bilineata, assembly GCF_036850765.1. Classification (NCBI taxonomy): domain Eukaryota; kingdom Metazoa; phylum Chordata; class Mammalia; order Chiroptera; family Emballonuridae; genus Saccopteryx; species Saccopteryx bilineata. The sequence goes on along the minus strand of NC_089493.1, from coordinate 152,533,167 downwards.
TCTTTTATAGAGAGATTATTTTTGAATGGCCAAAAAATTGTGTAAAGATTAATCCCCAAAAGAATAAAACACAGCACTCAATATTTTCCTATTGGCCTAAATAAATGAGTTGTTACCCTAGACGGTTGGCCAAACATAGCAAAGTCCTGCTCAGCATTCAGGGTCAGCTGGAATCTTGCCCCTTTTAGTGAGGTCTTCCTGGATAACCCCCAATGAAATGTTATCTTCTCACAACCTTGTTTCTCTATTGTGAGACTAAGACATTATATTTTGCTTCATATTCTGACTTGTGTACAATTATTAAAGTTAATGTTAGATGTTAATCTTGTTTTGAACAAGATTTTAATTTGTAATTATCTTTGCATATTTCTCAGGTATTTCTACCTGGTAGGCATGTAAACAATATTGCTCAAATGATTGGAACAGTGCCGATCTCATTATTTTCCAATAATAATTTGTTACTTGTTGATGCTTACCCTTCATACTTTTTAAATTTATCCTTGGGATTATAGTTTGTGTTTTGAATTATGGTTTGCATCTTGAAATTTGGATGCTATGAATAAAAAGTTTGAACACAAGTACTATTTATTTTTTTTCACACTTATATTTATTATAACTCAGAGCAGAGAAACTCCTAATTTGCATGTAAAAGAATGTGAGATGTGTCACTTTCAATATTGTTAATAGGGAAAAAACCAACAATAAACGTATTTATGGTCTGGAAGAGTTAAGCTCATTGTTATTCAGTTTGTGTAGCTAAAGAGGCAAAATTATAAATAGAAATGGTTTCCATAGATAGCATTTTTAGGCTTATTTGCATTAAAATTTCTGTAAGCAGCATAGGAAAGATGCTGAGAGCAATAATAAATTTGGAAACCTTCTTCAACCACAGTTCTACTTCTTATGTATACATTTTGTCATATAGTCGTCCTCCTTGTGCTTGCTTTTGCTTCCCATGCATTCAGCTATTGGCAGTCAACTGCAGTCCAAAAATACTGGAAAGTTCCAGAAATAAATAATTTATATATTTTAAATAGTGCGCTGTTTTGAAAAGTATGATGAAAGCCTGTGCTACCCCCTCCATTCTGCCCTGGACGTGACTCATCCCTTTGTCCAGCGCTTCTGTGTTGCAGACACCCCGCCCCGTAGTCACTTAACTGGCTTGATTATAGGATCTGCTGTCAGGGTATCGCAGTGCTGCTGTTTGCATCAGCCTTTTTTAATTTCATGATGGCCCCAAAGTACAGGAATAGTGATGCTGGCAATTTGTACATGCCACAGAGAAACCGTAGAGCGCTTCCTTTGTTATCATATGTATTAAATGATTAGGAAAAACATCCTGTGCATGTGGCTCTGTACTCATGGAGGCTTTAGGCATTCCCTGGGGGGTCTTGGACTCTTATCTTCTCTGGATAATGCAGTTCAGGGTTCAGTTTTTCCTGGTGTAATTTTTTTTTTTTTTTTTTTTTTACAGAGACAGACAGAGAGTCAGAGAGAGTGATAGACAGGGACAGACAGACAGGAACGGAGAGATGAGAAGCATCAATCATTAATTTTTCATTGAGACACCTTAGTTGTTCATTGATTGCTTTCTTATATGTGCCTTGACCATGGGGCTACAGCAGACCGAGTAACCCCTTGCTTGAACCAGCAACCTTGGGTCCAAGCTGGTGAGCTTTTGCTCAAACCAGATGAGCACGTTCTCAAGCTGGTGACCTCGGGGTCTTGAACCTGGGTCCTCTGCATCCCAGTCCAACACTCTATCCACTGTGCCACTGCCTGGTCAGGCCCTGGTGTAATTGATGTATAGTATGTCCTTTTTTTTTTTTTTATTTCTAACTTCTTAAGAGCATTTTAAAACTTCTCTGATATATTTTTTGATTATTTCACCCAGTCATGTTGGGCATTTAAGCATTCTGACGTTGGTTGTTGTTCACACAAACCTTAGGAAATCCCTAATCCTGAGAACTCTGAGTAGACTAGTTGGTTTTATGACAACAAAGAACTGTTTGGTGAAGTTAAAATGGCTTTTCTGGGACTTCATCAGTGCAATTTTTCCACTTTACAGACAGCAGTGCCTGGCTTCTTTCCTCCTTACCCTGCCTCTGTTGCTCTACTGCCCTCTTTCTCTTTTCTCTACCTGATTTTGTCCATGGAAAGATGCTTAAGTGTTTGGCATACAGGAGATACTCACTGAAACAATTAAATGCTTGAATGAATAACTTTTGATTTCCCAAACATTGGAGAATCTTTGAAGGTTTTTAACCAAAAACATGGTGAAAAAATGTATCTTCAAAATATTTATGGCCCTGGCTGGTTGGCTCAGCGGTAGAGCGTCGGCCTGGCGTGCGGGGGACCCGGGTTCGATTCCCGGCCAGGGCACACAGGAGAAGCGCCCATTTGCTTCTCCACCCCCCCCCTTTTCTATCTGTCTCTCTCTTCCCCTCCCGCAGCCAAGGCTCCATTGGAGCAAAGATGGCCCGGGCGCTGGGGATGGCTCCTTGGCCTCTGCCCCAGGCGCTAGAGTGGCTCTGGTCGCGGCAGAGGGATGCCCTGGAGGGGCAGAGCTTCGCCCCTGGTGGGCGTGCGGGGTGGATCCCGGTCAGGCGCATGGGGAGTCTGTCTGACTCTCCCCGTTTCCAGCTTCAGAAAAATACAAAAAAAAAAAAAATTAGTTCCTCATATTCTTTAAAATGGCTATTGATGTTGGGACTTGGTACATATTTAAATAAGTAAAATAGGCCAAGGGTTGATGTTTTTGAATGGAATGGCTCAAATCCATTTATAGATTTTATTATTTGCAACAGACAACTATAGTGAGATGAGCAGGGATTTGGACATTTTACTTGAATACATGAGAAAATGGAGATGATAAAAGTAATTTAATCTTGCTTCGATTAGATTTGTTTTTGTAATGTTTTAAATCTTTCAATGTAATGTCTGATGATTTGGGAAATGTGAAACTTGGCATCAGCATTGTTTTATTTATTTTTTTAATTTTTATTTTTTGTATTTTCTGAAGTTGGAAATGGGGAGGCAGTCAGACAGACTCCCGCATGCGTCCGACTGGGATCCACCGGCATGCCCACAAGGGGGCGATGCTCTGTTGCAACCAGAGCCATTCTAGAGCCTGAGGCAGAGGCCATGGAGCAGTCCTCAGTGCCCAGGCCATCCTTGCTCCAATGGAGCCTTGGCTGCGGGAGGGGAAGAGAGAGACAAGAGAGGGTGGAGAAGCAGATGGGCGCTTCTCCTGTGTGCCCTGGCCGGGAATCAAACCCGGGACTCCTGCACGCCAGGCCGACGCTCTACCACTGAGCCAACCGGTCAGGGCCATCAGCATTGTTTTAGTAAATCAGTTGTTTTATACACTGTTATTTTTAAAAATAGGTAATTTGTTTCATTGTTTAAGGAATAAAGTATTTTATGCTTCTCCTGGAACCAGTTAATCAATTTAGCAGATTTTTATGACATATTCTATATGTATCTACTCCCAATATTAGCATAAATAGGGAAGAGTGTCATAAAGACATGCTCTTGTAGTAGTTTACTTTGTGTCTAGTGTTCTGAATTATCAAATTATAATTTATTTTCTTAGCTCCCCTGAAAATTCTGCCCACCAATGGATGTGCTCAAACTGAAAATTTCCGCAGTGTGTCCTGAGTTGAAATTCTTCCCAAAGTGACTTGATTGGAATGTTTGGTTGATTGTGGCAAGTCTGACTTGCTTTCACCATAAATGGTACAGACGTGAGTTTTTAGAAAATGGGCAGTGGAAATTACAGCTAATACATGGAATACACTGAGAGGGGTGACTGCTTTCTTCCTCCCCTCTTTAAATTTAGTACTCTGACATCACTAAAGTTGCTCACGATGCTTGCTTTTCTAACATACCAAGTCAGTGAAAGTAGGGGAGGTGTGTACTGTTGATAAAGAGGTTTGTATTGAGAGAATAACAAATGTGTGCACATTGGCATCTCATCCCTTCTAATACTTACATGTGAAACCATAGCAAAATAGAGAAAGTTATTCTTTAGAATGGTCTCAACTGCCCAAGTTGAACACTTTCACTTGAGAATAAAATTTTAAATCACTCCTTTTAAAGAACAGTGGTCAATTGTGATCACCTCCATCTAATATGTGATTAGATATGATTATGTCTAATATATGTAATATGGTATACAATATGTATGTAGCCCTGGGATTTTTCTCTGACAGCCAGAAGCCCTAAGTCACTTCAGACTTTTCTCATCCCTCTGTGTTCCAACTATTCTTTTTTATTTCTTCTTATTGAATTTACTGAGATGCTACTAGTTAACATGTTTCTAATTTTCAATACTACCTCAGTCTCATCTCTGATAACAATTTTTTCTTCTTTCAGCATAATCATTCAACTGTTTGCCACTTCTCTATTAGCCTTTTTATTGCTTTCCTTTCTTAGGTGTGTGTGTATATATCTTTATACCATGGAATACAATTTCACTAACACTTTCTATCATGCCTCCCTTTCAGCTCAAACTTTCTTATAAAAGCACAGTATGACATTAACTTGTACAACACCTGTACTTTGTTTCTCTGGTCAGTATATTTTAAAAAGAACCTTTCAATATGTTCAAGCTTTCTGTACTCTCACACTTATTTCCTACGTCATTCTCCACAAGTGACTGTTTCCTCCATCCAGAAGAAAAGAAGAGTCATTCCAGGGAAAACTGGCTTCCCTCGGCCCCAGCCAGGGAGCATCCTGTATCTTCAGCCTTCTTTTTCAGCTGCTTCCTCAGTTTCAAAAGAGGGGGGGTCCTCCTTATATTGTACCAGTCCCTTCATCTGGGCTCTGTCTCCTGTATGCTCAACTCTCTCACAAAACTTCCATTGTCATTCCTCTCTTCTCTTCCGCACACCAGTTTCATCTCAAAGGAATCACTCCAGTCAGGACTCCTACTTAACATCTCCATAGGTAAACATGTGACCTTCAACACCATTCTCTGCTTTTGAGCCTCTGATCTCAGCAAATCGCACCATTCCAAGCCAACTGCACACAGAACCATGAGTCATTCATGAGAACTTTCCTCCTTGAATTCAGTCCGTTCCCATTGCTTCTTAAAGGTCCACGAATATCTACCTCATTCTATATCCTCCCCTAACACTGACATCTAGGCTAGCATCACCTGTTACCAGATAGATGACAACAGCCTCCTAATTCATCAAGATTATTTTCCAATTTGAAGCTATATCTACGTTTTCTGATTATAAATATGACCTGTCACTTCTCTGTTTAAAACTCTTAATCACTTCCCGTAACAAACAAAATAAAAACCAAATTCCTTTCCGGAGCCAGTGAGATCCTGCCTAGACTGACCCTGTCTGCACTTGCAGCCCTGCCTCGCTCTCCCTGCTCCCTGCTTCCTGTTCTCTAATCACTCCAGCCCTCTCTGGTCGAACAAAGGAATCCTGCTTCCTCCTCTTTTTGCACTCTGGATTTTTTGCATATATTAACTCAGTGGCACAATTCTGGCTTCAAGGATTGCATTCATATGAAAACTTCGGTGGACCCTGGCCAGTGGCTCAGTGGATAGAGTGTCAGCCTGGCATATGGATGTACTGGGTCCACTTTCCAGTCAGGGCACACAGGAGAAGCAACCATGTGCTTCTCTTTTCCTCCCCTTCCTCCTTCCTCTTCTCTCCCTCTTCCCCTCCTGCAGCCAGTGGCTTGATTGGTGTAACCATGGCCTCTGAGGGAAGATGGCTTGGTTGGTCTAGCTGTCATGCTCAGGTTTTAAGAACAGCTTGATACTCAGGTTATCAGCCCCAAACGGGATTGCTTTGTAGATCATGGTATGGGCACATGCAGGAGTCTGCCTCACTATCTCCCCTCCTCTCACCTGAAAAAAAAAAAATAAAAGGAAAAAGAAAGACAGGAAAAAGAAAACTCCAGCAGAAGGAGAGCAGATATCTAGAATTATCAAAATTATCTAGAAGGGTAAAGTGACTCTATGAGAGGGTTAGAATACACGAGTTGTGAACTAGGTTGCAGCAACTCTGGGTGTTGGTTGCCATTCCAGGGCAGCCAGCTTCAGGTGGGTAGGTGCTGTATGTTCTGCTGCCGGGTTCTCCTGGCCACAGGCTGGTTTCTAGGAAACTCAAGGCAGCTGCTGAGCTTCAGTAGTGAAGCCAGAATGAATGAGCAGAATTGACCACTACCTATAATCAGTCCAGCAAAGCTACAGTGTGTGGAGAGAGATGACTTCTGTGCTGAGCCAAGGGCTAGAATCCTATTGATTATGAAAGAAAAGTATGACCTGATTTTATTTCTCAGACTAAGGAAGTGGATTATAGCTATTATGAATATACTATATCTCTTAGCATTTTAATGTTTATGAAACTATTTTCATCTCCTACCTTGGCTCATAGCTCACTAGTTTTTAAGGTAGGCACAAAAAAGATTTTTCTTTCTTTTTTTTTCAAAATTTTTTAAAAAATTCTTTTCGTATAGATATGCCAAAAGATAGGTTGCAACTTTACTGTGACACTTGAATTTCAAAGTCAAAAGAACAGCTACATCCAATTCCCGTGCTGCTCTTCAGAGGGTTGGTTTAAAATTTAACACTCCCATGGTCAGCATGTGTCCTATGAACACGTTAGTGAAGTGTGATGCAGTGAGAAAATGACTAACAGATGACACTGAGGAGCCCATTCAGCTGGTTTCCACAGTGCAGGCCTCTTTCAGTAAAATTAACCTATTTTTAGTTGTGTTTGGGACAAAGCCCAGACCAGTACTGAAAAGAGTCGACTACCTTCAGCCTGGTGTTATTTGCCCTTAGTCATCATATGAATGTTTCTGATGTTATATGCCTCAGGAAAGACACATTTTTATTTTCTTCTACAGTATTGCCTCAGCTGATCTTGGGTCCTATGTCAGGGTTCTCCTTCTTTTTTAAGAATTTGAAAAACCCTAAGAAAATACTCTGTGTTTGTGTGTGTGTGTGTGTGTGTGTGTGTGTATGTGTCCGCTGTAATTCACTGTAATGAAAAATTTCTGAGTCACGGTAGAATGGAGTTCCTCCATCCTCACCTCCCAGAATGCAGTGCCATGGGAATAGGCAGAGACGACAGCCTCCTGTCAGGCCCTCCTCCTGGGCCACAGGGGCACCGCGCTGAGTGGCAACAAGGCAGTGCTTCAGCTCCTTCTTCAGGAGCCTGACTTTCTCTTTGGCTGGAATTGGATGTGCCCGTGGCAGGTCTCCTTTGACTCGAACGCGAACGCGTACACTGGTAGAGGAGGGGGCGTGTCTTCCGCTAAGGAGGGGCTCCCAGTACTGCCACTGGAGACCCTTCTGTCCTGTCAGTCAGGCTCTTGCCCACCCTGGGATGGAGGCGGGGCGGGGGGGGGGGGGGAGAGAAGGTGGTAGTGGTCCAGGATGTAGAAGGGAGTGATTATAGCCTTCCTTGAAGCTAGGAGCTTGTATAGCTTAATGTACATCCATGTGCACTTTGAGGACTCCCACAACTCCCCTCCATTTTTGCCGCTGTCATGTGCCTCTGTCCTGTTTGGGTTCCCAGCTGAAAGCAGTGTGCAGTCTTCAACTGCCCTTATTTTAACAGCTATGATTGAGTTATTCAGTATGATTCCCCCCTGTGTATAGCAAATTGTATGTACAGAATTTTAATTACTTCAGAGATAATCTTAATTACTGACATAAGACAAGGTATTAATAATTTTGGTGTGTATAAAATTCAAATCACTATGAAGAGTATTTCTTCCTGTTCAAAGTCTTCTCCGAAGCTGCTCCTGGTGCAAATGTTTCTTTTCTTTTGTACTTTTAGAGCTCTGACTGAAAACGGCTCTAGAGGTAGAGGATTCATGATCTTTCTTCCCCTTCCCTTGTGGTTTTCTTTTTCTTTTTTGTATTTTTCTAAAGCTGGAATCAGGGAGAGACAGACAGACTCCCACATGTGCCAGACCAGGATCCACCTGGCATGCCCACCAGGGGGCGATGCTCTGCCCATCCGGGGTGTTGGGCAGATAAAATATATTATGCTCACTTTGTTAAAGATGGCGTTACCCAGGTGAAATTAATGTGTGTCTCTGGGCAGGCAGGATCTTTGTAGCCTGGGGCTTGGATTTGGGATTAAGCCTTTCCTACCCTTTTTGATGTGGGGCGGTACAATCCAATCATGCCTCAGAGAAGTGACTTCATATTAGAGACTTCCCTGTTTTGTATATTGGATTAAAGGTTTGGATTTCTACACTATAAAATGGGGGCAGAACAAGAGCTTGCCCTCTTGGTTCCTGGGATGATTAGCATGAGAGAGCAGAGAGATCACAGCAGAGAGCAGAGAAAGGCCACGTGGAGTAGGCCAGGAGAAGCAGCCAAGATGGCAGAGTGCTGAGTGAGATGCCAGTTTGTGCAGAGTTTGTATCTGGGACAAGGAAGGAGATGGGGAACTAAGGAGAATAAGGCTGGTGAGCTAGAAACCTTTGATTCTAGGAAACTCAGATAAGTCAGTGGCTTTGTGAGCACTGAATGTGAGTGAGTTTTGGAGCCCAGTGTGTGTTTTTACTTGCCCGCCGGGTGCAAGCTAGGATTAAAGACTATGGCCCACCAGTTTGTGGCTCCGTTGTTTCTTTACCGACTGTCCGAATCCAATGCGAACCTGCATGGGCCGGGCTGCTGTGTTGGTGGCCCTGGCCGTGCCTCCTGGCTTTACACGGGGCGTCGCTATGTTGCAACCAGAGCCACTCCAGCGCCTGAGGCAGAGGCCACAGAGACATCCCCAGCACCCGGGCCATCTTTGCTCCAATGGAGCCTTGGCTGCAGGAGGGACAGAGAGAGACAGAGAGGAAGGAGAAGGGGAGGGGTGGAGAAGCAGATGGGTGCTTCTCCTGTGTGCCCTGGCCGGGAATCAAACCCAGGACTTCTGCACACCAAGCCGACGCTCTACCACTGAGCCAACTGGCCAGGGCATAGATATCTTTTTTGAAATATGGTTAGTCTGCTATCAAAAATATAGGTTGGGCCCTGGCCGGTTGGCTCAGTGGTAGAGTGTTGGCCTGACATATGGATGTCCTGGGTTCAATTCCTGGTCAGGGCACACAGGAGAAGTGACCATCTTCTTTATACCTCCCTCTCCCCCTTCTCTCTCTTTCTCTTCATCTCACACAGCCGTGGCTCAATTAGTTTAAGTGCATTGGCCCTGGGTGCTGAGGATGGCTCCGTGGATCCTCTTGCTCAGGTGCTAAAAATATATATATATCAGTTGCAAACATGGCCCCAGATAGGCAGAGCATTGGCCCCAGATGGGGTTTGCCAGGTGGATTCCAGTTGGGGAATAGGCAGGAGTCTGTCTTTTCTCCTCTCACTTAAAATAAATATATATGTTGAATCACATACACACTTTCATTTCTACCGATTTAAACTGTGCATTTTTTTTATTGAAAAACCTTTTTACATGTTTCATGAGAATGCTGTGTTGGTGTCTACCTTACTGCCAGTTTAGACACAGTGAACTGTAGTCGTCCCTACTGTCAGACTTGTTCGTGTGGCCGTGTTCTTTACCATCAGGGTCCTAGTCTTTGTATTTTCATGGCTGCAGATTGTAAGGTAGGTGCCAATGCTAGTGGCTATACAGTGGTAAGAGGAGTGTGCATGTCCATGTCGGGGGAGAGGGATAGAGCATGGATGGTCGGTACTAGAGTCTGTCAGGCTTCCAGGTCACATACATGCCAGGAGCCACTTCTGGTGATACCTGTTTCTGTTGTAACTATATCTTTTTAGTTAAAAGTAATAGTTCTCATCTCATCAGAGTTGTGGGTGACTGGGATTGTGACCATTTTTTCAGCAATTTATAAATTATAAGCTCATGACAGGAGATTTAAAAAATATCTGCTTTGTTTAATGCTGCATCTTACTACCTGTCTCCTCATCTGTCTGGTACCTAGTAGGCACTTGATAAATGACTTCTGAATGAGTGAATGAGTGACCAAATGATCTGCTATTCAAGGGGCAAGTCTAAGACTAATACTCTGGAACTAATTCCTTTGCAGCCAGAACACAAATTCATATAGGTCATTGTCTGCTAAAATTTAACTTTAGTGTGACATTTTCATAAATATATTAAGAGCATTAACAGAAGCTTTGTATATAAAACTTATTTCTTCAAAATTTTTAGTGCTTGTTATATGGCAAGAAGAGTTTAAAGTGCTAGGAATTCCAAGATGAGCAAGTGAAATCTCAGCCCTCTTAGAATGTGCATGTTAGTTCAGAAAGATAGGCAACAAACCAGCAGATGAATGATTCCATGGCTAGTGCTAGCAGGTGCTATAAAGAGAATTCAAGAAAAGCCCTCTCTGAGGTACTGTGTCTGCAGAGCCTGACTGAACTGCAGTAATGATCCTTGTGACTCTCTGAAGACACAATGTTCTAGGCCAGGGGCAGTCAACCTTTTTATACCTTCCGCCCACTTTTGTATCTCTGTTAGTGGTAAAATTTTCTAACCACCCACCAGTTCCACAGTAATGGTGATTTATAAAGTAGAGAAGTAACTTTACTTTATAAAATTTATAAAGCAGAATTACAGCAAGGTAAAGCATATAATAATAATTACTTACCAAGTACTTTATGTTGGATTTTTACTGATTGGCAGAATAAATCTTTAGAAAACATCTTACTATAGTTAAATCTATCTTTTTATTTATACTTTGGTTGCTCCGCTACCACCCACCATGAAAGCTGGAACGCTCACTAGTGGGCGGTAGGGACCAGGTTGACTACCACTGGTCTAGGCAGAGAAGGTACAAAGGCTTCATGGTGGCAACATGCCTGAGGGCTTCACAGGCTGAAGAAGACTGAAGGAGCCGGCCAGTGAGGTGAGAGGGGAGTGAGCACAGGGAGTGCAGGAAGGTGGGATCCATGAAGGATCAGGTGGGAGTAGATTGTTGCAGACTTGGAATCTATTGTTGGGAATGTTGCTTTTCCTGAGTGAGCTGGGAAGCCAGTGGAGGCTCTCTGAACAACTTGGTACTGGAATCATCAAGAAGAGAGAGTAGGACCCTCTCTGTCATTACTGTGGGTGGTAGGCTAGTGGAGCCACCTCGTGCCTGTATCCACAGTGTCTGCAGTATTGCTACAGCCTCCTGGGATAATACACTGACCAGGGCTGGCTCAGTACAGAGCTGTAGGTGAGGCAGACAGCATTGCCTCATACCTCCAGCTCCCCAGTGCACATTTATTTATTTTTAATTTCCTTTAAAAATGTTATTCCAAATTCCAACATTAGCTTGAATTCTTTGGGTATGTGTGTTAGCAAAGACATAGATTTAAGAGGAGTTTGCATTTCAGGAGTAAGGGGCAAGAGATGGGCAGTAATGTGGGTGCATGTTATTTCATTAAAAAACTCTGAAATAGGTAGCAGAAATCAGGTTTTCAGGTGAGCTTCTGGCGAACACTGCCACTTGACTATGGGCAAATGATGTTTCCTCTTTAATACTTACATTCGTCATCTTAAAATAAGCAGAATTTGACTGGATATATCCCAAGGACATTGCCAGACGGTATTTTAGTCAACTTGGACTGCTCTAACAACATACTTTAGCATGGTGGCTTCATCAGTAGAAATTTATTTTTCACAATTCTGGAGGCTGGAAGTCCAAGATCAAGGTGCAGGTCACTTTGGTTCCTAGCGATACTTCCTGTCTTGCGGGCAGGGCAGCCACCTTTTGTGACTGTTCCTATAAGGGCACTAATCCCATCCTGAGGGCTCCACCCTCATAACCTAATTATCTCTCAAATACCATTAAATTGAGGCTTCAACACATGAATTTGGGGAGACACAAACATCCAGGGCATAGCAGCCGGCTTTAAAATCTGAAACTATCATGTTCTTTCATTTTATTGAAGAACTTCCAAGTTATATTTACTGTAGGACAATTTGTTTGACATGCAGGTCCTCAAAAGTTTGCTTTAACTGGTAGTGCTGATAGTTAAATGCACATCCAATGCCCTTGCTTTGTTGATTCCTGAATTTTAGTTATGACACACTATTTTGGTGTTCTGGTGGACCACGAGGTTGTTCCATTTAAATACACTGTGTATTAACACAGTCCTTTTGAGAGTAGTTGAAGAAAAGTTTTCATTTAATCGACAGGTTTCAGAAAGAAACCAGGGATCATAGGGAGGTTACTAATCCTAATACATACTGAATTGCTACAGGGTAGTTGTCTTTCCACACTTGTCAACATTTTCTTCAGTAATTCTTTGTGGTTGTAAGAAAAGAATTGCAGAGATGTCTCTTTTGGGGTTACTAGGGACTCTTTGATATTTTAAAATAGTGGTTCATAAGATGTTTGTCTCGTAAAATTCGCTGGTAGAAAAACATTTCAATTAGTGAGATCAGAGTCTTAAATTATTGTTTTAAAAGCTGTTAGATGTGGAATAGTTAACTAACTCTTCTCATATTCCAAGTAGCCTGGATTCTGTCCATCAGAAACATATTTTGATGAAGGGAGGTCTGTACACATTTAAAAAGATGTAAAGAGTCATCCAAACATTTCTAACAGCATGCCTTATTCCAGATGTTATCCTTTAATTATATGCTGTTAAAGAAAAATTTTCCTTAAAGTATTAGAAATATCAAGCGGTTGAGGAGTAACAGCTGCTGAAAGTCAAAACGTGTTTGTGTGGTGGACATTTAAGTATGGAATACTTTTCTTCCATTTATTCTCTTCATCCAAAAAATTTTTCTTTGCACACTTGCCACTACCTTGACATAACACGGTGTTTGTATAGTGAATGGCAGTAATCAGTGTCTCATTTCTTTTTAACCTCTTTTTTTTTTTTAAAGATTTTATTTATTCATTTTAGAGAAGGGGGGAGAGAGAGGAGGGGGAGGAGCAGGAAGCATCAACTCCCATATGTGCCTTGACTGGGCAAGCCCAGGGTTTCGAACCAGTGACCTCAGCATTCCAGGTTGACGCTTTATCCACTGCGCCACCACAGGTCAGGCAGTGTCTCATTTCTTAGTGCACACTCAGCTCAATGGGTACGCAAGTCATTCTGTAAACCTTGCTGTGCGGCATCTGTTTGACTCCCGGCTCTGCCACCCGCCTGCCTGATAACTCTTCTCTCTCTTGAACTTTTGTGTAAAAAGGGGGCAATCATAGACTCATGTATAGGGCTGTTCTGGGCATTACATTGGATAATGAATGTTATGAAATAATGCAATTTTAACAATAAATATTTTTTAGTTGGGGCGTAGTGTATTTTAGATGAACCAGAACTGAAAGAGTCCCATTAGATCAGCTGGGGTGTGTAGAGCCAGTAAATTCAGCCAAGATTCTTTAGTAAATAGGGGCTTTTTCAGTTCCATAAAACTTTCCAGTTTTATGCAGTGGTTTCTTGAGGGAAAGACTCTAACCTACCATTGAGGATAAGTTGTTTGGAAATGTGTTTAGCTCTGGCCTTGGAAAGGGAAAGGAAAATGGCAATAAGAAGTAACAATGAGAAGGGGGCAGTTCCTGCCTTCACTTCCTGTCCTGGAGAGCATGCTGCCCATCCTACACTGAGCATCCTGTGAGTAATTTTATACTTCAAGTCAGAGGACTCCTGTGTGGGGTCTCAACATGTCTAGTGTTACTTGTGTTGAAAGCAATTTAAGAAGATAATAAATGAATGATCTGACCATCTTCTAGTTATATAACCAAGTTAGAGTGACAGGGTTGTGATGGAAGAAACACTCATAATCAGAAGACCTTATGTTTAAAATTAGACTACACTCCTCCACTGTCCTTAGGGTCCTTACCTATAAAATAATAAGGATACGCTTCTCTCAGATTCTCTAGCTTATTGTGTTTCACACATAATCAGTAGTGCCTATATGTTAATTAAATATGAAACTAATCCAGTTATTTGAAGTCAGCTTGATTCCAACATTAGTTTGGAGGAATATCAAAACTCTATAACAAACTTATTTGAAGGTGTGGTCATTTGGGTGTTGGTCTGACCTATGATGTATTTTCACATGTGTAACAAAAATGTTTCTTTTTTATATAGGAAAATAAAATAGCGTAAGACTACAAGATTCATTCACTTATTTCAATTTTCTTTATTTTTCAGAATTAAAAATTAATTATCCTTTGTTAAAATTGTTAAAAATTTAAATATTTAACAGCATTGAGTCTTTTAATTTGTCAACACAGTAATTTTAAAATGCAATTTACGGTCATTCTTAAACTGAGGGATTAGATTCTAGATAGAAAATGAAAAGTTGATTGGTAAAAGATAAGTGAGTGAAATAAAATCAGGATTTTTTTGGTATAGATATTTTAGTCTTGATTCCTCTCCTCAGAACTCCTTTCATTTTTCTCTCTCCATTATGGGTCTGGTATTCTTCTCACTAAAACAGGGTGGGAGGAAAATAGCTATATTATCTCTCTATTCAATAATTTTCTTTACCTAGATGAGACTGAATAAAATCAAATTTAGGCCCTGGCCAGTTGGCTCAGCGGTAGAGCGTCAGCCCGGCATGCCCAGTGTGTGGAAGTCCTGGGTTCAATTCCCAGTCAGGGGAAGTGCCCATCTACTTCTCTACCCTTCCCCCTCTCCTTCCTCTCTGTCTCTCTCTTCCTCTCCTGCAGCCAGGGCTCTTGGAGCAATGTTGGCCTGGGTGCTGAGGATGGCTCCATGGCCTCCTCCTCAGGCACTAGAATTACTCTGGGCCACAACGGAGCAGTGCCTCAGATGGGCAGAGCATTGCTCCTGGTGGGCATGCTGGGTGGATCCTGGTTGGGTGCATGCGGGAGTCTGTCTGGCTGCCTCTCTACTTCTAACTTCAGAAAAATAAAAACAAAACAAAACAAAAAAACCACATCAAACTTACTGCAGAAGGGCTGCATGACTCAGGTGGCAGTGGGCTGGGTGGGGGGGGGGGAGACAAACAATGGCCATAGCCGCTGCAGATTGTTCAACTTGATCAGTAGGATGATGTTTGGATATAGGACAGAGTAGGAAAATGGGTCTCAGGCAACACTGGCCTCAAGGGTTCAAACGTCTCTCAGAGGCAGGGTTTATAAGCAGAAAGCAGAGTCTTCCAGTCTCTCAGTAGAACTCCAATGAAAACTTGTCCTCTAATGCATGTGAGTAGGAAAGAAAAAAAGAACATTTAGGGCATGAAGTGCAGTTTAAAAAGTGGGAGTTTTTTGTTTTTTTTTGTGGTTTTTTTTTTACAGAGACAGAGAGAGGGATAGATACGGACAGACAGACAGGAACGGAGAGAGATGAGAAGCATCAATCATTAGTTTTTCGTTGTGACACCTTAGTTGTTCATTGATTGCTTTCTCATATGTACCTTGACCTTGGACCTTCAGCAAACCAAGTGACCATGTACCTTGACCTTGGACCTTCAGCAAACCAAGTGACCCCTTGCTCGAGCCAGCGACCTTGGGTCCAAGCCAGTGAGCTTTAGCTCAAACCAGATGAGCCCGCACTCAAGCTGGCGACCTCGGGGTCTCGAACCTGGGTCCTCCTTATCCCAGTCCGATGCTCTATCCACTGAGCCACCACCTGGCCAGGCAAAAAAGTGGGAGTTTTAGAAGGATGAGAATGAGGCTGATTTTATAGGGTAGTAATACTAATTAAACTTCTCAGGCCACATTTATAAGGGTGAGAAAAAAGAGCTTGAAGAAGGTGGAATCAGTGGAAGGCCTTTTACACCAGTGTAAAGAGTTAGTATTTGATCCAAGAAAAATCAAGAAATGTGAATGAAGCTGACTTTCAAGTGGTCACACTTGATAGAAAGTATTACATGATATATAAGTTGTAGGTGTGCACATATATGTGTGTCTTCTTTACTTTTAGATATCCTTTGAAGAGAATAAAACATTTATTTGTGAAAAATGACTTCTCTACTGTTCTTTTTCTGGCTAAATATGGCATTCATTTAAAACGTCTGATATTTACCAGTCACTGCTACTATTTGGTTTCATAAAAACCCTTCTAATTATCTGAGAAAGCCAAATGTGATCTGAGCTTTCTTGGCAGAAGGGTATTGACTTTCATTAAGACTGAATTGTAGTGCAGACCTTTAAGCCTTGCATCTCATTAACTGGCATGTGATTTGGGAGTGTGGCTATTATACAGAAGACAGTGAGTGGCTAGAAAGGGTTGTTCAGAAGCAAACCATGCTTAAACCTGGCGTGTCTGCAAGCATTATACACTCCACCCGACAGGCGTTAATTTCCCTAAGTGTTTGGAAGCAGCCATAGTAAGGGTTTTTAAAGGACATATCTAGAAGTAACATTAATATCTTGTGGGTGTTTTTTTTTTCATTTAATTTAGTTAACTGCTAAGTCATTTTTTTTTTTTTTTTTTACTTTGCATGACTGCTTGGTTGAAGCAGTAAGAAAGGAACACATATGATATAATAGAAATAATCCTGGGAAGCCACAGATGCGTTTTTGTGAACTGAATTCCTCTCCCCTCAACATAAGCTTTATATGATGGTGTGCTCTTCTAAAATCCACTACAGTTAGAATAAAATGTTTCCTTTGTATAAAGATACAGTGGAGGCAGTCCTCACAGCTGTTGTTAAGATGTCAGCAAGTAGATTGTGTCTTGTTAAATATAAACTGTACTTGAAATCCACATTCATCTTTCACTTCTATTAAAGAGACATCATCTCATAATATGTTTTTATACATCCACACATAAATATAGATTAAAATGAATTTACAGTAAACTCTGTGTGAACTGTTTTCAGTTTTAGCTGTGCCGCTAATGCTTTTCAAATATGTCCATGTGCTCTCAAGTCTGGCCTCTTTAAAGTCAAAGGCTTACCTCTAATTTTCACATGCATAATTCAGATCTCCAGTATTAAAATTGTCTGCCTTACTATAATTCGACAAACCTACATTGAATATTGAGTGCAAAAGGCACCGTGTTACATTACACCATTTTGATGGGTGGTCAGAGTTGGAACCTTTAGCCCTGACCTTGGGAAAAGCCAAGTAGGGATTTTCCAGCTCCACTCATGGCGTTAACAGAGTGTCAGTCATCAGATCTGAGCAGCTAGGTTCTCACCAGTTCTTCTGAGTTCAGGTATAACTGTCTATCAGTGACAGATCTTTCTCAAACTTTGCTGGAACAAAAGCAATGTGAACCAATAATTTTGATTGTCAATTTTTGTTAAATGGTAAGCATTCTGTGACAGTGAGATAGATCCCAGAGCCAATAGGCCAATGTGTTGTTCAACATTCTTGTTGAGATATTCCAGGCTCTGAAGGGCAGTGTTCTCAAAGTTCAGGCCCGCGATAGTCCACCTGCATCTGAAATGGTGGGTATTTGTTAATGCAGATTTCTTGGCCCCACTTTAGACTTAACTGAGTCAGATCTCTAAAAGTGAGGACAGAAATCTACTTTTAACTCACACCTTGGGTGTTTCTTAACCACAGTGCAAGTTATCTTGCTAACATTTGGGGGAGTGATTTATTGCTATGAAAAATGTTTATGTAGGTACTTAATGGACAGCAAATTAGTTAAATCAGTGCTGTTATGTATTTGTATGTATAATATTTTACAGAAATATTTAATCTTTCAAAAAAGGTATCTGAGGGTCAGTGGAAGTAACTTGATGCCATTGTGATAGATCTTTCCTATTTTCTTGTAAAATGATATTTCAAAAAAATTTACTTTGTACTTACACAAACACACATGTGAGGTTAAAAGTTGGCATAGCTAGGGTTAAATAAACTGGTACAAGTTCAGGAGCAGATTTCTGGAGTCATTATAAATACCACTATATTTAAGTAATTGATACTACTTCTATTTTCAAGGTAGTGATTTACTTATTAATGTTTAATGCTTAAACATTACTTAATGTAATTAAATGGATCATGTGGTATGATGTGTATTTTCTTCAGCTGAGCATTAGATAATTATAGTTAAGTCATTCGTATACTGATTGCATACTAAACACATTTTCTTGCTTTTTGTAAACATTTAATTTGAAATACTGTGGAATGACTATCAGTTGTTTTTATTTGCCTCCGACTTAACTCAGGCCTGAATAGAAACTTTCTCATAAAGTATTTAATTCATTTCTCTTTACACAAAGAACATGCAATTTCAAAGTATAATGTAAGTAGATTGTCAAGATTCTTTGGAGTAGGAAATATATCTTCCTTTCCAATTTTAAATTCTTTTATCTTTTATTCAGTGGTGAAATCATTCTGGTAAGTGCACTTATGTGCTGCTTCTAAAAGAGCTGAAGGTCAGCCAGGAATATTAGCCTGAGCACTGTGCTTTACTTTAATTAATTCATTAAGGCAGTTTTTTTCCTGCTGAATCAAGGGGGGGAAAAAGAACTCCCAGCAAAGGCTATGTAAGCATTTGAGCATATTTCTTTGTTGAGTGAATCAAGTGAATGCTGTGCTCGGTTCTGTTTCTCTGACACTCCAGGCGCTTTCCTGCCGAGGGGTCTTGCAGCACAGGGTGCCTTTGCCCGTGTAGGGTTCCTCAGGTTCACAAAGCTGCCTCCTTGACTTCCTTCAGCTTCCCATGTGAAGGCAGTCCTCTCAGATCAGCCTGTTTGACTGCTCTGTTTAATGCAGATCTTTATGTCAGCCTTTTGTTTCCTCCCATCTTTTTTTTTTCTTAATTGAGAAGTGGGGAGGCAGACAGACTCCTCCATATGCCCTGACCAGGATCCACCCAGCAAGCCCTCCACCAGATGATACTCTGCCCATCTGGAGCATCGCTCTGTTGCTCAGCAACTGAGCTGTTTTAGTGCCTGATGAGAGGCCATGGAGCCATCATCAGTGCCTGGGGCCAACTTGCTCCAATAGAGCCATGGCTGTGGGAGGAGAAGAGAGAGATAGAGAGAAAGGAGGCAGAAAGGGAAGGGTAGAAAAGCAAATGGTCACTTCTCCTGTGTACCCTGACCAGGAATCCAAACCTGGACATCCACATGCCAGACCGATGCTTTACCACTGAGCCAACTGGCCAGAGACAGTTTGCTCCCATCTTAAGCCTTATTACAACTTGTAATTGTTTTATTTTTCTGTAGACTCATTTTTTTTCTGTCTTTCCCAATGGGCTGTGAGCAAATTGTATTCACAGAAAATATTTATCTTATAAACATTTATATCACCAGGGCCTAGCAGAATGATTGGCACATAGGAGGTACTCAGTGCATGTATTTGTTTAACTTCAGGAATGGGTGGATGGATGGACAGGTGGGCAGACTGACTGATGGACAGACAGATAGATGAATCATAAATGCTCCTGGGTTGAAAATGTTTAAAGTGAGAGAGATCTTAAATGGCATGCTAACATTAAATAATGCTTGCAGTTGCTCAGCAGTAAGGAATGGGTAAACCCTTAGTAATTTTATATTTATCTAAACTACTTGAGTGGAATTGGACTAATCACATTGGAGCATTTTGTGGCTTGTGTCGTTTTTCTGAGATCTTGTACTTTAGTCACACTGTTCTGTGTGACTTGGGTGACACTATGAAAGTGATTTTCTTTGTATAACTGTGGACATACTTTTTCTGCTTTTTGTAAAAAAGGCATGGTATGTGGATCTAATTTGATCAATAATGCCACCAGCTAGTCCAGGCTATGAAGCTATGTCATCAGAAACCTTTCTGGGATTTGAATTTTGTAACTGACTATACCTGATGATGTATGGCATAGTTTTGGGGAAAAGTGAGTAGATTTATGAAACTCTAAATTATTATTGTCAAATATCAGTGTAAATGCCTCCATTATGTCAGATAAAAATAAGGTGGTAACAGCTGTTTCCCACAAAGCTAGGAAATTCTTTATTGCAATATGTACCTATAAAATGTATACTTAGCACATTTTTTTGGTGTTCTGTTTAAAAGTGCACAAAAACATTTAGAAGAAAATGGATTATTTAAAATCCATTGGGAATATACTGAACAGATTCAAGAGATTGAAAAGGAGAAGCTTCAGGATGATTCTGTTTTTCAGTTTATAAGAAGATGGGAGTAGCTGCATGCATTTCAGTTGTAATAGGGTAGGAGACTGCGTTTTAGATTTGGCATCATTTAACAGAAAATGATACTTAGTACAGTATTTAATTTGTCAAATATAGTAAGCTGTTATAAAGATATGCAGAAATAGTTTAAAATGGGGTTGTTCCTAATTTTATTTTCCATGCTATTCATTTAGATTTATAAATCTTCAGTCATTGATAAATGACTAGCATCAAAATACTACATACTGTGGGTTGAATTGTTATTACATTGCCAGGCACTGAGCTAGGCAAGATTTTTACATATCTGTATGCACAGCAACTCTGCAAGTCAGTATTATTACCTCTGTTTTATAAATGAGAAAATTGTGGCTTACAGAGGTTATTGGTCTAAAGCCATATTGCTAAAAAAACAAATACAAAAAACTGCTGACTCAAGTTTATCTGCTTTCAGATTTTTTATGCTGTATCACATTGCTTCTAGAAAAGAGCTTCAAGGATTTAAAATAATACTCAGAGATATTAGTCATGTAGCTTATATTTTCCATTTACTCAGTCAACAAACATTTATAAAGTGAGCAGGCATTGCTGAGAATTGGGGATGGTCTAAAATTATGCTTGAAATTTGTCTCTAAGGACCTCAGTTTGGCAAAGTAGGACCGTCCCTGGTGGCTGTAAATTTTTGCACATGCCTGGGTTCTACTGGGAATGCAGCAGCTTCACTGTTTTCCACATCTTTTCATCTCTGGCTAATACAAAAACAAAAGAGCTGTCTTCCCTAGACCAGCTCTCAGTGTGCCTTGTTTAACTAGCATTGACTAAATAACTCTGACAAGAGACACATTTTCCCTTATGAATCAAATTGGAATTTTGTTGAAATTAAAGTAGGTAAATTTTACAATATATTTTATTTATTGATTTTACAGAGAAAGGATGGTGGGGAGAGTGAGGCATGAGAAGAAATTGCTTCACTCTAACTGTACATTAACCAATGTCATATGTGCCTTGACCGGGTAAGCCCAGGGATTTGAACCAGTGACCTCAGCATTCTATGTTGGCGCTCTATCCACTGCGCAGCCACACTCCAGGCAGAAGTAGGTAATTTGAACAAAAAGATTATCAATGTCACTTTCTACCAATGAAGTAAGTAAATCTAAATTATTTAGATGGACTTAAGCAGTATATCATTGGTTACAAAAAAATATTACAAATTGTCTGAACAACTGCTGTGAACCCCAGATCCAGGCAACTGGTTGTCTACCTCCTCACTGCCTGTACCTGCTCTGGTGGTTGTTGATGGTCCTTCACTGTGGGGTCCTCTGTGCTGAGAATGTTTTGCTGCTTTGGCAGATCTGATTCATATTTCATGTGTGGCTCAAGTCACCTTCTTAATTCTTTCCATTCCTATTAATCATCCCTTTTCAGAACTCTGTTAGCCCCTAGTGTAGTGGTTCTCAAACTTTTTGTAGTTGGGGCACATTTAAAATCCTACAAATAATTGTAGGTGTGCTATATACAAATTTCTGAGAAATATGTTATAATAATTAAGTCAAATTAAAGAAAAAAATATAAAGTATTTTGGTGTATCTTCACTTTGAAAAAACATTTTTTTTCATTTACATTAAGAATGTATTAATAGCTTTAGCTATACTAAAACCAAGCACCCTAAGAAAATCTCGTGTCTAAACAGACTTCAGGATTCTACAAAGATAAAAGGATGAAAAATTACACAAAAAGACGGATGACTCAAGGACATGTAACCCCTGTCCCTGGAATGTTTCCCTTCCCACTCTCTATCCCTGGTGTCCAGGATGTGGTGAAGCAAGCTCACTTTAGCACCCTCACCTGTATGTATATAGAAGTGAGCATCCTGGTATTTCTTCATAACCCAAAATTCTCGAAGGAAGTAGCCCTTCTTAGTTAAGTAGTAATCTTCATTTCTGTCTCAGGGGCTCTGTTCTGGAGAAGCTGTACCATGAAAGCCTACTGGTCTATTTCTGTAGTCAAATGTGCATGTGTTTGTGTGTGTGTATATGAATATGGAAAAATGCCCTGCAATGGGACATTCAAGGACATTTTTTTCACCCACCCATCATTCACTCAAAACCAGGCCTATAACAGGCAAGAATGAACTAGGGACCTGTCCTGTCTAGTCCCTTCCCAATGTCCATTTCTTAGATGTGCCATCTTGTGTGTGCTCTGTGAAGTGTGTGCTCTCACTGCCTGTGTCTTCATTTGGTGCCTTGTGTCCTCTCATGGCCATCATCTCTGTCTCCTAGGCCTGTTGTGCCTGCTTTGCCCCTTTTCCCCGTGCATGGCTTTGTCTCTTCCTACATGATCTGCCCCACTGACTGGGTCTTGTGATGGCTCACTCATGCTTTCTGGTCTCATGAGGAGTCTCATGCCTTCTGTTGCTCTCACACTGTCTTTGAACTCTCTCACATGATGCTCCCTACTTCTCTATCCCCTGTGACTATTTTTTCATTGAATTTCTCTTCCTCTCTTGTGAGTTATCATTTAGCTGTGGTGTTTGTGAAGTGTTTGAGCCATAGATTTGCCTACACCAATCATGCCTTACCAGAAATTTAGTCCTCTCAGCCATGATTGTTGATTTATACCCTATTACTCAGTGCAAGACCTTGTGCTTTCCAAAAGGCACTCATTGTGTTTTATTCTTCCTAATTTAATTATACTTTCAATTTAAGTTTTGAGAATTCAGAGTCATTTTATAGTCCTAGCTTGGTTACTTCTAACTACATATTCAAGAGCACTGAGCAAATTTTGCCTGTTTTTATATACCTCTGAATTGTAGTCCTGTACAACTAGCTGTTTTATTAATATAAAATTCTTGTTCCTACTCAAATGAATATAAATTGTTTTTTTAATAGTTGCTAAATTTTTTAGATCACTTTAAATGCAATTTGAAGATTTCAAGAGTGATTTTCCTCCCTCTCTCCTTCTCTCCCTCTCTCTTTCTAAAACCCACTGCTGTTTTGTATGATTTCTGTTAGACATTTCCAGCAGTCTGTGTTGTCATTTGATAAAACCTGCCTTCCTCGATTTTTATAGGCGATGCTTTGATGAAAGGCCTTGTTCTCGCTCCTGGAGAATGATGAGCACAGCCTCACAGTCCTTCCCTCTCCCCATGATTGCTGCCACGCTTGTCTTACTAAAACATGTCATTCTGCGTAAGGCAGGGGCCCCAAACTTTTTACACAGGGGGCCAGTTCACTGTCCCTCAGACTGTTGGAGGGTCGGACTATAAAAAAAACTATGAACAAATCCCTATGCACACTGCACATATCTTATTTTAAAGTAAAAAAACCAAAATGGGAACAAATACAATATTTAAAATAAAGAACAAGTAAATTTAAATCAACAAACTGACCAGTATTTCAATGGGAACTATGGGCCTGCTTTTGGCTAATGAGATGGTCAATGTGCTCCTCTCACTGGCCACCAATGAAAGAGGTGCCCCTTCCGGAAGTGTGGCGGGGGTCGAATAAATGGCCTATGGCCTTAGGGGGCCGAATGCGGCCCACGGGCCGTAGTTTGGGGACTACGTAAGGCATTTTTATGCTTAGGTTTTTTCAATGTTTCCCTATTGACAAAGAACAGATTTTATAGCAAGATCTGCCCTGCTCACATTCTCAATAAAACTTAGCTTACTCCCTCTGAACCCAAACTTGTTGTATTTTCTCTTAGAATGATAAGGCTTTTCCACAACACCACGACATTTTTACATGCTGGATCCTCAGTCTGGAATGCTTTT
Source organism: Saccopteryx bilineata (assembly GCF_036850765.1). Classification (NCBI taxonomy): domain Eukaryota; kingdom Metazoa; phylum Chordata; class Mammalia; order Chiroptera; family Emballonuridae; genus Saccopteryx; species Saccopteryx bilineata. The sequence continues at coordinate 152,509,410 of NC_089493.1, read as the reverse complement.
ATTTTGTCTGTTTGAAAAATTTCCATTTGCTCTACATTCTTAATAGATTGACCACCCCTGAACATTTTATAGTTGTAAAAATAACTTCTCAGCCCAAATAGCTGGATATGAAATACTAGAATTTCATCAAATCTATTTTGGAGCAAATGGGATTTCCTGGCACATAGCTTCTTTCCAGCTGTGCCCAAACAGAAGGATGCCTTTGAGCTGTTGAGACCGTTTATTCTGAACTAGTTACACTCCTGCCTACACTGTGAGTCACGTACAAGGAGCGGAACATGCTAGTCTGGGTGAGGATTATCCCCCGGGAAGGTGAAACTGGCCCTTCTGTGGACTCACTCTGGCTTGGTAAAGCTGGACCAGTCAGAGGAACAGTAATTCCAAATGAATATTTACAGTATGTTTGTGCTCCCCCCTGCCTACCCTCCACTGCTCTTGATATAGTTCCTGTCACTCATCTTTACAGTAAGATATGAGAACACCAGACTGCTTCAGGTTGTCTCTGGCGAAATAAAGGTACCATGGTAAAGAATAAAAAGCAAAGGCCCCTGGGCACTTACGGTTCTTCAGGGCTGTCAAGTGTGGTTGGCTGTGGGGCACCCTCACCTTCTAGAGGAGCTGGGTGGCACAGTGGACGTGCACACACAGCTGCTTGGCAGACTTCAGGCCAAGACTTGGCAGACTTCAGATCATGGTGTCCTTTGATCTGTCTCTAGAAAGGATCTCCATTTTTAGTTCTATTGGGAAATACATTATTGGCATAAAATACAGTGTGGGAGAGTAATGGTAGACATGGTGATATTAAAATAAGACTTTGGCTTGCATTGACTTGCATTGCAGTCATAGCTGCTCAGAGCTTTCATTTTCAAACTCTGTGTAATTTTTACTTAAAAATAGTTACTTCACAGTTTATGGTATGACCAAATGACTTCTCTTGGAAGGAGGTAGCAAGTGGGAGAATGTAAGCAAAGCATTGTTACAATCTTTAATGTTTAAACAATATTTTCATACCATGAATTACTAATTATTTCATATGTAATAAAATTATTTCTTTGAAAATTTATTTGTGATGTGAAATATGAATTTTAAATAGAAAGTCCTTTCTCTAATTTAATTACCTGATACTTTTTTTCATTTTGTAAACCATGTTTTGTATACATTATAGTACGTCATTCTGTGAATATGTAATATTTTCCTTTGAAGCAGTCCATGTGTTCTGCACCGTGAAACATCAGTATAATGAAGAAATTACTTCAAAATCATCTTTCCTAAAAGATTTCTCTTTAGTGATAACTATGGTGACAACATGTGGTTCTGTGCCATTTGAGCTAACGTAATGTGTGCCTCCAGGCTCCAGGTACTGAAGGTGGGTACACGGGCTTTTCGGGACAGTGGGTGAGCTGGATGCCATCGGTGCCATCGCTGTCCTCTTGCTTTTGGCATGGAGATCGAAGCCTTGGGGAAAGTTACCCCCAGGGTAGTAGTGGCCACAGGCGGGGCTGCTTCCCAGCTGGTTCAATTCAGTTCTGTATTCCATGCCTGAGAAATGAGGAAGAAGAGCACCCTGAGGGAAACCAAAGGCGTGACCTACACCCTTTGCACAGCATCCCTCAGATGCCTGCAGTTTGAGCTGGGAGAGTTGTCCAAGCCCTCCTTTTGTAAATGGAGATGCTGCTGAACAGACACTGCCTTCCAGGTCACATGTCAGTAGCCAGTTAGAAGGAGAACCCCATCACTGCCAATCGAGTGTCACTTCTGCTATCCATATTGCCCCAAGATTTAGTTACACTTTATAGCAACTTATTTGTGTCAGGCACAAGGCATTTATTAATTCAACATCTATCAAATGTTTGTCTATTTACCTAATATGCACCAGGGCCATCTCCTTCTCTACCTTAGTGGTGATTTAGACACTTATTCAGGCTTTTAGATCAGTGGTTAGAGGCTTTTTAGAGACTGAATTCAGTGGCTCAGGTGCCTGAAGCCATCACAGGAACCCCTCGCCTGGGCATTCAGCACTCAGGAGCCTGTGTCAGAAATGAAAACAGCTGGCTGGTCATGAATCCTGGCTGTTTTATTTGCTCTCTTTTTGATTCGGGAGTTGGTTTACAGCTTCCCTGCTTTGGATCCCTGCAGCTGCTAGAGAGGAGTGCTGGAGGCCTCATGGGGAAGTCAGATGTGATCAGTTAGTTTGGAACTGGAATCAGCCTTTTATAAACTGGGAGTTGTACTGATAGACAGAAAATTCCTGAGAAAGGAGCCTGGATCTTGGCCACACCAAGTACCTTTTGTAGTTTAAAGAACTGAATGAACCCTTTATTCCTCTATCAACAGATGTGGTGTCTTTTTAACTTATCTCCCCACTTTGGAGTCAAATTGTGTTCTCAGAGTCAACTTCATTCCGTAATCGTATTATATTCATTGAATATTCCAGATTCTTCGACATTACCTCTGGGTTCAGCACATTGGCTCATCTTCTCTGGGTTCTGTTCCTAGTTCAAGTATCACCACTGTTAGATTCCCTGCCTGGCATGGGTTGTGCCCGGAGGGGGCAAAGTCAAGGATCCATGGCTTGCACCCTTATTTTAGAAGGGTGGTCATCACTTAACTTGCCATCAGAACTTTCTATGAAATGACTCATACATAAATATGAGCATATTGTTGCGATATTGGTTAATTAGACTTAAAGGTACTAAATTTTTTGTATGGACTGTCTTACTCATTCTGCAACATAATTTTCTTTTAGTAAGTAAGAGTATAATGCACAATATAAACTTTATATGGTTGGGGTTACATGCTTCATTTTTTGATAACGTGGAGCAAGGTGTTTCCCTCTGAACTACTACTTAAGAAACATTAGGGAAAACATTTAATAAAATAAAGGCTGTAAGTTATAAAAGGTGAAATGAACAAACATACAGTGATATGAGCTCTATAAAGCTCCCCGTTCTGCTTCCATGTATCACAGCCAGAGTGTGTGCACAGATCGTGGCTGTAATAGATGTTCCCTTAAAGACACAGTGAATTTGTGGGGGGACATTAGAATCCAATGTTAAAAAAGGGGTTGGCTGAATGAAGGCTCTCGGGGACCTTACCTTTCTTTGGAAATTGTATTCCTTTAACAATATTTAATACAGATCTTTCTGATTGGAAGACTTAACATGCACATAAAAAACTTTACACATAAATAATTTTTTAATGGTGGATATCAGGCTGTGTATGTAATAATGTGTAGAGGGAGGATGGTTGCAGATTTTTAGGAATTCGCTACTCTGGCATGTTTTATCTCATGATGAAGAAAACTCTAGAGTAACCTGAATAAGATTTGTTAAAAAGGAGAGCTAAATAAGTCACATTATTTTTGTTATGACAATCTCTGACTGGGGGTAGTTTACTTGAGCAGTTCATTAAAAAAATGTATAAAAATTTGTTCTTTAATAAGAGAAAGCCATGTTCTTGCTTATTGGATAGATCAGACAAGCTAGATAAGATATTACTGAATATAAAATTTTCTTGTTTATTTTAGTTTTTCTTTTTTGTTTTGGGTATTAGTCTAATATTTTTATTTAATTGATGTCATTAATTGAGTAGCTATTATGCGAGGCACTGCTTGCTAGCTATATTATATGTAACACTACTAATCAGAACTACTTAAGGTAGGAATCATTAACCCTGCTTTATCTGCAAGAAAGCCAAAGCTCAGATAGCTTCAGGAGAGCAGTCTTCTGAAGGTCACACAGTGAATGACATCTTTGCAGTGCAAGTCCCAGTCAGTCTCTGCCCCTGCAGATTACACACTTTTCATTGTATTGCAGCGGCCTCAAGGACAAAACAAATCCAAAGAAAAGAATTTCAAGGCTGGGTTTTGTTTTCAAATACTGATTAGCAGCAAAATGCTAAGTTACAAGCCAACTTGGAAGGACAAGGCTTTGCTGGGGTGCAGATTACCTGGAGAACTACCTGTTCTTGTGAACACAGTCACCATAGTGGCAGCCAAAGCAAAGCAGTCCTTTGTGGACATGCTGTGTCTTTGTTAAATAAACACGCTAATGTCACCAAGAACTGGTTTAAGTCACATATAGGACAGTTTGAGCAATGTAGGCAGATAATAAGTAAAATATACTGATAATTCATCAAAATATAAAAAAAGAATGCAAGCCTGACCAGGCGGTGGTGCAGTGGATAGAGCGTCAAACTGGGTTGTGGAGGACCAGGTTCGAGACCCCAAGGTCGCCAGCTTGAGTGCGGGCTCATCTGGTTTGAGCAAAAAAAAAAAAAAAGTTCACCAGCTTGGACCCAAGATTGTTGGCTCGAGCAAGGGGTTACTCAGTCTGCTGAAGGCCCGTGGTCAAGGCACATATGAGAAAGCAATCAATGAACAACTAGGCTGTCGCAATGAAAAACTAATAATTGATGCTTCTCATCTCTCTCCATTCCTATCTGTCTGTCCTTGTCTATCCCTCTCTCTGACTCTCTCTCTGTCCCTGTAAAAAAAAAAAAAAAAAAAAAAAAAGGCAATAAACAAAGCTTTTAACCAGTGTGTTCATTTCAATGGTGATTATTCTTAAGAAACTTAAATATTGTTTTACTTTGGGGGAAATAAAAGGTTGAAAAATATTATTCTATCATCACCATAGAACAGTCAAAAGATTAATGATGAGGTTATACTGCAATTTTAATTTTAAAGAAATATTTTAATATTTTTTGTCTTTCAGATTTTTTTTGTTATAGTTTGTTTGTATTTGGTATTATTTTGTTAGTTTCAGGTGTACAACCCAGAGGTCAGACAATCATGACCTTCACAAAGTGCTCCCCCAGTATTTCCTGTACCCACCTGGCACCATACATAATTATCACAATATTATTGACTGTATTCCCTGTGCTGTACGTCCCTGTGAGTTCTGTAACTACCAACTTGTACTTCTTAATCCCTTCACCGTTTTTTACCTATCTCCCCAAACCCCCTCCCATCTGGCAAATATTAGTCTGTTCTCTGTACCTATGAGTCTATTAATTTTGTTTATTTTGTTCTTTAGATTTCACGTATAATAAAATTGTATGGTTGTTTTCTTTGACATATTTCACTTAACATAATTCATCCCGGCTGTTGCAAATGATAAGATATCATTAAAGAAATATTTTTAACAACATACACAGAAATATCAAGTCATTTCCTTAATTTTGGCATGCTCAGAATTACCATTAAATGTATAAGTAAAAACACAAAGCATATAACCTACTTGAGAAAAAACAGAGGTAGACATCTAAGTGGTGATTTTAAAAGGCATCAAAAATTTGCACTGGATTTGCTCAGCCCTTCTTTGTCTTTTTCTGTTGTGCTTGTTTTCCACTTCAAACACTGCTTTCCTTATCGAAAGTAAATGTGTTAATTGCATACTAATACAGGAGTGAATTGAATCTTAATATCATTTATTTTTAGATGTTTATTCAGTTCCAAGCTTGAGGTTCTAATTATGTTGTTGGTTTTTATTGTTGTTTTTTGCTTTTCAAAAAAGATGGTTAAAGTTCTGCTTCCAATGAACTGTTTTAAGTAATATTTATAGTATGTCTTTGATCCCCAAACTTGTAATAATATCTAATATAAAAGATTCATTTTTGTCATAACAGTTAATTAATATACAGTATTTTGCCAATGGAAATTATTATGCTAATATTATTTTTTAGTTTTTTCTTTTCTTTTTTTTTAAATTAAATTTAATGCAGTGACATTGATAAATCAGGGTACATATGCTGAGAGAAAACATCTCCAGATTATTTTGAAATTTGATTGTGCTGTATACCCATCACCCAAAGTCAAATTGTCTTCTGTCACCTTCTATCTGGTTTTCTTTGTGCCCCTCCCCTCCCCCATCCCCTTTCTCCTTCCTCGCCCCATCCCACCTCCACCCACCCCCTACTCCCGTTGCCATCACATTCTTGTTCATGTCTCTGAGTCTCATTTTTATGTCCCATTTATGTATGGATTCATATAGTTCTTAGTTTTTTCTGACTTACTTATTTCACTCCGTATAATGTTATCGAGGTCCATCCATGTTATTGTAAATGATCCGATGTCATCATTTCTTATGGCTGAGTAGTATTCCATCTATACCAAAGATTTTTAATCCACTCGTCCTCTGACGGACACTTGGGCTGATTCCAGATCTTCGCTATTGTGAACAATGCTGTCACAAACATGGGGGTGCATTTCTACTTTTGGAGCAGTTCTATGGTGTTCTTGGAGTATATTCTTAAAAGTGGGATAGCTGGGTCAAAGGGCAGTTCGATTTTCAATTTTTTGAGGAATCTCCATACTGTTTTCCACAGTGGCTGCACCAGTCTGCACTGGTGATATCTCATTGTGGTTATAATTTGCATTTCTCTAATGATTAGTGATGTTGAGCATTTTTTCATATGCCTATTGGCCATCTGTATGTCCTCTTTGGAAAAGGGTCTATTCATTTCTTTTTCCCATTTTTGATTGGATTGTTTGTCTTCCTGGTATTGAGATATATTACAAGTTCTTTATAAATTTTGGTTATTAACCCCTTATCAGACGTATTGTCAAATATGTTCTGCCATTGTGTAGTTTGTCTTTTTATTCTGTTCTTATTGTCTTTAGCTGCGCAAAAGCTTTTTAGTTTGATATAGTCCCATTTGTTTGTCCTGTCTTTTATTTCACTTCCCCGTGAAGATAAATCAGCAAATATATTGCTCCGAGAGATGTCGGAGAGCTTACTGCCTATGTTTTCTTCTAAAATGCTTATCATTTCACGGCCTACATTTAAGTTTTTTATCCATTTTGAGTTTATTTTTGTGAGTGGTGTAAGCTGGTGATCTAGTTTCATTTTTTTGCAGGTAGCTGTCCAATTTTCCCAACACCAATTTTTAAAGAGGCTGTCTTTACTCCATTGTATTTCCTTGCCTCCTTTGTCAAATATCAGTTTTCCATAGAGCTGTGGGTTTATTTCTGGGTTCTCTGTTCTGTTCCATTGATCTATATGCCTGTTCTTATGCCAGTACCAGGCTGTTTTGAGTACAGTGGCCTTGTAGTATAACTTGATATCTGGAAGTGTGATACCTCCATTTTAGTCTTCTTTTTTAAGATTGCTGGGGCTATTTGTGTTCCTTTTTATTCCATATAAATTTTTGGAATATGTGATCTATATCTTTGAAGTATGTCATTGGTATTTTAATTGGTATTGCATTGAATTTATAGATCCCTTTGGGTAATATAGACATTTTAATGATGTTTATTCTTCCTAACCATGAGCACGGTATATGCTTCCACTTGTTTGTATCTTCCTTGATTTCTTTTATCAATGCTTTGTAATTTTCCGAGTACAAGTCTTTAGTCTCCTTGGTTAAGTTTACTCCTAGGTACTTTATTTTTTTGGTTGTAATTGTGAAGGGGATTGTTTCCTTAATTTCTCTTTCTGACTGTTCATTGTTGGTATATAAAAATGCCTCTGATTATTGAGTATTGATTTTATATCCTGCCACTTGCTGAATTCATTTATCAGGTCCAGTAGTTTTTTGACTGAGACTTTAGGGTTTTCTATATACAATATCATATCATCTGCAAATAATGATAGTTTTACTTCTTCTTTTCCAACTTGAATGCCTTTTATTTCTTTTTCTTGTCTCATTGCTGTGGCTAGGACTTCCAGGACTATGTTAAATAAGATTGGTGAAAGGGGGCACTCCTGCCTTGTTCCTGATCTTAAGGGGATTGCTTTTTAATTTTTGGCCATTGAGTATGATGTTGGCTGTGGGTTTCTCATAGATGGCTTTTATCATGTTGAGGTTCCCTGTATTTCCACATTGCTGAGAGTTTCATCATGAATGGGTGCTGGATTTTATCAAGTGCTTTTTCTGCATCTATTGAAATTATCATATGGTTTTTCTCCTTCTTTTTTTTTATGTGATGAATCACTTTGATTGATTTACGAATGTTGTACCAGCCTTGCCTCCCCAGAATAAATCCTACTTGATCATGGTGTATGATTTTTTCCATATATTGTTGGATCCGGTTTGCTAATATTTTGTTGAGGATTTTAGCATCTATATTTATTAGAGATATTTGCCGTATAATTTTCTTTCTTTGTGTTGTCTTTGCCTGGTTTTGGAATCAGAATTATGCTCTCCTCATAAAAGGAGCTTGGAATTCTTCCTTCCTCTTGAATTTTTTGAAATAGCTTGAGAAGGATTGGAGTTAGTTCTTCTTTGAATATTTGGTAGAATTCAGTTGTGAAGCTGTCAGGCCCCGGACTTTTCTTTGTTGGGAGTTTTTTGATAACTGTTTCGATCTCATTTGGTGTAATCAGTCTGTTTAGGTTTTCTGATTCTTCCAGATTGAATTTTGGAATATGGTATGTTTCAAGGAATTTGTCCATTTCATCTAGGTTTTCGGGTTTTTTGGCATACAGTTCTGCATAGTATTTTCTTACAATATTTTGTATTTCTGTTGTGTCAGTTGTTATTTCTCCACTCTCATTTCTAATTTTATTTATTTGAGTCCTCTCTCTCTTTTTCTTGATGAGTCTAGTTAAAGGTTCATCAATCTTGTTTACCTTTTCAAAGAACCAGCTCCTAGTTTCATTGATCCTCTGTATTGTTTCTTTAGCCTCTATGTCATTTATTTCTGCTGTGATCTTTATTATTTCCTTCCTTCTACTACATTTGGGTTTTACTTGCTGTTCTTTTTCTAGTTCTTTTAGATGCAGGGTTAAGTTGTTTATTTGAGCTTTTTCTAGCTTCTTAAAGTGTGCCTGTAGTGCTATGAACTTCTCTCTCAGTACTGCTTTTTCTGTGTCCCATAAATTTTGAATTGTATGCTCATTGTCATTCGTTTCTAGGAATTTTTTATTTCTTCTTTGATCTTATTCTTAATCCATTCATTATTTAACAACCTGCTATTTAGTTTCAATGTGTTTGAGAATTTTTGAGCTTTTCTGTTGTGGTTAATTTCTAATTTCATGCCGTTGTGATCGGAGAAAGTGCTTGATATGATTTCAATCTTCTTAAATTTGTTGAGACCACTTTTGTACCCTAACATGTGGTCTACTCTAGAGAATGTACCATGAGCACTTGAAAAGAATGTATATTCTGCTGCTTTAGAGTGAAAGGTTCTGAAGATATCTATTAAATTGAGTTGATCTAGTGTGTCCTTTAAGTCTGCTGTTTCTTTGTTAATTTTCTTTCTTGAGCATCTATCTAGTGATGTTAGTGGGGTATTGAAATCCCCTAGTATTATAGTTTTGCTGTTGATCTTGCTCTTTAATTCCATCAAAGTCTGCTTTATATATTTTGGTGATCCTATATTAGGTGCATAGATATTTATAATAGTTATATCTTCCTGTTGGATTGTTCCCTTTATCATTATGTAGTGGCTTTCTTTATCTCTTACTATATCCTTTGTTTTAAAGTCCACTTTGTCTGATATAAGTATTGCTACCCCAGATTTTTTTTCATTTTCATTTGCATGAAATGTTTTTTTCCATCCTTTTACCTTCAATCTGTGTGTATATTTTGTTCTAAGGTGTGTCTCTTGTAGACAGCAAATGTACGGGTCCTGTTTTCTTATCTACGCAGCTACCCTATGTCTTCATTGGATCATTTAATCCATTTACATTTAAGGTTATTATTGATATGTAGTTGTTTATTGCCATTTTCTTCTTTAAAGGTGTATTCCTTTTTCTGCTGTATTCTTTTCCCACTTTGATCTGTTTACAACAGGCCCCTTAACATTTCCTGCAGCATTGGTTTGGTTGTAATGAATTTCTTTAGTTGTTTTTTGTCTGGAAAGCTTTTTATTTCTCCTTCGATTTTAAACGATAGCCTTGCTGGATAAAGTAGTCTTGGTTTTAGGTTCTTGTTCTGCATTACTTTGAATATTTCTTGCCATTCCCTTCTTGCCTCAAGTGTTTCCGTGGAGACGTCACATGTCATCCTTATGGGGGCTCCTTTATAGGTGATAGCGTTTTTTCTCTTGTAGCTTTTAATATTTCCTCTTTATCACTTAGCTTTGGTATTTTAATTATGATGTGTCTTGGTGTAGGTTTCTTTCAGTTTCTCTTTGATGGAGTCCTCTGTGCTTCTTCAACTTGTGAGAGTTTCTCCTTCATTAATTTAGGGAAATTTTTAGTTTTGATATGATTGAACAAAGTCTCTCTCCCTTGTTCTTTTTCTTCTTCTTCAGGAACCCCTATGATGCGGATGTTATTTCTCTTCATGTTGTCACAGAGCTCTCTAAGAGTTTCCTCAGACTTTTTGAGTCTCTTTTCTTTTTTCTTCTCTGTTTTCATGCCTCCTAAACTCGCTGATTCGATCCTCAGCTCTATCTATCCTGTTTTTAATTCCTTCCATTGTGGTCTTTATTTCTGATATTGTATTTGTCATCTCTGACTGATTCTTTTTTATGCTTGTTATTTCTTTATTTAGGTGTTCATAATGACCATCCATTGTTGTTCTAAGATCCCTAAGCATCCTTACAATCATTATTTTGAACTCCACATCTGGACATTTGATTATTTCCATATCACTCAGTTCATCTCCTGAACGTGTCTCTTGTGATTTCATTTGGATTGCACTTTTTTGTCTTCTCATTATGTCTATATTTGGGTCTTTTGCTTATAGAGCTGGTTGAGTTTAAGCTTGGTGTTGTCTGCCTCCAGTTTTCAGTTGTGTTATTTCTAGGTCTTCTTGGGTTGGTACCAGCTATTATTTTTAATCCACTTTCAGATTTGGGCAGCTTTGACATGTTGATTTGTTCGTTTTCTTAACAGGTGATAGTCTTTACTGATCTCAGCAGGGGGCTTCCTTGAAACTGTATCCAGGAATGCGATGGGTGTAACCTGAGACTCTGAACGCCTCTTCCACCAACTAATCTCTCTGAGGCAGGGTGTTTTCTCAGCCTCAGTAGGGGGAGGTATATCTCAGATTTCCACGGAGACTGAGTTACTGCCCCTCCTCCCCACTTCTTGTTTTCAGCTGTGTCTTTTTGAGCTGACTGGAGCTGAAGAGATGTCTGGAGATTCAGTACTGTTTTGTGGGGAAGGATCAGTCCTTCCCCCAGCTATGGCTGCCTCCAGCATGAATGAGTCAGCTTTTTTTAGGTCGTTTCCTGCTTTCCTTAGCCCCTCACAGTCTCTCCCTCTCTCTTTCAATTCCACTTGGGAGATAAGCTGGTCTTTTCAACACACCTCGCTCCCTGGTTGCCAAGCAAGTGGCTGTGAGCAGTATTTTCTGCTCTTTTCCCTGGAATGAGATCCCCTCTGGGCTCTCAGCCTCAGCCCCCACCTCCGTTCCTGTAAGCAGGGGAGCTTCAGGCGCTCTCTACCAGGTTTGTTTTGGCTTCTTCTTTTCCCTTTGGTTTTTGAGAGCTGTTCTTGTAGTCTAGAGTTGATTTTTCACGCTGATTTTTCCTAAATTGATTTGTATTCCAGTTTAGTGGTGAGAACTGGGCGTCTGTGCGTCCGTCTACTCCGCTGCTATCTTCAGGTCTCCAAATTATGCTAATATGACATTTTTAGTAGCTTAACTCATATATTTTTCTTAAGTTAAATATATTGGAAGCTCCTTCAGTTTACCTCTCAGCACTGACTAGTTTGTCTTTTGTTATGCTTTATGATTTTTCTACAGTGATTATATGTTATCTTAGTTTACCTAAATTAAAAGAGTAGTTTTAGTCTACCTACGAAAAGGAAAAAAAAACCTGAGCATGTATGACAATTTGTTGTGTTTTTTTTGTACTTTTCTGAAGCTGGAAACGGGGAGGCAGTCAGACAGACTCCCGCATGTGCCCGACCGGGATCCACCAGCACGTTTACCAGGGGGCGATGCTCTGCCCATCCAGGGCGTCGCTCTGCTGTGACCAGAGCCATTCTTAGCCCCTGAGGCAGAGGCCATAGAGCCATCTCCAGCGCCCTAGTCATGTTTGCTCCCTTGGAGCCTTGGCTGTGGGAGGGGAAGAGAGTGACAGAGAGGAAGGAGAGGGGGAGGGGTGGAGAAGCAGATGGGCACTTCTCCTGTGTGCCCTGGCCGGGAATCGAACCCAGGACTTCTGCATGCCAGGCCGACGGTCTACCACTGAGCCAACCGGCCAGGGCTGACAATTTGTTTTTTTAAGCTTAAAATATGTTTAGCTTTCCAACTGTAACTGTATTTTTTTTTTGACAGAGACAGAGATAGAGAGATGGATAGATAGGGACAGACAGGAAGGGAGAGAAATGAGAAGCATCAATTCTTCATTGTGGCATTTTAGTTGTTGATTGATTGCTTTCTCATATGTGCCTTGGGGGGGGGGAGGCGGGGGTTGCAGCAGACCGAGTGACCCCTTGCTCAAACCAGCAATCTTGGGCTCAAGCTGGTGAGCTTTGCTGAAACCAGATGAACCCATGCTCAAGCTGGCAACCTTGAGCTTTCGAACCTGGGTCCTTTGCGTCCCAGTCTGACACTTTATCCACTGTGCCACTGCCTGGTCAGGCCCAACTGCAACTATATTTATTTGTGTATTTATGTGGCTGTCTGAGCTGAGAGAATTGCCAATATTATTCTGACATTAGAAAAATTGTTACTTATTTAGTAGTGAGGAAGTGTAAACCAGAAATAAATATAATGCAGAAAATATTATGTTAAAGGTTAAAATTATAAGTGAGGTTTAAAACTTGACCTAAAGTTTAGAACTGTCTTATATATCATATATTCATTTACTGGATGATATCATGTGGTATTTTAACATTTTAACTCATAACAACTGGTTCAATTAGAGATGAAAGGCTTGCCTTTTAATAGGATTTGAGTGCCATGTATATTTTCAGTTTTACTGATGTAAGTATTATTTTACAATAATTCAGTCCCATAATTTAGTATTTTATATAAATATTCTTTCAGGTTCCTTATAATATAGTGTTCATTTAATCCATTTAATAAAACAGGAATTCAGTCTTTAACGATTCTTTTCTTCATATATTTCTACTTTTAACTATATCCTTCTGATTTAAAACCAACCCCTCAATAAATCCACTAACATAGTTGGCTTGAGGTTTTTTAATAATTACAAATATTTTTAAACATAGGACAAATAATGTATTTCTGTCATCCACTTATTGCATGTAGATGAGAATGCATTCCTTTCATTATCTTTTATGCTTTGGAACAGGATAATGTCGTAAAATCAGTTAGAGCCTGACCAGGTGGTAGCCCAGTGGATAGAAAGTCGGACTGGGATGTTGAGGACTCAGGTTTGACACCCTGAGGTTGCCAGCTAGAGCACGGGCTCATCTGGTTTGAGCAAGGCTCACCAGCTTGAACCCAAGTTCGCTGGATCGAGCAAGGGGTCACTCAGTCTGCTGTAGCCCCCAGGTCAAGGCACATATGAGAAATCAGTCAATGAACAACTAAGGAGCTGCAATGAAGAATTGACGTTCCTCATCTCTCGCCCTTTCTGTCCCTGTCTGTCCCTCTCTCTGTCTCTGTCTCTGCCACAAAATAAATAAATAAATAAATAAAATCAATTAGATAATTTGATAAAAATTTATATCTTAGATCATTAGCACAATCTGCAGTTTTCTTCTGGATAATTCAGAAGTATGTTTAAAAGGGTGTGGGGGAAGGACAGTTATTATATTTAATACCATTTAACAGGTACCTTTCATTCAGTCTTCCCAGTGTGTTTTAGTAGTCTTATCAAATTCAATTGTAAATGAAACATTCTATTCCAATCTTTAGACAACTTATATTAATTTAATTGAAATAAATTTGCAGAACCAGCACTTGCCGGGGTCCAGCCCCGGGGGGGATCCAGGGGTCCCACAGGAGGAGATGGTGTCGGCGAAATCGAGTGAGAGAGCCGATTTCTTTTCTTTCTTTTTATTCTCTAGTTAGCATTTACTGCCAGGCATCTCTGCCAAATGCTAGTACAGCTCCTTTTATATACACACACACTAAGTTACAATTACATGGTATTAATCATTGCTTCTGTTTCACTATGTTTTTTGTTTCCAGATAACAGTTAATTTATATCTATAAACTACAAATCAGGTGGCAAATCATTCAAAGTACAATTAAAAAATAAGTTGAATAGCGATAATATCGGTAAAAGCTTTTAAAGGATTAGTACTAACTAATAACTCAACTTTACTGTTGTTGTGAGTCAAGGGGCAGAGAGAGATTAACAGACGAAATCATTAAGGACTAGCAAAGGACCACCGCTTGCTCAGGCAAATGGCCTTGAGTTCATGCAGTGTCCTAATTTTTCTCACAAGACTTCAAAAGGCTTGCTTATTAAGAAATTGTCATAACATCAAGAGTAACTTTTGCTTAAAGATATATAGACTGCACCTGCAAGATAGCTTAGTAGCAACATAATATCAGAAGGCATTAATTGCTATTGCTTCTATGGATTCTTCCATATTCCTCTTTATTATTTGAACAAAAAACCTTGGGAAAGTATATAAATCTCATGAGAATGTCTCACTGAGAAAGCCCAGTAACTTCCTTTAGTCATAAAACAAGTCTCTTAGCAAAACATTCTTTTCTTGCTGACTGCGTTCCCATCCCAAGCCATGCAACGGGCCATTCCATTACACCTTACCTAAGATTCTATTATCTAGTCAAATTTTATTTATTTACTATATTCACACACTAGTTAAGTTCTAACTATATTCTTCTTAGAGTGTTCCACTATCTGCAGATCAAAATAAGCAAGAAGGCCTGACCTGTGGTGGCGCAGTGGGATAAAGCGTCGACCTGGAACACTGAGGTTGCCGGTTCGAAACCCTGGGCTTGCCTGGTCAAGGCACATATGGGAGTTGATGCTTCCTGCTCCTCCCCCTTCTCTCTCTCTCCCCTCTCTCTAAAAATCAATTAAAAAATCAATAAAAAAAAAATAAGAAGAAAGGAAAGTTTCTCTACTCTATCACATGAAAAGGCTAGGGAGGAAAAATGATGAATTAAGTGAAGGCCGAAAGGTGCTCTGCACAGCCACTGCCTTCTACCCATTCACAAGTCACAATCTATTCTTTCTAACATGATTAAGAAGAAATTCTCCTACAAACTTAACCCTTTACGAGGGATATCATAGCCAGCCTCTTATGTTTATGAGCCCAATTCAAGGGGCTTACAGGCTTTTCTGTGGAACTTACACCTTCTGTCTCATTTTCAAAGAAATTACTACAAATCTACAGGGAAAGCACGGTACTATTATTCCTGTGCCATAAATAATAGCACACACCCAGAAAAGGGGGGAATATAAGGCCAGATTAATTCAAAAGATTAAAGGGGGAAGTATCGTTGTGCCTTTCCTTTGCGGTGACTTTGTCAACCCTCAGCCATTGGTCTTCACTGCGGTGACTTTGTCAACCAGCAGCCGTTGGTCTTCTCTGCTGTGACTTTGTCAATCAGCAGTTTTTGATCTTCTTCTGCTGTGACCTTGTCAGCCAGCAGTTGTGGGTCTTCTCCTGCTGTGACCTTGTCAGCCAGCAGTTGTTGATCGGCTCCCGACAAGCACTCAGCAAGTTCCAGAATTAAACTTGACTAGAATTGTATATACTTTTAGCTTTTGATTTAAACATGAAGTTTATTTCACTTCTTTTTTGATAGAAGTGAAAATGATAGTTATTTCACAGATCTATTTTAAGAATTAAATGGCCCAGTACAGGTAAAGGGATTAACGCAGCAATAGCACCTGGTCCACAATAAATGCTCAGTAATTGGTAGCTTTTATAATGGTTAATGTACATTACAGCTTTCTGGTTGGAATTTGAATTTTATTCTTTATCATTAAAGTAACCAGTTGGTAACTTTCTGGGCTATAGTGAAGCATATTTTTTAAATAAAAATTAAGATTTGAAATTATACTTTGAAAAAGACTTCATTATATATCTACTGAGTTCAAAAGCACAATAAAATTGGCATCTTTTTTGTATTTTAAGTCATGCCTTTGCCTTGCCTCTCTCCTGGTCATATGTCAACTCATCACTGTCTCCAGAATGGAGAGATGAACTCTCTACACTTTCAGGGGGTCATTTGGGCATCTTTAGTGCTATGAAAAATTATAATTCTTTTAATTTTATACCCACAAGAAAGTGTGATTTAATCTACTTTACTTGTGCTTAGTATTTGTTCTCCTAGAGCCATATTGTTCAATATTATAATTAGAAATCACATAATACATTACTTACTGTGAAATAAAATTGTTACTTGCTCCACATTAGAACCACACTAACATTTTTTTCTGCTGTATACACTTAGATTAAGCTTAAATATTCTTTCATCTCTGAGGAAGGTGAAGTCTTCATTCTTCTCTGATGAGGGCTGTTAGTGATTCAGTTCAACACATATTTATTAAGCACCAACTGTATATCAAGTAGGAGGGTGAATGCTGATGATAAAGCCATGGAAATGGCCTTTAAGAATTCATTTCAATTCAGGTTATCAAGTATTAAAACCAATTCATGTATAAAATGCTAGAGCAGTGGTTCTCAAAGTGTGAATATATTTTAAGAATTAAATGGCCCAGTACAGGTAAAGGGATTAACGCAGCAATAGCACCTGGTCCACAATAAATGCTCAGTAATTGGTAGCTTTTATAATGGTTAATGTACATTACAGTACAGTGGTTCTCAAATATATTGCTGCGAGAAATGTCGGAGACTTACTGCCTATGTTTTCTTCTAAGATACTTATGGTTTCATGGCCTACATTTAAGTCTTTTATCCATTTTGAGTTCTCAAAGTGTGAGCCAGGGTGCACTGTGTGCCCTAGAAGATTTCCAGGTGCACCCTATGGTATTCCAGAGAAATATGTGCCTGTTGGGGACCAAAAAGCCAACAGAGGTTTTAAAGTTTAAATTTTGTGGGGACAGACATGTGGTGAATTGGCTGTAAGCTGACAGTCTGACCAACCCCCCACCTCACTTGCCTGATTAGGTTGCAAAAGGCTGTTAAGCTGTGGTGCTGGATTGTTTACACTACCCTCCATGTTCCCTGGAAAGACTGAGGCAAGTTTCTTCTGTCCTTTGTTTGGTGTAAAGTTAAGTTAATATGTATGTTGGCGGTTTTGGATTGATGATTAAACATAAGGAATTGTCTCTTGAAGCCTTTTGGATTTCTATAAAAGAAGAATATGTGGCAATATCTAAAAAAGCTTTGAACATTTTACTACAGTTTTCAACATCCTATTTATGTGAATTAGGATTTTCTACCCTCAACACAATTAAGAGTAAAAAGACAGGAATTCTTCAATGTATTGACAAGGAAATGAGAGTTTGCCTTTCAAATATATGCCCAAACATTGAAGAAATTGCTAGGACACATCAGGGTCATGTTTGTCATAAACATAAGAATGAAAAAACTGAAAACATCCATGCTAGGACCTGCTGAATTTACTAAATCTTACTAAGAATGTATCTCTTTTTTGTCATTTTAAAAAATGTTTTAACACCTCTTTTTATGAATTCTAAAAAAGAGTAACTCAAAATGTAACATAAAATGTTTTTTAATGTCATAATAAATTTAATTTTGTTATATTTATTTAGTTTAATTACCATCAAAGCATGCTTGGACTTTATATTTTTTTCTTTAATACTTGACTTAATTATTATAACATATTTCTCAGAAATTTGTATATAGTTTGCATACAATTATTTGTAGGCTTTTTAAAATTTATTTTAATTTATTGTGTTTACATAGATTCTAGTGTTGTTCTGAATGCATCCTCCCTCCCCCATATTCCCTTCTACATCACCCTTGCCCTCCTCCCCATAACGCCCTCCCCTCTTCCCTTCAGCTTTATCCCATCCTGTCATCCCCTTTCCTTCTGTTCTCTTTTCCTCTGGTCCCTTTGATCTCTCCTCTAGCTCAATTCTATTCCTCAGTTCAAATTGTTCATTGAATTCCTCAAATGAGTGAAGTCATATGATATTTTTCTTTTTCTGCCTGGCTTATTTTATTTAACATAATAGTTTCCATGTCCATCCATGTTGTCGCAAAAGGTAAGATTTCCTTCTTTTTCATGGCCTCATAGAATTCCATTGTATATATGTACCACAGCTTTTTAATTCACTCGTCCATTGACGGACACTTGGGCTGTTTCCAGATCTTCACTATTGTGAACAATGCTGCCATAAACATGGAGGTACATTTCTTCTTTTTGAAAAGTGCTATGGTGTTCTTAGACTATATTTGTAAAAGTGGGATAGCTGGGTCAAAAGGCAGTTCAATTTTCAATTTTTTGAGGAATCTCCATACTGTTTTCCACAGTGGCTGCACCAGTCTGCATTTCCACCAGCAGTGCAGGAGGGTTCCCTTTTCTCTACATCCTCGCCAGCACTTACTCTGTGTTGTTTTGGTGATGAGCACCATTCTGACTGGTGTGAGGTGATATCTCATTGTGGTTTTAATTTGCATTTCCCTAATGATTAGTGACGTTGAGCATTTTTCGTATGTCTATTGACCATCTGTATGTCCTTGTTGGAGAAGGGTCTATTCATTTCTTTCGCCCACTTTTTGATTGGATTGTTTGTCTTCCTGGTGTTTTATAAGTTCTTTATAAATTTTGGTTATTAACCCCTTATCTGATGTATTGTCGAATAGTTCTCCCATTGTGTAGTTTGTCTTTTTATTCTGTTCTTATTGTCTTTAGCTGCGTAAAAGCTTTTTAGTTTGATATAGTCCTATTTGTTTATCCAGTCTTTTATTTCACTTGCCCGTGGAGGTAAATCAGCAAATATATTGCTGCGAGAAATGTCGGAGACTTACTGCCTATGTTTTCTTCTAAGATGCTTATGGTTTCATGGCCTACATTTAAGTCTTTTATCCATTTTGAGTTTATTTTTGTGAATGGTGTAAGTTGGTGGTCTAGTTTCATTTTTTTGCAGGTAGCTGTCCAATTTTTCCAACATCAGTTTTTAAAGAGACTGTCTTTACTCCATTGTATGCTCTTACCTCCTTTGTCAAATATCAATTGGACATAGAGCTGTGGGTTTATTTCTGGGTTCTCTGTTCTGTTCCATGATCTGTATGCCTCTTTTTATGCCAGTACCAAGCTGTTTTGAGTACAATGGCCTTGTAGTATAATGTGATATCAGGAAGTCTGATACCTCCCACTTTATTATTCTTTTTCAAGATTGCTGAGGCTATAAATATAAATTTTTGGAATATTAGTTCTGTATCTTTGTAAATTTCTTTGAGTAATATAGACATTTTAATTATGTTTATTCTTCCTAACCGTGAGCATGGTATATGCTTCCACTTGTTTGTATCTTCCTTGATTTTTTTTATCAATGTTTTATAATTTTTAGAGTACAAGTCTTTAATCTCCTTGGTTAAATTTACTCCTAGGTACTTTATTTTTTTGGTTGTAATAGTGAAGGGGATTGTTTTCTTCAGTTCCCTTTCAGATAGTTCATTGTTGGTGTATAAAAATGCCTCTGATTTCTGAGTATTAATTTTATATCCTGCCACCTTGCTGAATTCATTTATCAGGTCCTGTAGTTTTTTGACTGAGACTTTAAGGTTTTCTATGTACAATATCATATCATTTGATATGATAGTTTTACTTTTTTTCCAATTTGGATGCCTTTTATTTCTTCTTCTTGTCTGGCTGCTATGGCTAGGACTTCTAGGACTATGTTGAATAAGAGTGGTGAAAGGAGGCACCCCTGCTTTGTTCCTGATGTTACGGAGATTGCTTTTAATTTTTGCCCATTGAGTATGATGTTAGCTGTGTGTTTTTAATAGATGGCCTTTATCATGTTGAGGTATGTTCCCTGTATTCCCACTTTGCTGAGAGGTATGATCATGAATGGGTGCTGGATTTTATCAAATGCTTTTTCTGTATCTATTGAAATTATCATGTGGTTTTTCTCCTTCCTTTTGTTTATATGATGAATCACATTGATTGATTTTGTGAATGTTGTACCAGTCTTGACTCCCCAGAATAAATCCTACTTGATCATGGTGTATGGTTTTTTTCATATATTGCTGGATCCAGTTGACTAATATTTTGTTGAGGATTTTAGCTCTAGATTTTCAGGGATATTGGTCTATAATTATTTTTGTGTGTGTGTTGTCTTTGCCTGGTTTTGGAATCAGAATTATGCTCATCTCATAAAAGGACCTTGGAAGTCATCCTTCCTCCTGAATTTTTTGAAATAGCTTGAGAAGGATAGGAGTTAGTTCTTTGAATATTTGGTAGAATTCACTTGTGAAGCCATCGGGTCCTGGGCTTTTGTTTTTGGGAGATTTTTGATAACTGTTTTGATCTCATTTGGTGTAATCGGTTTGTTTAGGTTTTCTGATTCTTTCCGATTGATTTTTAAAATATGTGTTTCAAGGAATTTGTCCATTTCATCTAGGTTGTCTAATTTTTTGGCATAGTTCTTCATAGTATTTTCTTACAATATTTTGTATTTCTGTTGTGTCAGTTGTTATTTCTCCACTCTCGGGTCTAATTTTATTTATTTGAGTCCTCTCTCCTTTTTTCTTGGCGAGTCTGGTTAAAGGTTCATCCATCTTGTTTACCTTTTTAAGAACCAGCTCTTGGTTTCTTGATCCTCTGTATTGTTTTTTTAGCCCTATGTCATTTATTTCCACTCTGATCTTTATTACTTCCTTCCTTCTACTAGCTCTGGGCTTTACTTGCTGTTCTTTTTCTAGTTCTTTTAGATGCAGGGTTAAGTTGTTTATCTGAGCTTTTTCTAGCTTCTTAAGGTATGCCTGTAATGCTATGAACTATTTGTAGGATTTTTAATGAGCCCCGACTTCAAAATGTTTGAGAACCACTGTGCTAGGGGAATAATAACACCTACTCCAGCTTCCAGGAAATTAATTCAGCCCTAACAACTCTTCTGAGGTAGAATAATTATATTTAGAATTATTCCTTTGAATTATCACCAAATCCTCAGTCATCAATAAAGATTCACTTATGATCACGATAATTTCCTAAATAATGAACAAAACATCCTAATGCATTTTAGTAAAAAACTTTAAGTGTAGGCTTGATGGTAACTGCAAAATTCATCAGAAACCTCAGTTTCTAAGAATTATTACTAATCAAAGATTCATTCTTTATTTGATTGGGACTGTTTTATTTTTTATTTACTTTTATTAAGTGAGAGGCGGGGCGGCAGAGATAGAGTTCCGCATGTGCCATGACTGGGATCCATCCAGCAAGCCCTCTCCAGGCGGTGCTTTGCCCATCTGGGGCTGCTGCTCAGTTCCTCAGCAACTGAGCTATTTTAGTGCCTGAGGTGAGGCCATGGAGCCATCTTCAGCACCTGGGGCTAACATGCTTGAACCATTTGAGCCATGGTGTCAGGAGGAGAAGGGCGGGACATAGAGAAGCAGATGCTCACTTCTCCTGTGTGCCCTGACTGGGAATGGTACCTGTGACTTCTGTATGATACCAGGCTGAGGCTTTACTGCTGAGCCAGCTGGCCAGGGCTGCGACTGTATTTTTAAAAATACCAGCATTATTAGTGTATTGCCATTTTCTATATTTCAAAGAAAGTTTCCATATTAATGAGTTTTCTTTCATTCTTTTTTTTTCTTCTTAAATAATTCTATTTTTTAAATGGGGCGACATCAATAAATCAGGATACATATATTGAAAGATAACAAGTCCAGGTTATCTTGTCTTTCAATTATGTTGCATACCCATCACCCAAAGTCAGATTGTCCTCTGTCACCTATTAACTAGTTTTCTTTGTGCCCCTCCCCCTCCCCCTCCCCCTTTCCTCCCTCCCCCCATAACCACCACACTCTTATCAATGTCTCTTAGTTTCACTTTTATGTCCCACCTACCTATGGAATAATGCAGTTCCTGGTTTTTTCTGAATTACTTATTTCACTTCGTATAATGTTATCAAGATCTCACCATTTTGATGTAAATGATCCGATGTCATCATTTCTTATGGCTGAGTAGTATTCCATAGTGTATATGTGCTACATCTTCTTTATCCAGTCATCTATTGACGGGCTTTTTGGTTGTTTCCATGTCCTGGCCACTGTGAACAATGCTGCAATGAACATGGGGCTGCATGTGTCTTTACGTATCAATGTTTCTGAGTTTTGGGGGTATATACCCAGTAGAGGGATTGCTGGGTCATAAGGTAGTTCTATTTTCAGTTTTTTGAGGAACCACCATACTTTCTTCCATAATGGTTGTACTACTTTACATTCCCACCAACAGTGTATGAGGGTTTCTTTTTCTCCACAGCCTCTCCAACATTTGCTATTACCTGTCTTGTTAATAATAGCTAATCTTAACAGGTGTGAGGTGGTATCTCATTGTAGTTTTGATTTGCATTTCTCTAATAACTAAAGAAGATGAGCATCTGTTTACCATTTGTATTTCTTCCTGGGAGAAGTGTCTGTTCATGTCCTCTTCCCATTTTTTTATGGGATTGTTTGTTTGTTTGTTGTTGAGTTTTATGAGTTCTTTGCATATTTTGGATATTAGGCCCTTATCTGAGCTGTTGTTTGAAAATATCATTTCCCATTTAGTTGGCTGTCTGTTTATTTTGTTATCAGTTTCTTTTGCTGAGCAAAAACTTCTTAGTCTGATGTAGTCCCATTCATTAATTTTTGCCTTCACTTCTCTTGCCTTTGGAGTCAAATTCATAAAATGCTCTTTAAAACCCAGGTCCATGAATTTAGTAGCTATGTCTTCTTCTATGTACTTAATTGTTTCAGGTCTTATGTTTAGATCTTTGATCCATTTTGACTTAATTTTAGTACAGGGGGACAGACTGTAGTCCAGTTTCATTCTTTTGTATGTGGCTTTCCAGTTTTCCCAGCACCATTTATTGAAGAGGCTTTCTTTTCTCCATTGTGTGTTGTTGGCCCCTTTATCAAAAATTATTTGACTATATATATGAGGTTTTATTTCTGGGTTTTCTATTCTGTTCCATTGGTCTGAGTGTCTATTTTTCTGCCAATACCATGCTGTTTTTATTGTCGTGGCCCTATAATATAGTTTGAAGTCAGGTATTGTAATGCCCCCAGCTTCATTCTTTTTCTTTAGGATTGCTTTGGCTATTCGGGGTTTTTTATAGTTCCATATAAATCTGATGATTTTTTGCTCCAATTCTGTAAAAAATGTCATTGGAATTTTGATGGGAATTGCATTAAATTTGTATATTGCTTTGGGTAATATGGCCATCTTGATTATATTTATTCTTCCTAACCAAGAACAAGGTATATTGTTCCATCTCGTTCTATCTTTTGCGATTTCCCTTAACAATGGTTTATAGTTTTCATTATATAAGTCCTTTACATTCTTTGTTATGTTTATTCCTAAGTATTTTATTTGTTTTGTTGCAATCGTGAAGGGGATTATTCTTTTGAGTTCATTCTCAAATGTTTCATTGTTGGCATATAGAAAGGCAATTGACTTCTGTATGTTAATTTTTATCCTGCGACCTTACTGTATTGGCTTATTGTTTCTAGCAGTCTTTTTGTGGATTCTTTAAGGTTTTCGATGTATAGGATCATATCATCTGCAAAAAGTGATACCTTTACTTCTTCTTTTCCAATATGGATGCCTTTATTTCTTTGTCTCATCTGATTGTTCTGGCCAGAAGTTCTAGCACCACGTTAAATAAGACTGGAGAGAGTGGATAACCCTGTCTTGTTCCTGATTTAAGGGGGAAAGCCTTCAGTTTAGTGCCATTTAATATGATGTTAGCTGATGGTTTATCATATATGGTCTTTATCATGTTGAGATATTTTCGTTCTATACCCATTTTGTTGAGAGTCTTTTTTTTTTTTTTTTTTTTACAGAGGCAGAGATAGACAGGGACAGACAGACAGGAACAGAGAGAGATGAGAAGCATCAATCATCAGTTTCTCGTTGCGCCTTGCGACTTCTTAGTTGTTCATTGATTGCCTTCTCACAGGTGCCTTGACCGCGGTCCTTCAGCAGACCGAGTAACCCCCTGCTGGAGCCAGCGACCTTGGGTCCAAGCTGGCGAGCTCTTTGCTCAAGCCAGATGAGCCCGCGCGCGACCTCTGGGGTCTCGAACCTGGGTACTTCCGCATCCCAGTCCGACGCTCTATCCACTGCGCCACCGCCTGGTCAGGCTTGTTGAGAGTCTTAAACATAAAATTGTGTTGTATTTTATCGAAAGCCTTTTCTGCGTCTATTGATAAGATCATGTGGTTTTTGTTCTTTGTTTTGTTGATATGGTGTATTTTGTTAACCGTTTTACGTATGTTGAACCATCCTTGAGATTCTGGGATGAATCCCACTTGATCATGATGTATTATTTTTTTAATATGTTGTTGTATTCAATTTGCTTGTATTTTATTTAGTATTTTAGCATCTGTATTCATTAGAGATATTGGTCTGTAGTTTTCTTTTTTTGTGCCATCCTTGCCTGGTTTTGGTATGAGGGTTATGTTGGCCTCATAAAATGTGTTTGGAAGTATTGCTTCTTCTTCAATTTTTTGGAAGACTTTCAGTAGAATAGGAACCAAGTCTTCTTTGAATGTTTGATAAAATTTGTTGGTATAGCCGTCAGGGCCTGGACTTTTATTTTTGGGGAGGTTTTTAATGTTTTTTTCTATTTCTTCTCTACTAATAGATCTGTTTAGGCTTTCTGATTCTTCTTGACTCAGTCTAGGAAGGTTGTATTGTTGTAGGAGTTTATCCATTTCTTCTAGGTTGTTGAATTTAGTGGCATAAAGTTTTTCATAGTATTCTACAATAATTCTTTGTATATCTATGGTGTCCATGGTGATTTCTCCTCTTTCATTTTGGATTTTGTTTATATGAGTTCTTTCTCTTTTTTCCTTGGTAAGTCTTGCCAAGGGTTTGTCAATTTTGTTGATCTTTTCAAAGAACCAGCTCCTTGTTCTATTTATTTTTTCTATAGTTTTTCTGTTCTCTAATTCATTTATTTCTGCTCTGATTTTTATTATCTCCTTTCTTCGGCTGGTTTTGGGTTGTGTTTGTTCTTCTTTTTCTGGTTCCTTAAGGTGTGAAGTTAAGTGGTTCACTTGAGCTCTCTCTCTTGCTTGTTCATATTTGCCTGAAGTGATATGAACTTCCCTCTTATCACTGCTTTTGCTGCATCCCATAGATTCTTATATGTCATATTGTCATTTTCATTAGTCTGTATATATCTTTTGATCTCTGCACTTATTTCTTCTTTGACCCATTCATTTTTTAAAAGTATGTTGTTTAGTTTCCACATTTTTGTGGGATTTTTTTCCTCTTTTTTGCAGTTGAATTCTAGTTTCAAGGCTTTATGATCAGAAAATATGCTTGGTATAACTTCGATTTTTCTGAATTTGCTGATGTTGTTTTTGTGGCCCAACATATGGTCAATTCTTGAGAATGATCCATGTACACTGGAGAAAAGTGTATACTCAGTCACTTTGGGATGAAATGTCCTGTAGATGTCTATCATATCCAGGTGCTCAAGTGTTTTGTTTAAGGCCACTATATCTTTGTTGATTCTCCGTTGGGATGACTGATCTAGAGCCGTCAGCAGTATATTGAGGTCTCCAAGTATGATTGTATTTTTGTCAGTTTTTGTTTTAAGGTCAATAAGTAGCTGTCTTGTATATTTTGGTGCTCCTTGGTTTGGTGCATATATATTAAGAATTGTTATGTCTTCTTGATTCAGTGTCCTCTTAGCCATTATGAAATGGCCATTTTTGTCTCTGAGTACTTTTCCTGTCTTGTAGTCAGCATTATCAGATATGAATATTGCTACGCCTGCTTTTTGTTTGGATGTTATTTGCTTGGAGTATTGTTTTCCAGCCTTTCACTTTGAATTTGTTTTTATCCTTGTTACTTAGATGAGTTTCCTGTAGGCAGCATACAGTTAGATTTTCTTTTTTAATCCATTCTGCAACTCTGTGTCTTTTTATTGGTGAGTTTAATCCGTTTACATTTAGTGTAAGTATTGACTCTTGTGAGTTCCCTATTGCCATTTTATGCATTGCTTTCAGTTTTGTGTCTTGTTTGATCCTTCTCTTTCATTTTTCTGTCTTTTGTTTTTATTTTGTTGTATTCCATACATCTTTCCTCTGTTACTATCTTCTTTTTTTTCTCACGTGCTTCTGTGGTGGTTTTTTCAATGGTGGTTACCTTTAAGTAATGAAAAGGGTTCCTACCCTGTTCATTGTAGCGCACTATTTTGTGAGTACTTTTGCACTCCATCGTTTTTTGCTACTGTTAATAAGCATCCTCTTCCCCCCTTTCTTTTTGTTGTTGTCACAGTTTAAATTTTGTTTTATTGTGTTCTTGGAGCTTTTACTTGTGGCTTTGTTTTTTTTTGGTTCTTTGTATCTGATTGGAGAACCCCCTTTAGTAATTCCTGGAGTGGTGGTTTTTTGATGATAAATTCCCTCATCTTTTCTGTATTTGTGCTCAGTTCCCAGTGAAAGCTGCCCTGTGCAGGTTCGTGAGGAAGGCGGAGCATTTCTTACTCCCTATTTCCTTCGGGGTTTAATTATATATTTAGCCAATTTTTCGCTTGACCATACCTTTGGGTGTATTGCAGAACATCTGGAGGCTCCAAGAATAGGTTTTTCTGTTTCTGGTTGAAGATCTTGTTGAGTTTTGGGGGAGATTTATCGGTATTGCTTCCTACCGTGCCATTACTCTGACGTCATCTCTCAATGAGTTTTCTTTGATTAAAAATAAATTGAACAAACCTAGAAATATATATCATAAAAAATTGTAGCAATATTTTTTCATTATTTTATAAGTATTTAAATTGTACAAACTACTTTTTTAATGACTTCATTCATTCATTTTAGAAAGGATATAGGGAGAGAAGGGGGAGAGGAGCAGGAAGCATTAACTCCCATATGTGTCTTGATCAGGCAAGCCCAGGGTTTCGAACCATTGACTTCAGCATTCCAGGTCAGTGCTTTATCCACTGCTCTACCACAGGTCAGGTGGAAAAACTACTTTTATTAAAGATACATTTTCTGCAACATTTAATGGTTATATTTAATGAAATATTACAATAAAGAAATTAAAAAGTTTAAAAATTTTAGTATTGCCCTAGAATCTAAGTTGTGATAGAAGGGATTATTTTCAGTCTGCTCATAAAATTCTTTAAAAAAATTTTTTATTGCATTGATTTGAGAGAGAGAGAGAGAGAGAGAGAGAGAGGAACATCTATTTGCTTCTGTATTTGCCCTGACTGGGGATTGAACTGGTAACCTCTGTGATTTGGGATGATGCTCTAACCAACTGAGCCCCGGCCAGGGCTGTTCATAAAATTCTGTTGGCTATATGCAGGGAATTCAACCTTATGTTACTAGTAGAGCTATTTGAAAAGTAGTGGAATCTCAAGATACAAAACTAATGCCAAACCCCCATCCCAGTTAATGCTGTACTAGAGGATGCAAAATGTTGTGTTTGTCAAGTGGATACAAAAGTTTTATTCTATAAAACTTATTTTACAATTAGATCTTAGGGTAGATTATTTGTAATTAATAATAGGAGATATTTCTTAATGATTTGAGCCCCTTTATAATAGTTTTTGGAATAATCTTTTAATTAAAATATATTGGAATTATAGCAAAAATATATATCACTCATTTTTAAAGGAATGAGTTCTTGAGAGAAATAATTATCTCACTCATGGATATTAGAGATTTGGTGCTCTTCTGTGTCTTGGCTTTTGTTCCTCTAAAAAAGAGGACTGCCATGTTATCTAATTTTTGTTCCTGCCTCAGTTATATGTGTAACATGACATATTTGTGTTATATATTACCGTATTTTTCGCTCCATAAGATACACTTTTCCCCCCCCAAAAGTGGAGAGTTAAATTCCCGTGCATCTCATGGAGAGAAAAATACGGTATTTTATTAAATATTTTAACACACCATTTGGTTCAGAATATTTTTTTCTTATTTTCCTCCTTAAAACCCTAGGTATGTCTTATGGTCAGGTGTGTTTTATGGAGTGAAAACTACAGTATATGATTATGAATTGCACTTAAATGATTACTGGCCAGTAAGAAAACATTCTTTTGGGAAGAATGATCTTACATTTGTACTATTTTTTTTTCCTGTTGTTAAATATGTTGAAAGAGTTGCCAAATTCTTGTAGCTGCAATTGTGGCAACAAAGTCACTTCTTTTATCATCCGCTGAAGAGATCATGACTGCTTGTTTCAGCTAGTTCTCCAGGTCTTCCTTTTGTACTTTACCTTGTGCCATGAAATCGATAACTAGAAGTTAAATTTTTTTAGGTAGCTGAAATTATATATATATATATAAACTAAGGAGAGTGCAATGAAATAAATTTATAGTGATAAAATAAAATTTGTCACAAAATGACATTCACTTAGACTTAGGGTTAAAAACAATTACCAGTAAGTTACTGCCCTTATCTAGGGAAGTTTACTCTTCTGATAATGGCATATGCATTGTCCTCTGAATTGGGGTGAGTAATAGTGCCAGAATCATTTATATGAGTCTAGATCTTTTAGATTATTTTCATCCTGTTTAATCACTCAGAAGGTGAGTGCATAGGATGAAGACATATTTGATAAAAGCCATACCTTGATTATTCATCTAAAAGGTTATCATTGTTTTCCTTTATGTCCCTTACAAGATGCCTTATGAGAAGTGGGTTCATTTCTGAACAGTGCTGAAGAATTAGAATGGCAAGGACAGCCATGAGCCCCACTGGGTTTCATAGCATTATCTAGAAAGATTTTTCCTGTGATTGTTGATAGTTAGTATTGGCTCCTGCTGTTTCAGAGCATATGAGTCCCTGTGAGTTTAGAAAGCAGAAGGCCTCAGCGGCTCTGGCTGCTACTGTACACGATTTCACTGTAGTGGCAGTGTACTGCTTACTGCCTCTGCTGGTGCAGAGCAAGAATGATCTCTTCCTATTTTTCCTGAGTAATGGGAATTTGAGGCAATGTGCAATGAATATGACTAGGTCACATATTGCCAACTCAGACTTTTGAACTTTCCAATTTTTTTTAATTTTTTTTTATTTTTCTGAAGTTGGAAACGGGGAGGCAGTCAGACAGACTCCCGCATGCGCCCAACCGGGATCCACCCGGCATGCCCACCAGGGGGCGATGCTCTGCTCTTCTGGGGCGTCACTCTGTTGTATCCTGAGCCATTCTAGCCCCTGAGGCAAAGGCCACAGAGCCATCCTCAGCGCCCGGGCCATCTTTGCTCCAATGGAGCCTTGGCTGTGGGAGGGGAAGAGAGAGACAGAGAGGAAGGAGAGGGGGTGGGGTGGAGAAGCAGATGGGTGCCTCTCCTGTGTGCCCTGGCCGGGAATCGAACCTGGGACTCCTGCACGCCAGGCTGACGCTCTACCACTGAGCCAACCGGCCAGGGCCTAATTTTTTTTTTAAGTGAGAGGAGATAGTGAGACAGTCTCCCACATGTGCCCTCACTGGGATCCACCTCGCAACCCCTGTCTGTGGCCAATGCTTGAATCAACTGAGTTATCCTCAGCGCCTGAGGTTGATGTTCAACCATTGAGCAGTCCTCAGCACCCAAGGCCAATGCTGGAACCAATAGAACCACTGGCTGTGGGAGAGGAAGAGGGAAAGGAGGGGGAGAGCAGAGGAACAGGGTGGGGAAGAGAAGCAGATGGTTGCTTCTCCTGTGTGTCCTGCCTAGGGATCAGACCTGGGAGGTCCATACGCCATGCCAATGCTCTATCCAGTGAGCCAGCTGGCCTGGGCCAGACTTTTGACTTTATAGTTTAATTTCACTATCTAGTTATAACTGACTTAATGCTAGAAATATCCCAGTTTCACATATGTTAATTGAATTAATCCAATCAGTATCCATTTGATTATGCAGTAGTGGTGTTCACTTACACTTATTCATTTATGAATTTATTTGTTCATTCATTAGTGCACTTAGTAACAATTTGTTGAATACCTATTTTGGGTTAGAATTTTAAGACAACAAAATGAAAAACAACATAGTCTCACTAATCAAGAGGTCAACAGCAGTATAGGGATAGTAGAAAAGCAGTAAGGTGATAACATCATGGCTGACAAAGGAAGCATAGAAAGACACCCAAATACTGTGATTGTGTAGAGCAGGGGTCCCCAAACTACGGCCGCGGGCCGCATGTGGCCCCCTGAGGCCATTTATCTGGACCCCGCCGCACTTCCAGAAGGGGCATCTCTTTCATTGGTGGTCAGTGAGAGGAGCATAGTTCCCATTGAAATACTGGTCAGTTTGTTGATTTAAATTTACTTGTTCTTTATTTTAAATATTGTATTTCTTCCTGTTTTGTTTTTTTACTTTAAAATAAGATATGTGCAGTGTGTATAGGGATTTGTTCATAGTTTTTTTTTATAGTCCAGCCCTCCAACTGTCTGAGGGACAGTGAACTGGCCCCCTGTGTAAAAAGTTTGGAGACCCCTGGTGTAGAAAAAGGGCACATAATTGAGCCTAGTGAGGGAGTTAGTGCTGGCAGGTTT
The DNA here is from genome assembly GCF_036850765.1 of Saccopteryx bilineata. NCBI lineage: Eukaryota > Metazoa > Chordata > Mammalia > Chiroptera > Emballonuridae > Saccopteryx > Saccopteryx bilineata. The sequence goes on along the minus strand of NC_089493.1, from coordinate 152,478,969 downwards.
ATGATGCCTGGGAAGCATTTTAGACAGATGGCGTACTGAGGTGCAATCACAGGGAGGCACTGGGTGAGTAACTTGAGAAAGGGCTGGAGAGACTGAGGGTCTTGGTAGACTTATAGGAATGAGACTATAGTATTTCAACTGAGGAATAGCATGATCGTACTTGCCCTTCAGGAGTTAAGTCCAGTGTAAGGTGGGGACTTAATTGAAAGGAGATGAGGCTGGAGGTGAGAGATGTTGCCAGCTTGGATTCATGAAGGAAAATTTAAGAGGTAGAGTTTTAAAATGTGATGATACAGCCAAAGTGGAAGTAAGAATGTAGATGAAATCAGGATGATTTTTAGATTTCTGGCTCTCTTGTATATTAATTTGTTTGGCATCCCAAGTGTGACATTTCATACATTAATTTTGTGTTCTTTTATGAATTAGTGATAGTGCTGACATGTTTAATATTTTACTCCCTAATTATATATAGATTTTGACTTCACTGTCTAGTTGTAACTGACTTAATGCTAGAAATATCCCAGTTTCATATAATAGCATACTGGTAATAAGGTAAACAGTATATAAGGCATTGAGTTCGAATCAACAAACCTTTAAATCTTTCAAAAAGTTTAGTCTTCACCATTTTCTGCCCTAGTCATTGTTATTGTTGATTCTGTTCTGTTGCCATTGTTACAGTCATGAAATTTGGATTAAGTGATGTATGTGGAAAGCAGCCATGGGAAATACGATAAAAACAGCATGGGCGATCTATTACCAGATGAAGGAATATGAGGAGGAGAAGAAGCGAAAGGAGAGGAGGAGGGAAGAGAGAGAAGAATAGGATTTCTGTTCTGGATTGGGAATCAGGGGAGCAGATAACTCTTGACCCTTAGATTAAAAAAAAATGCAAACAATAGTGTTGTCTCAGGGATTTTAGGGCAAATGAAGTTGCTTCTTGCAACTCTGTAGACAGCTACATTGTGAGCCCTCCTCTGTTTAGAGTGAACAGACTCATCCTATAGTACACGCTAGTCTTTGTTACACCATTTAATTTTGTCCAGAAGCACTGAAAATAGACGAAGACAAAAAAGAAACTTTTAATTAGTTAAAGTTGTCTCTAGTTTGCATTTGATGTGTTCTTTTCTGGGCACTCCTTCAGCAGCTCCATGTAACCAGCTGTGTGACCAGCTGTGTGACCAGGCGACCATGGAAGGCAGCTTGCTGAAGTTCAAGACCTGCAGGCATTGAGCATTCTCTTCTGGAATGTTACACACTTTTGCTAAGCACACACTTTCTTAACCTTTCAGCCACAACAAGAAAAGTAAGTTAAAATCTGACTAGAGTTCAACAGTCCATTACCTTGCCCTCCCAACTAAATGATAGCCATGATTAAGCCAAATGTTATTTCAGAGTAATAAAAATATCTCCCCTACTGGTATTTTTAAAATAGCATTGGATTTTATACACACTTTTAAATTAGAAACCAGAAGTCGCTCAGTTGCTATTTTTAATTACAAAAAGGTGCTGAAGTAAACTACAAATATTATGCAGAATGAAAAAAATTGGTATTATTTGATACTTAAAGATTTGTCTTAAGTTCTTGAACACATTTCATAGTCCTTAGATTTTCAAATGGGAAATATTTTCTGTCATACCGCGACAGCAGGAAGGCAGTCTTGATGTCTGTGATTGGCAGTTTTGTAAACAGAGGAGATGGACTGTTACCAGCAGTCCTGTCCCATCAGTGTATCCAGTGTTTTATGGCTGGAGAAACCATTTATAATTGTCACCTTTTGTGGCTTTGGCTTTTAAATCTCTCATCTGCCTAAATATTTTGCTCAGAAGAACCAAGCCATTTCTAATTGCAGCATGATGATCTACTTGGAGCGATTTACTAGTAAATTCCATGTCAAGCCATGTTGTATCCAATTCTGCCCTAAAGCAGTCAGTTTAAATTCTCACACATATTCACTATTATTATTATTATTATTGTAATAAATAACATGATAGTAAAGTTTTTCTCAGTGTTTTTGAGTGTTTCAGTGTTTTGAATAGCAGTGTGGCACTCAAAACACTGTTCTAAATGGCTCATAAATATTGTCACTTCCTTTGCATCCCACCTGTAAGAGTGGGTACCATTATATGCTGTTGCAGATTGTGGACAAGGCCCACTGGGGGTAAGGATGACAGAGACGCAGAGACCTGACTCTGGAGACCAGGTTCAGTGAAGCAGATCCGATTTATTCAGGAAATAAGCTAGCTTATATACACAGGTTCAGCCTATAGGGTGTTACAGCGTGTTCCTCAAAGTCAATGCTGAAAAAATCAGGGAGCTGCCTGGTAGGCGCTGAGTCACTTCCTTATAGCAGGAGAGCTCCCTTCCTGGGTATGCCCAGGAGGGTTTCAGGTGCTGGAGTGTTCTCACAGCATTGCATCAGCCATAGCTGCTAGGAATGTGCTCTGCGCTCTACCTACAGCAGATGAGAAAATTAAGCTCTGAAAGTCTGTTATTTGCTCAAGTTTGTATGGCAGTATGTGTTGCAGTTGGGGTTCCAGTTCCAGTTCCAGTCATTCATTCTGAGCCAGTACTGTATGTCCCCAGTATCATTTAAGAATGATGTTACCTAAGCATGAAAAAAACAGAACTGCATGTTCATAAACGTTGCGATTATTCCTTTTAGACAATGAATGTGCATTAAGAGATTTTCCTGCAGTCAATAATCCCTTCTCAGGGCCACAGTTTATAGGTTGGAGAAGCCTGGATTTGTGTGTTTGGGCATTTTTCTTTTTAAATATTTATTTTCCTCTTCCCTCCCCCTTTTTATCCCGTTCCTTGTCATCTCCTCACTCTTTTTCCCCTCCCTCTTTTATGCTCTCAAATTCTATAGAGCATGGGCTTCAAACCCAATAGACCTCATTTCAAAGACTGGTTCTGTCTTTTATTTTGAGAAAGTTACTGAACTTCGTATCTTTTTTTATTTTTATTTTTTTATCTGAAGTTGGAAACGGGGAGGCAGTCAGACAGACTACCGCATGTGCCCGACTAGGATCCACCCGGCACGCCCACCAGGGGGAGATGCTCTGCCCATCTGGGGCGTCACTCTGTTGCAACTAGAGCCATTCTAGTGCCTGAGGCAGAGGCCACAAAGCCATCCTCAATGCCCGAGCCAACTTTGCTCCAATGGAGTCTTGGCTGCGGGAGGGGAAGAGAGAGACAGAGAGGAAGGAGAGAGGGAGGGGTAGAGAAGCAGATGGGCGCTTCTCCTGTGTGCCCTGGCCGGGAATCAAACCCTGGATTCTTACACGCCAGGCTGATGCTCTACCCCTGAGCCAATTGGCCAGGGCCAACTTCCTATCTTTTTTTTTTTTTTTTTGAGAGCAGCAGGGAGAGAGAGACAGAAACATGGACCTGCTTTTGTATGTGCCCTGACCAGGGATTGAATCAGCAACATACATGCTCCTGGAAATGCTTCAGCTGACCAATGAGGTTATCTGGCCAGAGCTTAATTTCTTTTTTATTTTCAGAGACAGAGTTGAACTTCCTATTTTAAAAAAGGGATAATAATAACCTTGTGAGAGTAATTTTCATTTAAATGAGTTGGTGTCTGAGATGTGACTAACCACAGTAGCTGTTGTTATTACCATTAAAATTTGTTATTATTGACCATATTATTACTTTATCACATTGGAGTCTCAATGCTGATGTCATGGATACACTGAGCCCAGGAAGCCCAATTGCTTTGTCATCTGTTTCAAGCTGATGGAACAGTTTGCTTAATGAGATCTTTCGAGAAACTGTTATTTCATATACCATCTGTTAATGTCCTGACCAACCACATAGGAAGCCTATGGAGCACAGTGGCAATTTTGCTTCTCGAAACCCTGGAGTTGTTGATGTGTGTTTATTTCACGTTTTCCTATAACATTTAAAAATGTTGTAAACTTAGTGCCTGAAACAGTTTCTGTCTTCCAACCAATATACTGGAATTCTGAATTTGGTTTCTTAGTTGATTGTTAGGAAGAACTTGTTTTAAAAATGCACAACCTTGCTGAATATCATGGATAAGTTTCATGTGATCATGGTTTTGAGGAAGAGGACTTTTAAGCCACAGTTGATGTTTTAAAGAATTTCTTGTCATCTTAATAACAAGCATATAGTAATTCTAAGGTTTGCTCTTCCCAACACATACACACACATGCACACATACTATGACATCATTGCCTTGATTGTCTCTTCTGCATAGCATTTATCATATATTAACAAGCTTATTTAATTGTTTACTTGTGTGTAATGTCTTTCCTATCATACTAAAAACAACCAAAAATAGAGATGTTATCTGACTCATTTTCAGGATCCCTAGTGCAAGGCACAATTCCTGAATTTATATGTGTTTTTAATTGATGAATAAAACCATGTAAAGTGCCAAGCCTAGTTCATAAATATGCTTTCCATAATGTCCATTAATTTTTTCTTCTTAAATCATCTTTATATAAACTTCTCATGACTGAAGTCCAGCAATAAACACATTTCTTAGGCAACTCAAAGCATGTTTTAAAAATTCCAGCTCTTTTGTTTCATTAGGATAACATTTGTGACAGACTTGTTTGCATTCTGCATTTACTTTGTCAAAACCAATTTATATGACCAAATGGTGACACTCACGTCATCGTCTCTCAGACAGTGAAGTTCAAGCAGCAGTGCTACCCATGGCTTAATCTGACTTTTCTCAAGTTAGCTTTTTTTTTTGAATGAACAGCTATCCGTGTATAGTTGTAAGAAATCAAAGTAACTGTACAGTGACATAAAAGTGTCTTTTCCACTTTAGACCCCTTGGCCACATGCTGAGAAGTAATCAATTATTTAATTTGTAGTAATTTAGCAGTAAAATATTCAGAAGCATTTTACTCTATGCTTGCATCTATATGTGAATATATACTTAAATGAATAGTATGTCCACAGTTATAAACCCTTTGTTATTTCTATCTACTTAAGTTTGTATCTTTACAAACTTATGGTTGCCCTGGGGTAGGGAGTCAAATTGGTAAGAAGTGCAAGTTGGTAGTTACAGAACAGGCATAGGGATGTAAAGCTAAGCAGAGGAAGTATAGTCAATTATATTGTAATTGTGTATGGAGCTAGGTAGGTAAATTATCAGGGGAAATCACTATATAAATTAAATAATTGTCTAACTACTATGCTGTATACCTGAAACTAATTAAAAATATTAGCAACTAAATATAAAATATTATTAAGTGTCAGCTATAATTTAAAAAAAAAAAAAAGCCCTTGTTGGTTGGTTCACTGATAGAGTATTGGACCGGTTTGTGGATGTCCCAGATATGATTCCCAGTTAGAACACACAGGAGAAGCGACCATCTGCTTCTCCAACCCTCCCTGTTCTCTCTCTCTCTCTCTTTCTCTTTTCTATTCCCATACCTGTGGCTCAGTTGGTTTGAGGGTGTTGGCCCTGGGCACTAAGGATGGCTCTGTGGATCCTCGGCCTCAGGTGCTAAAAATAATTCAGTTGTGAGCATTGCCCCGGATAGGCAGAGCATCGGCCCCAGATGGGTTGCTGGGTGGGTCTCAGTCAGGGTGCATGTGGGTGTCTATGTATTTTTCCTCCTCTCACTTGGAAAAGAAGAAAAAAATGAATAAATAGATGTATAAATACATACTTTTATTTAGATATTTAAAAGTATAAATACATAAGATCTTCCCATATTAGTACATGAGAATCTCTTTTTAAAAAACAACTGCCTGGTGTTTTATTGTGTGGATATAATTCCATTTATTGAATCATTAGTATATTAATGAGCATTAAGATAGTTTTCAGCCTTTGGATATTTAAAAACAATGCTACAATGAATTCTACTTTATGTACTTTTTATATACACATTTAAAATGTCTATGAGATGGATTCTTGAAATGAAATGTTGAGTTAGTGGGTTAGTGCATTATAAGTGATGATAGATCTGGCCAAACTTTGCTGAGTGTGTTGCCATGTTTATACTCCTACTAAGGGTCTAGGAAAGTGTCTTTTCTGCCAGTTACTCGCCAACATTGTTTAGGATCAATCTTTTTGAATTTTATTAATTTTATTAGTGAAAAATAAATGGTCCTTTTAAAGCTGTTTTAACTTGCACTTTTTATTATGTAAGTGGCTCAAGATCTTTTTTATTCACTTGAAATCCATTTATATTTCTTGTTGCCCATTTTTCTTTTGTATTTCTGGTTTTTCTTCCTGATTTGTAGGAACATTTTATTCAGTAAAAGAATTGGTTCTTTGCCATAAGTGGCAAATTTATTTTTTCATGTGGTTGTTTGGCCTTTTAAAAAAATTTTTACCATATTTTTTATGCAGAATTTTTTTTTTGAACACACAATTATTAATCTTTTCTAAGGCTTCTACCCTGATGTCCCCTTCTAAGTGCTCTCTCAGAACCAATTACTAGCATTCAGCACAATTCAGTTCCATCTTCATAGGCAGTTATTCATTAATATCTGTGTTGCTCACTAGACTGTAAACTCCACAAGGTCAGGCACTGTCTGTAACGCCCTGTGACATGCTCAGCACGTGGCCTGGCACCTGCCTGTTACAAATATCCTCTTAGGAAGTTTTGAGACTAAAGGGGGGAAGTAACAAGTGAGACTGACGTATTCATCAATAACAGGCTCATGCCCCAGTGGTAGGTACAGATATCTTGAAAAACATGATCCTCAATCCAGTGTATGTCAGTATGAGTCATTGATGACTGCGTTTGACATCATGTCATATTTGCTCTAAGAACTGCTGAGTTTTGTGAGGCTGTGACTTAGTTGGTGGTCAGTTTTTACACAAATCATTTTCATTCAGGAGGCTACAATTCCTTGCTTGCGATGAATTTCAGCGTTATGTCTCAGAAACAGCCAACTTTGCACAGTGAGGAAAGTATTTTTCATAAAGATGATCACTACATTTAAGGAACTCATAACTTCTTAAAAGATTAGACGGTTTGCTTTTAAAGGTTTAAATGATTTAAAATAATATATATTTTACCTTTTGTTGATTTTTATGAGAGATAAGGGTATGCTAAGTATGCTTTTCCATTCCTTTGTTTAAAAACATTCTATGATTTTGGTGTAAACTTTAGACAAGACTACACTATAAAGATAGCACTTTAGGTAACAGTGCAAATAGTAGCAAGGTAGCTAGAGAACTGTGGTAGCAGTTAGGCAGACATGAGCAGAGCAAGGATGATGAGCCAGGCACAGAAGGTCACCAGGGTGGAAAGCCCCAGGTGCCTAGCAATGTGCAAAACTGGAAAAAAAGAGACCTTGCCCCCAGGGTGACCTTTCCTCCTCCAGCATATCCCTGGTCATTCAGTTTAGAAGCCCTGACCTTTCATATCGGTTGTCATGCAGTTCGGACCCTCCCCTGACCTTTCCAACCCCTGGCATGTTGCTGGTCATGTAGATTAGACCCTTTTAGAGGAGGAACAAAAAAGGGGGCCAGAGAGAATAGCCCTTAAGTATTAAGGCCCCAGAACAGTGAGGTTCTGACCCATATCAGATACATCTAAGCCTCAGTTGTGTTTTAGCTCCAGGCCCAGAAAAGCAGGAAAACTAGATAAGCAACACCATCCCTCCTGAAAAAACACACCTGGAAAGCTGATGAATAATTTATTGAGATCCTTCCCAGGGGCTACCCCAAATCTCCACCCTGAAAAGCCCTTAGGACAGAGGTCCATTATCTTTGCCTTTCTCTCTCCAGAGCTCCAAGGACCCTTCTTTTCCCTCTGTGACTTGTTTCCTGTACCCATTTCTTCTACTGCTCACTTCTTCCACATTGGTGACTTTATAACTAAACTTTCTTTCATAGTGTGAGTCTTGGCTCTTAATTCTTCCTTAGCCAGAACTCAAGTCCCGAGGTTGCTGAAGGCGGCCTGGTGTGGCTGAGGAGCCACTGAGCCATTTCACCCGCAGGTGTTATAAAGTACCAGAGGCTACAGAATTAATATTAATATTATAAGAGGCTTGGAGAACATTTTATTAATTTGGGTTAAGGTGTGCAGAGAAATTGTGAGAATAGTCTCTGTACTGTGTGATTGGCATAGTCAGGATAGCCCTTGGCATTGTGTTGTAAATGCAAAGGGGAGGGAAACATGGATCCCCAGACATTCCACCATGCCTGTGGGGAAAAGGGTGAATGGCTAGCCAGGTGCAGGGAGAGAAAAGCCAAAATAAACCTTTTCTCATAGCAATGAGCCATTTGCGGGCATTTGTCCCCACCGAAACTACCTCTCCTATGTAAATGCATGTGGTTAACACGTGTAACTCTGGACAGAGAGATGGCAGATAAACACTAGATAATATAGGAATACCTTTAATATGTAAAGAGACATCTTTCTACCATTGTGTTGGCTTGTAAACTTTGTTTTCCCCAAAAGGATGTATGGCTTGCAAATTGAACATGGTCCTATCATGTTAAAGGACATATGACTATAACCAATAGTGGTAAGGGGCTCCTAATTGCAATTTTTGCTTCTGTACTTCCTACTTACAAAACTATAAAAACTAAGTAGAACAAAGGGCCGGCGCGCTCTCCGTCAGATTTCTGTCGGAGTGTCCCGCCCGCACCCCCCCCCACCCCCCCACCCCCCCACCCCCGCTTGGCCAAGCTAGACAATAAAGCTTTGATGTGTAAATGACGGACCTTGTTCCTGTCTTTCATGTTTCGGGTCCCTCTGAATTTGGCTTAACATGACCCTACCGGTCTAATACCTAGTGCCCTATCGCTGCTAACAGAATGAAGTTGCATAATTTTATTCAGCTGTCAGAAATGGGGGAGTTAATGCAAGACAAAGGAAGACTGAATTATCTCTGATTTAAATTTCAAGTCAACCCAAATTTATACTTTATTCAAAAATCTACATTATTTCTATAAGCTTAAGAGATCTTTCTAATATGGATTTATATTCTCTCTTTTTTTTTTTTTTTTTTTTTTTACAGAGACAGAGAGGGAGTCAGAGAGAGGGACAGACAGACAGGAATGGAGAGATGAGAAGCATCAATAGCCCTGGCCGGTTGGCTCAGCGGTAGAGCATCGGCCTGGCGTGCAGGGGACCTGGGTTCGATTCCCGGCCGGGACACATAGGAGAAGCGCCCATTTGCTTCTCCACCCCCCTCCTTCCTCTCTGTCTCTCTCTTCCCCTCCTGCAGCCAAGGCTCCATTGGAGCAAAGATGGCCCGGGCGCTGGGGATGGCTCCTTGGCTTCTGCCCCAGGCGCTAGAGTGGCTCTGGTTGCGGCAGGGCGACGCCCCCTGGTGGGCAGAGCGTCACCCCTGGTGGGCGTGCCGGGTGGATCCCGGTCGAGCGCATGCGGGAGTCTGTCTGACTGTCTCTCCCCGTTTCCAGCTTCAGAAAAATACTAAATAAATAAATAAATAAATAAATAAATAAAAAAGAAGCATCAATCATTAGTTTTTCATTGCGCTTTGCAATACCTTAGTTGTTCACTGATTGCTTTCTCATATGTGCCTTGACCGTGGGTCTTCAGCAGACCGAGTAACCCCTTGCTGGAGCCAGCGACCGTGGGCCTAAGCTGGTGACTTTTTTTTTTTTTTCCCATTTTTCTGAAGCTGGAAACAGGGAGAGACAGTCAAACAGACTCCCGCATGCCCCCGACTGGGATCCACATGGCACGCCCACCAGGGGCGGCTCTGCCCACCAGGGGGTGATGCTCTGCCCATCCTGGGCATCGCCATGTTGCGACCAGAGCCACTCTAGTGCCTGAGGCAGAGGCCACAGAGCTATCCCCAGCGCCCGGGCCATCTTTGCTCCAATGGAGCCTTGGCTGCAGGAGGGGAAGAGAGAGACAGAGAGGAAAGCGCGGCGGAGGGGTGGAGAAGCAAATGGGCGCTTCTCCTGTGTGCCCTGGCCGGGAATCGAACCCGGGTCCTCCGCACGCTAGGCCGACGCTCTACCGCTGAGCCAACCGGCCAGGGCAAGCTGGTGACTTGCTCAAACCAGATGAGCCCGTGCTCAAGCTGGTGACCTCGGGGTCTCGAACCTGGGTCCTCTGCATCCCAGTCTGATGCTCTATCCTCTGTGCCACCGCCTGATCAGGCTGGATTTATATTCTGATTCATTGGTCTGTCTCCCTCTCTATTTAGGTAACCTCGAAGTTGAAAATTATTTCACAGATTCTGGTAATAGTGAGGTCCATTTCCTGGGTTCCTTACATGTGTCTTCAGGAATTTAGGCAAAGGCTCTGCCTCTCAGTCCGTGGGTTCCTAGGAAGCTGAATTCATTCATTCTCACAGGAAAGACAATATTTTCTTTTTTTTTCTTTTCCAAGTGAGAAGAGAGGAGAGGAGAGAGACAGACTTTTTCATGTGCCCTGACCGGGATCCAGCCAGCAGTCCCTGTCTGAGGCCAATGTTCTGCCAATCTGGAGCCATGCTCACAACTGAGCTCTTCTTAGCACCTGAGGCAGAGGCTCCACAGAGCCATCCTCAGCACGTGGGGCCAATGCACTCTGAACCAATTAAGCCAGGGCTGTGTGTAAAGCCAGTAGCCGCAGCCACCATCACAGCCACCTGGCCTGTGCAGGTTTGCATTTGATTCAGACAGATGGTAATGAAACAATGGAGCCAAGAACTTTTGGGCCTTATAGCTTTAATCCTAGCTTGCACCCGGTGGGCAAGAAATACACACAGTGGGAAAACACTTCCCTTTCCATTCAGGGCTCCCAAAGCCACTGACTTATCCGAGTTTCCTAGAATCAAAGGTTTCTACCTCACCAGTCTTATTCACCTCTGTTCCCCGTCTCCTTCTCTCTGCACAAACTCTGCACAAGCTACTTCTCCTCTCCTCCATGTGGCCTTTCTCTGCTCTCCTCCAGCATGGGCTCCTCTGCCCCATTTTATAGTGTAGAAATCAAAACTTTCAATCCAATATGCAAACAAGGAAGTCTCTGATACAAAGTCACTTACCTAAGGCATAAATGGGATTCCTCATAAGAGTGCACCACCCCCATCATGCAACAGTCAAGGGTGTGGGGAAAAGCTTAGTTTTGAAAAGATCTAAGTGTTAAACGGTGGGAAAGGCTTAGTCTTAAAACTAAGCCTTAGGCTATAACGACCCTGCCTCCTTACAGCCTGTACCCCACACCCAATGCAAACTATAAGCAAGCAAACTTATATATCATATTTACGAATTTATTTGACCAACACTGTGGGAGGGGAGGAGAAAGAGAAAGAGACAGAAGGGGTAGAGATGGAGAAGCAGATGGGCACTTCTCTTGTGTGCTGTGATTGGGAATCGTATTTGGGACATCCAGACACTGGGCTGACATTCTACCACTGAGCAAACAGGCCAGGGCTGGAAAGAAAATATTTTCTAAGAAACAATCATAATTTAAAATGTTTTAGAATATGGGTCTCTACAATTTATTTTTTTAATTCTCTTTTTTTGTTTTTAAGACTACTGAATCAGTAGGTCACTGAAGAAATGACCAGATGGTGGAGGTGTTGCCAGTAATAACACAGTGGGCATTGTCATTTTGTGCCTGTGGCTGGGCAGATCCAGGACCCAGTGAAGGCCTGGGATGGGAACCAAGATAAATGGATGCCACTGAGAATGACTTCCCCTCCCTTTGGGCCGCAAGCACAGCACTGAATGAGCATTCTCTGAGAATTTATGTACCGTTGCTTCTAATAAGGAAGCAGGGTCATATAATAATTTAAAAGCCTGTGCATTTGCTATTTTTCACAGTTATTTCATAAAAATGAATACCATATTATTTCTAAGAGATCCTTATGCTCATAAAAATTGTCATTTCTTTTCTGAACCTGCTCTCACCAACAAGTTTCTGTATTTCTAGGTTAGAGGAATACAAAAAGTCTAAAGTCCTGCAGTTGACATTCAGGTATGTAAAGCCAGTAGGCAGGGCCAGGGCCACTATCACAGCAGCCTTCCGGCCTAGGTTCTCAGTGGATTCGGACAGTCGGTAAAGAAACAGCGGAGCCAAAAACTGATGGGCCATAGTCTTTAATTCTAGCTTGCACCCGGCGGGCAAGTAAAAATACACACTGGGCTCCAAAACCCACTCACATTCAGTGCTCACAAAGCCACTGACTTATCCGAGTTTCCTAGAATCAAAGGTTTCTAGCTCACCAGCCTTATTCTCCTCAGTTCCCCATCTCCTTCCTTGTCCCAGATACAAACTCTGCACAAACTGGCATCTCACTCAGCACTCCGCCATCTTGGCTGCTTTTCCTGGCCTCCTCCACGTGGCCTCCTTCTGCTGCTGGCTCTACTCTCTCTGCTCTCTCATGCTAATCTCAGGAACCAAGAGCGCAAGCTCCCGCTTGTCCCCATTTTATAGTGTAGAAATCCAAACCCTTAATCCAATATACATAATAGGGAAGTCTCTAATACAAAGTCACTTCTCTGAGGCATGATTGGATTGTACCACCCCACATCAAAAAGGGTAGGAAAGGCTTAGTCATAAAACCAAGCCCCAGGCTACAAGGATTCTGCCTGCCTTTAGCCCACCCCAACACACATTAATATCACCTGGGCGATGGCCTCCTAGTGTTATCTTTAACAAAGTGAGCATAATACATTTTATCTGCCCAACAAGGTATTTTACCCATAAATATAATCTCATATAAGCCAAATAGGAGGGAAAGGGAACTAAAGCATTGTAAAGCCAGAAGCCAGGGCCAGGGCCACCACAGCAGCCTGGACCATGCAGGTCCGCATTGGATTCGTACAGTCGGTAAAGAAACAACGGAGCCAAAAACTGATAGGCCATTTTCTTTAATTCTAGCTTGTACCCGGTGGGCAAGTAAAAATACACACTGGGCTCCAAAACCCACTCACATTCAGTGCTCACAAAGCTACTGACTTATCCGAGTTTCCTAGAATCAAAGGTTTCTAGCTCACCAGCCTTATTCTCCTCAGTTCCCCATCTCCTTCCTTCTCTCTACACAAACTACACAAACTGGCATCTCACTCAGCACTCCGCTATTTTGGCTGCTTCTCCTGGCCACATGGCCTCTTTTCGCTGCTCTCTGCTCTGCTCCCTCTGCTCTCTCTGCTCTCTCTGCTCTCTCATGCTAATCATCCCAGGAACCTAGAGAGCAAGCTCCTGTTCTGCCTCCATTTTATAGTGTAGATTCAAAACCTTTAATCCAATATACATAATAGGGAAGTCTCTAATATAAAGTCACTTCTCTGAGGCATGATTGGATTGTACAGCCCCACATCAAGAAGGGTGGGAAAGGCTTAATCCCAAAACCAAGCCACAGGCTACAACGATCCTGCCTGCCCCCAACACACATTAATATCACCTGGGCAACGGCCTCCACGAGGGCAGCGTTATCTTTTACAAAGTGAGCATAATACATTTTATCTGCCCAACAAACATTTAATTAAAATTCTGCCTGGTTTCCTTTAGGTTAGTGATATGTAAGCCATACTTACCTTTACATTTCAATTATACCCATACACCTGCAGTTTATTCTTTTTAACCCATGACAACAGTAGATGACATTCTGCTGCCTGTATATGAAGGCAGCAAGGTGGCTTCTTTCTGTACTTCTATCTGTTGTCCTTTTTGAGAACCACTTGGGTCTCTGTCTTAATGATAAAGCATCCATCACTAAGGAATAGGCTTTCTTGGGCATATGTACATAGCTGAGGATCAGCAAGAGAAGAGAAGGTTTTATAAAGTACCACAGCCCAGATTTTGAAAGGCACTGTACCTCATTTCATCAAGTTTATGTAGAGACACCCAGTCCAGATGAATTTTGAAGAGTTTTATTAGAGGAGGAGATTTATTAATATGCCAGCCACATATAGTGACACGGGGCATCTGCAGGCCCAAATCATGCAGCCCCAGAAATAGTTTAGGGGATGCTTATATACCCTTGCTCACACACGGGGGGGGGGGGGCATGTTGTCATGGTACGAGCTGGCAACATTTGTTTAGGGGATACACAGAAACATTAAGACTTTCAAGGTAACACAATTAAAGATGTTTACAAATCTTTCAGGGTTCACCTTCCCTCACTAGCCTAGAGGTATTTTACCCTCAAGGTTCCAGGAAAGGGGGAGGAACTGCAGTCAATGCAAGGTGGTATGTAAATTATGCCTCCTATTGAAAGAGAAGTTTCTAGGTTAACCTTTATTTTAGATTTAAAACTGAATGACCTATTGTTCCTGCAAGCCAGAAACTTCTACATTCTTTTTCCTCCCCTTCCTATAGGAGGGACAGGACAGGAAAGCCTGGTAGGAAAACCTGACCTTTCCTCCCAGAACATTAATATCAATTTTCAGCTTTTGGTACCTTACGACAAAGGCATGGTGCCTCCCTTTCTCTTGTCATTCCAGAGAAGAATGTGTCAGAGATAGGTTGCTTCTGAGACCATGCTGTCAGAGGCTAATACACAGGCTGATGGCAGCCAACAGCCTGGACTTAGAATTTCAGCTGGTTAAAATACTGGAAATGCCCACTGCCCAGGGCTCACAGGCCTTATAACCCCTGAGATATTACAGTGCCTTCAGTGGGTAGATGCGAGTCCTAGAAAACAGCCTGGACAGCCCCTCCTGTCAGGGGAGAGAGGAACCCCTATCTCAGCTAGCTTGTTGTCTAGGCAAAATATGCCCAGCGTCATTTTCAGACAACCCTGATCCTTGTACAAGATAAATGAGTCACTGAGAGCAGATTAGAATCTAAAGAGAATACACAAAAAATTTAATAGGTGCAATGTTGGGCAGATAAAATGTATTATGCTCACTTTGTTAAAGATGACGCTGCCCACATGGAAGCCGTTGCCCAGGTGATATTAATGTGTGTTGGGGGCAGGTGGTGGGCAGGCAGAATCCTTGTAGCCTGGGGCTTGGTTTTATGACTAAGCCTTTCCTACCCTTTTTGATGTGGGGTGGTACAATCCAATCATGCCTCAGAGAAGTGACTTTGTATTAGAGACTTCCCTATTATGTATATTGGATTAAAGGTTTGGATTTCTACACTATAAAATAGGGGCAGAATAGGAGCTTGCTCTCTTGGTTCCTGAGATTATCATTAGAAGAGAGAGCAGAGGAGAGCAGAGAAAGGCCACATGGAGTAGGCCAGGAGAAGCAGCCAAGATGGCGGAGTGCTGAGTGAGAAGAGAGTTGGTGCAGAGTTTGTACAGGGAGAAGGAAGGAGATGGGGAACAGAGGTGAATAAGGCTGGTGAGCTAGAAACCTTTGATTCTAGGAAACTCGGATAAGTCAGTAGCTTTGTGAGCACTGAATGTGAGTGGGTTTTGGAGCCCAGTGTGTGTTTTTACCTGCCCGCCGGGTGCAAGCTAGAATTAAAGACTATGGCCCACCAGTTTGTGGCTCCGTTGTTTCTTTACCGACTGTCCGAATCCAATGCAAACCTGCATAGGCCAGAAGGCTGCTGTGATAGTGGCCCTGGCCATGGCTACTGGCTTTACATGCAACCTGACACATGTATTGTTTTCTTCGGTTTTTTTTTTTTTTTTTTTTTTTTTTTTGTGGGAGCTTATTATTTAATTCACATAGCCACATTTCCAGCCTAATTATCATCTCCCAAATGGTCTGTAAATGCTTTCATTTTTTGTTTTTGTTTTCCTGTTTCTGGTTGCCTTATTTTCTGATTTCCTGTGCCCTTCCAGCATCCTTGTGTTGCTTTGCACAGGAATATTATCAGGACTTCCATTGTAACCTTTACTAAGACTGATTTATGCTAAGTTGCCCTTGAACAACTGAGGATTGACTGTAGTACAAATCATCAGAAACTTTCTCCTGTATTTCAGTGTTGTGGGTAGTGTTGTTATTGCTAGTTAAATTGTTAAGACTACACAGGATACTGATGACAGGTCAGTTTCTTGCTTCCAAAACTGTGATGTGGTCAGGAGCATACTACTCAGATTGTGGGTTTTTCTTTTTTGTATTTTTCTGAAGCTGGAAACTCAGACTCCAGCATGTGCCCGACCAGGATCCACTCGGCACGCCCACCAGGGAGCGACGCTCTGCCCCTCCAGGGCGTCGCTCTGTCGGGACCAGAGCCACTAGTGCCTGGGGCAGAGGCCAAGAAGCCATCCTCAGCGCGCCGGGGCCATCATTGCTCCAATGGAGCCTCGCTGCGGGAGGGGAAGAGAGAGACAGAGAGGAAGGAGAGGGGGAGGGGTGGAGAAGCAGATGGGTGCCTCTCCTGTGTGCTGGGAATCAAACCCAGGACTTCTGTACTACAGGCCGACGCTCTACCACTGAGCCAACCAGCCAGGGCCTAGATTGTGGGTTTTTCTTAAGGTACATTGCTATGTTGTATTCAACTTTGCTGGCATGTGGAAAAAATATTTAATGCCTTTGTTTCCTTTGGATGGACAGGAAGCTTTCAAGCATTGATATTTTGTAGTTCTTATGGAATTTATTGTGGTCAGAATGCAGTCAGACTGGTGTCTCATAGATGATCAATTTAAATTGTAAACTGATTTGAGAAAAAAAAAATACCCCCAGGCTTGATGCCAGGGCCTTGTGGTGGCTCAGGTTAGTCTTAACTAGAGGCAGGTGGCATTGGCAGCATTGGTGGCTCTATGCTCCAGGGCACCAGGGTAGTTGGGGGAGGGTTCACTTTGCCTTCTGTCCTTAGCTTTGCTCAGGAGGCACGGCAGGGATGGGTAAGCCAAACAGGATAGAACAATGCCTAATTTAAAAAATAAGAAAGTAAAACAGAAAAATCATCCCATAGTATAAAAGGAGAAGAACTTTAAAGTTCTTTTCTAGTCAATTTGAGACCTTGAGGTCCATTTCTATCTGACCTTTCTTTAATGAGAAAATTAGAGGTACCATTGCAGACCTGGCTGGTAATGCCTTAAACTGCTCAACTGTTCATTCTGATGTGCACAGAAATTTTTTAAATGATCCATTGAGATGTTATTAATAATTTTTTTTATCATATGTTTTATTTATTTTTAAGGGTGATTTATTTTTTACTCATTGGAAAACATATTAAAGCATTAGTACTTTTGATAATTTATTATAAAATCTTGTATTTAGCCTTGTTAAAATCAAAGTATTGATACAAGAGTTTTGCCAGGAATCGGAATAACTATGCTTGTTGTTGAAAAGTGGCCATTTCAGTGTGGTGCTGACACATAGTACAATCATTGAGTGCTGAAATTTGAGATTCAAAAACTTGTTTCTTTGGCCCTGGATGGTTTGCTCAGTGGTAGAACGTCGGCCCGTTGTGTGGAAGTCCCGGGTTCAGTTCCCAGCCAGGGCCCACAGGAGAAGCGCCCATCTGTTTCTCTACCCCTCCCCCTCTCTCTGTTTCTCTCTTCCCCTCCCCCAGCCAAGGCTCCATTGGAGTAAAGTTGGCCCTGGGCGCTGAAGATAGCTCCATGGCCTCTGCCTCAGGTACTAGAATGGCTCCAATTGCAGCAAAGCAATGCCCCAGAGGGGCCTAGCATCACCCCCCAGTGGGCATGCTGAGTGCATCCCAGTCTGGCACATGTGGGAGTCTGTCTGTCTGTCCCCTCTACCTTCTCACTTTGTAAGAAAAAAAAAATTTTTTTTCTTTACTGAAGTAATAATGTATGGGAAATTCAGTAAGTCTTTAAGCTAACTAGAACACTTTATGAACATCTTATTCTTGATACACATTGCATGGCGAAACTTTTTTTTTTCTTTCTTGATTTTAGAGAGAGAGAGGGAAAAAGAGAGAGAAACATTGATTTGTTGTTTCACTGATTTATACATTCATTTGTTGATTCTTTTATGCCCCCAGACTAGGGATTAAACCTGCAGCCTTGGCATATTAGGACAACACTCTGACCAACCGAGCTACCTGGCCAGGTTGAGAAATTTCTTATGTGAATGAGAACTGTTCTTTTTTTTTTTCAGCTTTATTACGGTATACGTAACAAATAAAATTATAAGATATTTAAAGTGGTTTTTGTGAAAACTTGATAGACATATACATAATAACAGGATTTCCTCCATCTGGCTAATGAATCCATTTATCCATCTACTCACATATTTATTTATTTTTGAGAACATTTAAGTTCTCTCAGCGAACCTCAACTATGCACAGTGTTATCAACTACAGTCACCATGTTATACATCAGATCCTCAGACCTTATTCATCTTAGAGCTGGAATTTTGCACTTCTTTACCAATTTCTTTTTATTTCCCCCACCCGCAAGCTCCTGGCAGCCACTTTTGTACTCTGTTCAATGAGTTTTTTACTTGTTTTTTTGATTCCACATATAGGTGATCCTGTGCAGTATTTGACTTTTCTCTGTGAGACTTCTCTTAGCATAGTGCCTCAAGTTTCACTCATGCTGTCTCAAATAGCAGGTTGTCCTTCTTTGTGAATAATATTCAGAATTTATGATTGAATAATATTTCATTTTATATACGCCAGATTTTCTTTATTCGCTTATTTGTTAGTCGACACTTAGGTTGTTTCCATGTCTGGGCTGTTGCGAATAATGCTGCAATGAACAGGCAGGGCAGATTAGTCTCTGAGATTCTCTTTCCATTTCCTTCAGGTATAAACCCAGAACGGAACTGCTGGATCGCATGGTAATTCTATTTTTACATTTTGAGGAACCTCGGTGCTGTTTTCTATAGTGGCTGCGCCAATTTATATTTTCACCAGCAGTGTGTAAGGGTTTCTTTTTCTCTACATCTTCATCAGCACTTTTTCCTGTTGTCTTTTGAATTATAATAATTCTAAAAGGTCTAAGGTAATATCTCATTTTAGTTTTGATTTGCATTTCCCTAATAATAAACAATGTTGAATGCCTTTTTTTATTTTTTATTTATTCATTTTAGAGAGGAGAGAGAGACAGGGGGGAGGAGCTGGAAGCATCAACTCCCATATGTGCCTTGACTAGGCAAGCCCAGGGTTTCAAACCTGCGACCTCAGCATTTCCAGGTCGATGTTTTATCCACTGCGCCGCCACAGGTCAGGCCGTTAAAGGCCCTTTTCATGTACATATTGGCCATGTGTTTGTTTTCTTTGGAAAAACATCAATTTAGGTTCTCTGCCCTCATTTTAACTGGATTTTTTTTTTGTTTTTCTGCTATTGAGTTGTATGTGCTTTTAATCTATTTTGGATCTTAACCACTCATCAGATCTATGGTATCTCCCACTCTGTAGGTTTTCTCTTTATTTTGTTGATGGTTTCCTTTGCTGTGCAGAAGCCCTATGGTTTGATGTAGTGCCACTTACTTGTGGGTTGTTGTTGCCTTTGTCTGGTGTCAAATCCAAAAAATCATTGTGAAGACCTATGTCAAAGAGTACTCCCTGTGGTTTTTTTCTAAGAGTTTCAGTTGATTTTGTGTACAGTGTAAGATAAGATAAGGGTCTGGTTTTATTCTTTCGCATGTGGCTTTCCAACTTTCTCAACACCTTTCATTAAACTTTTAGAACTGTCCTAAGTATCTTATAGAACATAGATATTTATTTACTTAAAGGCTGATTTGATGGGATAGTGCTTTTTGTTTTTTTCTTTGAGAACTTTACTTATTTGAAGTCTCTACCTGGAATATGTTCTGTAACACGTGAGGTCATTGGTAGGTTGACTGTTCTCTGGATTTATTCAGTCTTTAAGCTTGCTTTGATTTATTCAGTGTCACTCTTGGAATGCTAAAATGTCAGAAAGAATTTGTCACTTGTTTGTTTTTGTATTATTAGTATAGTGGCCATTCAACCTACTTTTGTTAAATTAAACTGTATTATTTCTTATATAAACTATACAAAATAAAGTTGATTATTGCATAGTAAATAATGAATAGTGCAGCATCTTTCATTGAATAGGCTTGTCTTTTGCAATGTTTAGGATTTTTATATATTTAATGTTAGTAACATAGTGCTTCTACTGGCAATGTCAACACTTGGTTCTTGTGTTTGGCAAAGAAAGAATTTAGACCCAAGAACTCTACTACAGGAGAAAGTTTATTTAGCATGCAAAATAAAATACACTCAAAGAGAAGATTTGAGCAAATTGCCTTGGCCTTTTAGAAAGAAAATTACAGGGGCAGAAGAAGTGAGCCAGCTGGGCCGTGTGGGCTCAGGAAACAAGTTAAGGAGGCAAAAGAAGGGCCTTTAGAGCTAGTAGAAAAAAAGCAGTGATACACACCTAAAGAATCAGGCTTAGGCATCCTCTAGTGTTTTTCAACTGCCCATCTGCAAACTAGTCTGCCAAAAATTTTATGCCTGTCTGCAAAAGAGATACCACCCTGATGTTGTATGAAGGGTATAGACCTGATGATATTAGTTGACTTTGGTTATGCTCAAGGTGATTTCTGTCTTAGTGGTCTCTGAAACACTTCTTCTATTTTCACTGGTCCCTAAGTATAAAAAGGTTAAAAACCCCTCTGAGCAGGGTTTGTCAATCTTTTTTATGCCTACAGCCCACTTTTGTATCTCTGTTAGTAAAATTTTCTAACTGCCCACCGGTTCCACAGTAATGGTGATTTATAAAGTAGGGAAGTAACTTTACTTTATAAAATTTATAAAGCAGAGTTACAGCAAGTTAAAGCATATAATAATAATCATTTACCAAGTACTTTATGTCGGATTTTCGCTGTTTGGCAGAACAAATCTTTATAAAACAACTTACTATAGTTAAATCTATCTTTTTATTTATACTTTGGTTGCTCCGCTATCGCCCACCATGAAAGCTGGAATGCCAAGTAGTGGGCGGTAGGTACCAGGTTGACTACCACTGCTATAGAGAGAGAGAGAGAGAGAGAGAGAGAGAGAGAGAGCAGGCACACATGCATTGAGTCCTTTGTCTTAGGGGTTTTACCTGTTTTTCAAATGTAGGAATTTTAGGGGAGTTCTCAGGGGAGGATCTCAATATAATGAATATTCATAGCTTCTCAGGTGTGTCTTTTTATATGCTGATTTATCAAAATGAGCATGTAAGGTCAGGGTTGTGGGGGGGTCCATTGGTCCTTGCCCCTGGTCCTGATGTGAGCTATGGCATTACTTTATCTGGTTTTGCTACTCTTCTGGGCCTGGAGTTGAGATACAACTGAGGCCTACATATTATCTTTAGTTTGAACAAAGCTCTCTGTGGTCAACCGACCCAAGGCTTTGTTCCAAAGATTATCTGATGTGGATCAGAAACTCATTGTACTGAGGGCTTAATGCTTAAGGGTATGGTCATGCAAGGGAGAAAGAGGCAGGAGAGTCAGGGTGCTGGATGGGGCCAGCTTGAATCAGCCATCTGTCTCAGTTTCCCCATTTTACTTGCCATGGAATTTTTCTACCTTCTTACTATCCTGCCTCAGTTCTATTTACTTTTAAATTCTTTACAGTGGAAATGCAAATAATAATATTCAAGGAAAGGAAGGGCCCTAGAATATCTGAAGTATAGCAATCACCTTGAAGATTAATTAGGCATGAGATTAAAATGGCATATTAGGCCTGGAATTCTTAACTGGAATTTTAGTAGGCAATTGGTAGGAGCCACTGAAGAAAGGCTTTTAAGTTTAATAGAGAGTGAACAGGAAATGCTGGTAGAAGGAAGATAATTAAGAGATACATCATCTTGTCAGTATGGGGCAGGGTGCAGGTGATAATGGTGACAGTCTGAAGAGAGCTGAGTCTTTTAGGAGACAACTGTAACTCTCTGCCAGGATATAAACCAGGATGAAAGCCATTGAAGGACACTGATATAAACCAGATTTATGTAGGCTTTACTTTTTCTAGGTTCTTTATGGTGATTTGAAGTCCTTTGAGGTAAAGAACAGTGCCTGTAGTTTTTTGCTCCTTTGTGCTTTAAGTTGCTCTGCAGGAGTGGAGTTTTGAGGAAGTGAAGTGTGTATGGGATGACACTTGCTTCCAGATATTTTGGACCCTGGTGGCTGCACCACACTTACTGTAGATTTTTTCCCTTGTGTTTCCCCACTCTGAACTTCCTATCCCCTAACAAGCCAGCATCTCCATGGCTCCAGGCTTTCTTGAGTCATTAACGCTTCTACTGCCTCTCCAGTCCCTCTTTGTAGTCTGGGCTCTGGTGGGGTTTGTCAAACTGATTGCAGCGGCAGGCAGTGAAAGGAAGGTTACTTGCTGAACTGATCACCCAGAAGTCTTCATTATCCTATCTTCTCCAATGAGGACATTTGAAAGGGTTTTAAAAAATCTCTTTTCCAGATCTTGGCTACTGTAAACAATGCTGCCATACACGTGGGGGTGCATTTCTTATTTTGAATCAGTGATGTGGTTTTCTTGGGATATATTCTTAAAAGTGGGATGGCTGGGTCAAAAGGCAGTTCCATTTTTAATTTTTTGAGGAATCTCCATACTGTTTTCCACAGTGGCTGCACCAGTCTGCATTCCCACCAGCAGTGCAGGAGGGTTTTATTATTTTCCACACCCTCTTCGGCACTTATTATGTGTTGTTTTGTTGATGAGCGCCATTCTGACTGGTGTGAGGTGATATCTCATTGTGGTTTTAATTTGCATTTCTCTAATGATTAGTGATGTTGAGCATTTTTTTCATATGCCCATTGGCCATCTGCATGTCCTCTTTGGACATGTTCATTTGCCCATTTTTTGATTGGATTGTTTATCTTCCTGGTGTTGAGTTTTACAAGCTCTTTATAAATTTTGGTTATTAACCCCTTATCAGATGTATTATTAAATATGTTCTCCCATTGCATGGTTTGTCTTTTAATTTGTTAATGATGTCTTTTGCTGTGCAAATCTTTTTAGTTTGATATAGTCCCATTTGTTCATCCTGTCCTTTATTTCACTTGCCCGTGGAGATAAATCAGCAAATATATTGTTGCAAGAGATGTCGTGGAGGAGTGGATTAAAAAGCTGTGGTACATATACACAATGGAATACTATGGGACCATGAAAAAGAAGGAAATCTTACCTTTTGTGACAACATGGATGGACCTGGAAACTATTATGTTAAGTGAAAGAAGCCAAGCAGAGAAAGAAAAATATCATATGACCTCACTCATTTGAGGAATCCAATGAACAATGTGAACTGAAGAACTGAATAGAGGCAGAAGCAGGATCAAAGGGACCAGGGGAAAGTGGACAGAGGGAAAGGGGATGAGAGGATGGGATCAGAGAAGGGAAAGAGTTTGGTGAAACTATATACACATAACAGCATTATACAGAGCAGAAAAGCAAATCTTGGAGGGAAGGGGAGAGCACGTTTGGGGGAGGGGGGCAAGGGGGATGTTGAGGGAAACACGGGGAGGGGGCACGCATTTGGGGGGACCAGAATCTATGTAAACACAATAAAGTCATAAAAAAGTCTTTTTTCAAGGAAATCTCACTGCATCTTTTTTTCCCTTGAACAATGCTTTTATTTACTTGTCTTTTTTTCCCTTCAGACATGTTGAACGCTAACACCCTGAAGTAAATTTTAAAAAAATGTTCCAGGCCCTGGCTGGATGGCTCAGTGGTAGAGCGTCGGCCTGGCGTGCAGTAGTCCTAGGTTCAATTTCCGGCCAGGGCACACAGGAGAAGTGCCCATCTGCTTCTCCACCCCTCCCCCTCTCCTTCCTCTCTGTCTCTCTCTTCCCCTCCCACAGCCAAGGCTCCATTGGAGCAAAGTTGGCCCGGGCACTGAGGATGGCTCTATGGCCTCTGCCTCAGGCACTAGAATGCCTCTGTTTGCAACAGAACAATGCCCCAGATGGGCAGAGCATCGCCCTCTGGTGGGCATGCCGGGTGGATCCCGGTCGGTTGCATGCGTGACTGCCTCCCCGTTTCTAACTCAGAAAAATACAAAAAACAAAACAAAACAAAAAAAACAACAAAAAATGTTCCACTAACAATCTTTGGTTGTCAAATATAAAGCTTACTAAAACATAGCTTTTAAAACATTTATGTAAAACAGAATAAAACTGTGATATTAAGTGCATTTAACACAGGGACTTCATAAACTTAACAAAACCAGTTTTCTTTCCATGGTCTCACTGGAAGATGAGAAAACCAACCCTAATCCTTTTCAAACCTCTTTGAACCAGGAAGCTTCAGAGGTGGTGGAAGGACATGTGATTTCTTCATTGTAACTGCTATGCTTTTTGTGAGGTAGCCTGGGGTCACAGCTGGGGTCCATTGCCTGGTCACCTTATGTGGGAATTGCCACTGAATAGAATCAAAGTATAAATAGATTGTAGAAGCTCATTTTTAGGTCTTTTTTTTTTTTTTTTTTTTTTTTTTTGGTATTTTTCAGAAGTGGGAAGTGAGGGGCGACAGACTCCCACATACACCCAACCAGTTTCTACCCCACATGCTCACCAGGGGGCAAAGTTTGGCCCATCTAGGGCATTGCTCCACTGTAACCAGAGCCATTCTAGCACCTGAGATGGAGGCCATGGAGCCATCCTCAGCGCCTGGGCCACCTTTGCTCCCATGGAGCCTTGGATGTGGGAGGGGAAGAGAGAGATAGAAAGAAAGGAGAGGGAGAAATGTAGAGAAGCAGATGGGTGATTTTCCTGTCAACCCTGGCTGGGAATCGAACCTGGGACTTCCACACATCAGGCCGACGTTGTACCGCTAAGCCAACTGGCCAGGGCCAATTTTTATTAATTTTAATTTATTGTGTTTACATGGATTCAAGTGTTCCACTGAATGTAACTCCCTCACCCCCACCCTTGTGTCCCTTTTTATATCCCTTTTACCCCCTCCCCCTAACTCCCTCACCTCTTCCCGCTAGGATTTGATGTCCTGTTACCTGTATCTCTGTATTATATGTGTGTGTGTGTGTGTGTGTGTGTGTGTGTGTGTGTGTATATATATATATATATATATAGTGAACCTCTGATTGCTGTCCATTTGGTCCTTCTGACCCCACCTCTGCCTCTATTCCATTCCTCAGTTTACTTTGTACATTAGATTCCACATATATGTGAGGTTATAGGATATTTTTCTTTCTCTGTCTGGCTTATTTGGCTTAGCATAATAATGTCCAGGTCTATCCATGCTGTCACAAAAGGTAAGATTTTTTTTTACACAGTCGCGTAATATTTCATTGTGTATATGTACCACTACTTTTTAAAAAAAATTTATTTATTCATTTTAGAGAGGAGAGAGAAAGGGAGAGAGAGAGACAGAGAGGGAGAGAGATAGGAGAGACAGAGAGAGTAGGTGGGAAGGAGCTGGAAGCATCAACTCCCATATGTGCCTTGACCAGGCAAGCCCAGGGTTTCGAACCGGCGACCTCAGCATTTCCAGGTTAACGCTTTATCCACTGCGCCACCACAGGTCAGGCTGTACCACTACTTTTTAATCCACTGATGGACATTTGGGCTGTTTCCAGATCTTGGTTATTATAAACAATCCTGCAATAAACGTGGGGATGCATATCTTCTTTTGAATCTGTGATTTGGTATTCTTAGGATATATTCCTAAAAGTGGGATAGCTGGTCAAAAGGCAGTTTCATTCTAA